>NW_009258671.1:6139991-6146173 GCF_000687185.1 Egretta garzetta | reverse complement strand
AAGGCTCAAAGGAGAGCAGGACTGGATTCCTACAGTGTAAAGCAGCACTGACATCACCAAGTACAAAGACTTTAAAGCAAATACGGTAGAAAATTATCACTTAGTTAAGAGACATCAAGGGGTGTGACACCTCGAAGTGCACTGCTCCCACCGAAGCAAAATGCAGTTCATTAAGACAGAATGAAGATAGCAAGACAGACATGTGCCTGTGAAATACCTGCTGCAGCATCTCTTCCGTGGCATTCAGCTTCTCCCTGTGCTCCTCTAGACAGAACTCCAGATCCCGAATCTTTTCTCCTTGGGCTTCCACCTGGTCCGTAAGCACACTTACCTGCACAGCAGAGAAAAAGGAATGCATATTTAGTACCTTGCACCCATGCCATACGTGTCACCTGAAGAACTGTATTATGTGAGTAACAATGCTGGCTGGGCCACAAATGAAATGGGACAATGGCGGGAGGAGGAAAAGCAGCAGAGCTCTGCAGTGGACATAACACATGACAAAGGTAACAAGAGAGGAGGGAAAGCTCTCTCCTCAAGCGTACTGGAATTTCAGCCAAAGTTCTGGCAGATGCAATGCAATCCAGTAGCTCCCCTCCTGAGTCATCTTAGAAGTTTTCTCAAGGGGTGGCTGCTGCATTTGACAGCCAACATTTATGCCTTTGCTGTGACAATACATTAACTAAAACCCACTAGCTTCTACTTTAACAACCAAATAGCTAAACCTCACTGCATACAATTTATTCTGCGTTCCAAGTGATTGCACACAGTGTACCATAGCGTACAGCTTCTCCTTTTCAGAACAATAAAAGCAAAGGAGGTTAAAACACACAGACTGAGGCTAGGCAAGACCAAGACAACACCTTTCAGACTGCAGACTGATTCCCGTTTTGCCTTTTCTGAATTAAGTTTTTGCTTTAAGCACGCTCTTCTGAGGAAATCTGCAGTACCGCTGGGAAAGAGGGCAAGCTGCCTAGAGCAGAGCTCAGCGCTTTCACAGCTCTTAGGCCAGGTCCGTGTCAGGGGACTGCGGGATGACTACGCAGACCAAGGGGTGCCAGCTAGTCCCAACTGATGGCAAGAGTAAGCCAGCTGGCAAGAGCACTCAGGGCTGACCCAGCCCAGCCCATCAGCAGATGAGCAGGACCTCTGAGGAGCTGCTCATCTCCTCCCACCTGTTGGCCAGTCCTGCAGCTTTTGTCGCCTTTCAGGAAAACAAGACATCTGTCACCTGATGTGGACAGCATGGGAATGGTCACAGAAAATGGTGATCTTAAGGATACACATGCATGTAAGAAGGTGGTCACCCTGCAGACCTGCTCACCTAACAAGAATCAAAAAATCAGATACACAGAAAGAAAGCTCTCTAGATTTTTCCTGCAATCTGAATTCACACCTATCCTTAATCTGTGTTAACCCTCAGGTATCAGCAAGCCTTCTGAACACTGTCCAAGATGACACAACTGCAAATAAATCCTCAGAGGCTTTATCACATACTATCAAAAAGTCTTACGAATGCGAGAGCAGAAAAAAATAATTTAGGTGACTACTCACTTGTAGAACAAGAGATTCCTTATCATTTTCCAGACGAGCCAGCCTTTCTTGATACACATCTCCATTCCCAGATATATGTCCATTAGTCTGAGAAAGACAGCAAATACTGTGTTGTCAGCTATCGTACCGTAAGCACCATTCAACATTACCACCACACTTAAGGAGTATTTTTAGTCTGCACAGTTCAAGAACAGATTTAAAGCATTCTTCAGCCCCCAAAGGGTGAAAAATCAAACTGTCAACAAAGGATACACAACCACTGTTCAGGACAAGAATTGTTCAGAGGCTTAAAGATGAGAAAGGAAGAACCTTTTGGTGACCCAATTCTGCAAAATTCACTTACTGTGCATTCAGCATTTTGTTAACAAAATTTGTGCTCAATGATGTACTATGCTAAGCCATACTTGCAAAGAGACAAATACCCCAAGACATTCAGCAAGAGAAAAAAAATCAACATACAATCCACAAAATGTGCATTATGCTTCTTGCAAGTCAAACAATTTTTTCTAAAACACACAGTAAGAGACATCCTTTTACATCAGGCACATTTTTACTGGGTATGGGTGAATGTCTGCACTCTAAATGCATCTCTTTATAAAGCTGCCTGAGGCTAAAGAGAAACAAGAATACATGTTAATGCTATCAGAGAGTTCAGAGGAATCAGCAACTTTCTTTCTTCATAATAACTTCAATGCTCTTGAGCAGTGAGAAGGATTTTACTCTATCCATATTCAAAGCTGTCTCAAAGCACTTTGTGATGGACACCACAATCAGATCTCAGCTCAGAAAAGAAATTCTCATTCCCATCATTGCATAAATCATGTAGAGGAGTCTGAGAAGCTGCTCTGAAATCCAGCGTGCCCAGTACAGGGGCTCCCACCAACTCCAAGAGGCCTTGATTTTCCTCTGAATACGTGATTAAAAGAAACCGGATGACTGATCCTCCTGCCCTGGTGAGCCTGCAGCACAACCCTGCCGTGAGAGGCCACCCCCACGTAGGAACTGCAAACCTCAGGCTCCCACTTTGAATCTCCCTTTCAAACAGCCTGTCTCCCCCGATTGCAGAGGACGCCTCAGGAAACCTGCCAGCTAAAACTCTTTTTCTAAGTTACATGCCTGACTTTGGGTGACAGGAGAAACTGCCTTGTTTGAAACCAGAGGAATAAAATGCCCACTGGCACCACTTAAAGATTAGATGCAAAGCAAACAAGAGGGGTACAAAGTATTTGACCTCACCTTAGCGCTCTGCTCAAGAAATCAGGCTTTGTCCTGGCAGCTTGTAAATCAGTGCGCAACTGCGAATGTGTCTCCCAAGCGTACATGTGTAACCTTTGCAAGGCGACCGTAACATCTGCCCCAGAATCACTAGAGTTACAGCAGACTAAGGAAGGATGCTCTCTAGTAATTTGTACCAATACCTCACACCACAATGATCCTCTGAATCTGAATTACTTGCCGGTCAATTACTAGGCCTTCTGACCATCAAGAAACTAAGCACCAAGGCAGAAGTACTCTAAACTTCTGAGTTTGCTCTGTTTTCCCCCTTACCTCTACCAGAATTTAGCTCATGCCATAGGGTTTCCATTTAAGATCATCGAGATCTTCAGTTTTGTAACAGTTTTAATTTAGGTGAAAGAAGTCAAAGAGCTTCCAAAATAAACTTGTTAGCTGCTCAACTAGCAGATTATGCTTTAAATTTTGTAACTGACTTGCATGCAAAATACAAAAACGGGGGGTTTGCATACTTTTTGCTATTCTGTAGCTCCCTTCTCATTTAAAGGCCTCCAACACATCTCAGGCACTTACTCAGCCTCCATGAACACAGTGTCTGTATTTTGTAATGTACAACACATTTATCAATCCAGTGTGTGTGTGTGTGTCTGATGTAGGGAAGTGATATTCGTCCCCCATTACAAGCAGGCAGCCAAGGTGCAAAGACGCTCCTCCATCCTGCCGGGGCTCACATGGAAGTCCTTCTCAAAGCACAGACTCGACTCCCTGCCCTCCCCATCAACGCCCTAGCCACTCAACCTCCCGATACCTCTGGTCAGAGTAACCAGAGACAAATTGACTAAAACCAAAGACTGCATGAAGAAAATATGCCGAGGTAAGTGTTGGTTTCACACTACGATGAAAATGTCTTTACGATGGATGCTGTGAAAACCGACGAGGTGTTAAAACAGAATGTTAGTCATCGTATGTAGCATCTTGCCAAGACACCTTTGTTGTTAAACTCTGTTCCCATTCCTCAAAAAAAAATCCTGTTTTGCTCAGCACGTTGTACTCGGGTTTAAAATAGGAGCATATAGACAGTGAGAGTTCAGGCTGCATCTGCCATTGCCATGAGGAAGGGGAGGAGGTGATGGGAACCCCAAAGAGGAGTGGAGCAAAGGTTGTTCTCTCACTAAACAAAATACACAGATGTCTTTGCTGGCAGTTGCCAGAAATATTTTGTAAAATATGCATAAAACCAGATCTCCTGTGGTACACCGAAAACAGAAAACTTTGTCTACAGCTCAGCAGCAGTTTGCTTTTTGCCTGAAATGTTATTAACTTCTACACAATACGTGGGACTAACTCTTCATTTTAGGTGTGAAAAGGCAAGAAAGTCACTGACTTTGGTTACAGTGGGGAAAAAGATGACAGGTGGAGAAAGGATGATGCAGAGAGGTCACAGCAGCTATTTCCCAGAGCAGCAGCCCCAGCAGCTCCTACGGTGGTGCAGGGATCAGGAACCTGCAGGCCACACGATGCCTTCCCGCATCTCTCCTCTGTACTGCCTTCAAAGGTAAAAAGTTGATACTTGGCACGTTTTTCTTCCCAGAGAGATGAGGATAGAAGAGCGGAGATGAAACACATGAAAAGAACAGGGTAATGATGGCAGGAGGCAGGACTGAAGAGAAATGGAGAGGGAAGATGCCCAAACAATAGATATGGGAAAGCAGGGCATCAGGAGATGGGGTGGAGGGAGCTCCAACAGGGAGGAACAGGCTGCAGGGAGGTCTGAAAGATGCCAGGAGACCTGGTGTGTGCAAAACCTGGGTGAGCTACACTTGGTGTGTCCTTCAGGAGGAGTTTCACAGCCTCCCCTGGGACTGAGCCTGGCAACTACTCACTCCGCAGAGCAATGGCTCTGCTTTAACAAAACCAAAAAAAAAAAACCCCAAACAACAAAAAAGAAAAAAAGAAAGAAAAGAAAATAAAAGAAAAGTAAATATTTGATCCAACAGCAACTGCAGGAGTATTTGGGGCACTCAGTAGTTCTGGATCAAATTTGTATCATCAAAGTCGATACAGGCTTAACATAGTTTACTAGCTGTGTAAGGCAAGCTTTGCCATTTTCCAAAGAAGGCTCTTCTTCATCAGCAACTTCAAATCTATGTGCAATTAAGCGGTTAGACTTAGCACGTGTTTTCAATTTAGAGATTAACTGCAAAACACTGTATGGAAAGAGAATGCAGATTTACCAATACTGATCTTAATCCTAAAAACAAAAGAACAGTTGTCACGATGCCACTGAGGCTTCAAAGAAGTTTGAGGTTAAGCATTTACTTAAAATGCCTTATAAGATCAGACCCAGTGCACTTAAAAACTCTGCGAGATCAATCCGTGGCTAATCTGTTAAACACGTGTGTAAGCTTTGTCTGCAATCATGTAAGTGTAAAAATCCACACTGCTCTGGAGGGAATTATTCCTGTAATAAGTAGATGCATCCCCAAACTTTCACAGCTTGCTTGCCCTCTGTCTGTAATCCATTTTCCCTGGAAGTGAGTTAGCATTCCAAACCGCAGGAAAGTTTCTAATAGCTGCCGTTTTAAACCTCCCAATAATAATAATAATAAAAAAATCCGTTTCCTCTCAATTGCTGAATTCTCTTTTCAAAAATAAATCTCATTTTTAGCCAACTGCAGCTGATAACCTCATTTTCTCTTCTGCTTTTGAGACAAAATAAGCAGAACAAATCACACTGTTCTTGCTGAAGATGCAATTTGATTTGCGTAGAAGGAGCTGCCACTCCAAAGCATTATTTTCTTGTACGGCAAATTGCACTGACTGTTTTGACCACCACAACCCAGTCAACAGTTGGGCAAGTGAGCTGTCCCTGACATCTCTTTCCTGACCGTCTGGAGTTAAATCAGAGCTCATCAACATGCTAATGTTGTTCAGATCATTATCATACACATTACCTATGCTTAGCTAAGCACAGCTACCACTGTTCTGCCTGTTCACTCGGTTTTAGGGAGTCCTTTGCAGTGGGGGCTTCTCCAGCCTCAGCTACCTCAACATCACTTGGTGTGCCACAGGCAAACCCTCCAGGTTTTCCAAGCAAAGTATTTGCCACCATCTCCCCTGTCATACAGAGCCGAGACAGCTTCACCCTCTGAACGATTGATTCCACCCCAAATTCATGCTGGTCAAATCTGTCTGAACACAATCCATACCCATGTTTAATCAGTCTGCATGGGAGCCCACTGCTGCCCTCCCAAACTGGCATCTCCTGCATTTCACGCCTCCCCCCTCACTGCTCTGAATATCTGCAGCCTGCTCCACATGCTCCGGCAGCATGCAGGCAGACCTGCTGCTAAGCTTTTCCTAAAGTTTACAGATTAGTTCCTTCCTACAGAACA
>NW_009258671.1:6139096-6139958 GCF_000687185.1 Egretta garzetta | reverse complement strand
CCTCATTATATTTTAAAGGCTTCACTACAATAAAAGTGAATTCTGAAAAACTGGCAAAAGTCAGACCTTCACTCTGAGGAATTTACCCGAAACGTTTTCTAAATACAAATAACACGGCTGCTGAATAGGGAAGATGCAACTGTTTGAAAATACTCAGTTTCTTCAACAGCAGCTCGGCTGGCATCTGATACAAGAGAAAGATTAAATGCTTATTCCCTGCCAGCATCGCCCAGCTATGGCTTGCCACTCGGAGAAATGCAAGAGCCAAAACAAACACAGATAGCCTTACCTTATTTAGCCAGACGCAGTGCCCGTGAATGTCCCAGCTATACTCCATGCTGGTCATGACTATCTTCATGCATTCAAGGACACGAGTGACTGTGGCAGGCAGCTGAGGCTGAGAGCTGCAGCCCCAGCACCGCAGGCGCCCGTTGTGCCGAGCAGTGCCGTCAGGGCTCCTCCGAACCGAGACGGAGAGGTTAAGCGACAGCAGGTTTCCTTGTCTAACCAAGGATGGAGGCAAATGTGGCAGCAGAGTGGGAGATGTGGGAAGCGGAGCCGCCAAGCAGCATCGCTCCTCAGGCGGAGCAAGCAGCTCCTCTGGGGAATTAACACATCAAAGCCCGGGAAGATCAACCCTTCTTCCAACCTGAGCCTGCCGCTGGGATCCCAAGGCACAAAGGCCGAGCAAAGAGGTGGAGGAGGACGCAGGCAGGGGGGGCACAGAGCTGTGTAAACCCGGCAGGGAGCAAGGGCAGCCCCATGCAGGTGGCTGCTGGCCATCGCGACCCTCGCTCCTCGCTCAACAGCCCCCTGAGAGAGCAATCCTCTCCTCTGAACCTGAAGAAATCATTCAACCCCA
>NW_009258671.1:6091070-6139077 GCF_000687185.1 Egretta garzetta | reverse complement strand
TTCCCATCCCTTTATCTGACTAAAAGGTAGACAGGAGGGAAATTTCTTTCCTCGGTGGGCTGCTAATTGCAAAAGCTGGAAGAACAGATGTCATTCACTTGTAGGCGCCAAGAAAAAGAGGAAGAAAAAAGTTGACTCCACTGTCCCAGGTCTCACGAGTGGCTTGTCCCAAGTTTATGTCATACTTAAGAACCATGTAAAATGCAACAATAACAACCAACCTCTGTCCTCACATTTAAGTTTCAATTTACCCAGTCACAGCAGCAGCATAACAAATCCTTGGTATTTTTGACCACAGAGCCTAGCTCCGGGAGTCCTGTGATTATGTGAAAAAGTTAAGCTTTTGTTATTAAAAAGAAACATTTACAACTACCACTGACAGATAAAAAACTGAAAAATATGAGCGCTGAATAACCCAGAACAAAAAAGCAGAGCAGAAGAGGAGCAGAAGCTGTGCGTTTTAAGCCAGACTGATGCATTTTTGATTGGGAGTGGTGATTTTTTCATGGCTTTGCCATCAGGGCTCCAGCACAGGCCCGCACGGGTTGTTCTTATGGCCAACAAACTCATGTCCATGATACATGAAGATGCCACGCCAAGATGTGCAATAAATGAGTCCGTATTATCTGCCAGTGTTAAAAACCACACCAGTCTGGATGATCACCTTTAGCAAGAAGCAGGGTCCTGTGTTTCAAGAAAGTTGAGAGGTAGCTCCGTCACGGACAAAAAGTATTGCCAGGAGGACGGACTGAAATGGTAGCACAAGGCTCCTTTCATATTGCAACTTGAGGAGTGATCTCAAACAGCTGTTTGGTAGTAAATGCCTATGTACCACGCATTACCATAGGACATTCTGATAGCTAAACTCAACATAAACACAAGCGGAGTCAAATGAATGCACTGTACGCCCACACTAAGACAATCAAACAACAAACTTTGGTTTGAAGACAAGATTTTTCCATGAATAAGAAATATGAGATGATTTCTGGCTGACCAAACCACTTCCCTCACTTGGGAACCACCCTGCCATCCAAATAAGCCAATATATCTCTGTAAGATTACAAGCTATGTTTATCCAGTGAGGAAAACTTCTCTCTGAAATCTAATATCCCCTCATACTAACTCTCATTACTCCCAGCCACACTCTGGAACAAACAACTTGTTGAAGAAGTGTCAAAATCTTGAGGCTGGTCTGTGAGATGACAGATCTGCTATTCACAGCAGCAACACTCTGGATTGCGCAAGCCACTATGGGTACCACACCTCAAATTAACTATCATCTTCAGACGAGCTGAAAACGTTCTTCAAGAAACCTTTGGAGGCCATGAAGTTTGTTTTAGTTTAATGATCTTGTAGTCAACTTCAGAGATTAGCTTCTGCAGTGGAAAAAAAATAATTTAAAAAAAAATAATATATATATATATTCATTCAAATTCAGAAAGTCACCTCCAAAGCAAAAACCACAGTGCACTTGCTGTGGATTTTGAAGAAAAAGTATTATCCTGTCTCTTTTGTTCCAGGAGCACGTCCTTTAAAGAGGAAAAGACATGCAACAGGACCCACATACGCAGGTTCAGATCAGGAGCTTGGGGAAGCTGGCTCTGAGGTGTGGGAAGAGACTGTCCACCCACTTCTACCCTTCACCCGCCTTTTTATCAATACACAGTTGGTTTCTTCTTTCTGGGAAGACTGTTGCATAAGATGTATTTAAAAAAACACCACCAAAAAAACACTGTCAAGAAAAATAATAACCAGAAAGAAGACTGTCTCTTGTTAGTTTCAGCTGAATAAAAACTGGAGCAACATTCATGACTGGGAGCAAGTTTTCTGAGAACTGTTCTTCAGGAGATGGATCTATCAAATTCCAGCTGGACACGACGGGGCTGCCTTGGTCTTGTTACTGGTGATGATGCTAGAGATTACTTGCATGCTGTCTATATTCAAGCCAGAAGCTCCATTTTCACAAAGTACAGCACAGGTTTTATTAAAGCATGCATCAGAATATATTAAACATTTCTGCTGATCAGGAGAAATCTGAAGAAACTCCAAAACTTTGGAAGAGTTGTGATCTGGCTATGGATTTCAAGCCTGGTCCCCAGTGAAAGCACACCGTCCCAAAACGTCTCAGCTTAGAAAAGGCCTCAGTCCCTTTCCAGACTTCAAACAAATGGCTTTATTTGTAATTTTAACCATGACATTCACCAGCTGTCCGTTTGCACATAGAGACATAAGCAGGGTTTCAGCAACGCAGAGATCAGGTTTGAGCTGTAGACTGACAAGTAGAAGTGACGTGTTATAGCTAAACTGGCTTATTTGCACAGCACAGATCTGCATTTTCAACTTCTCTGAACTCCCCATGGGGATCATCTGATGGATTCTCTGCCAGATGTCTGGGCACTGTACGTGTGCTCTGGTGGCACGTGGCCATCTGGCATCCTCCAATTAAAAAAAACCAGCATGAGGCGTTTTAACTCTTTGGCCCTTCTTGAGTGCTTGCCTAGACTTGCACACTGAGTGAAGCAGAAAGGAAGTGGTCACCCAGAAGCGGCACAGGGACACGGGGCAGCCAGTTCTGGCATGGCAAAACTGGATGCTCTGCCCCGTTTTACAGAAGCGAGCAACCTTGGGAGACTGCTGTCAGATCCTTTTCCCAACTAGGGCACCAGTGGTTTCCCTGCACGTGCCAGGAGAAGATTTTTCTCTCGTGACACACTGTTTGGCAGCTGTGAACACTATTTTTGTTTTCCTCTGAGACACAAGAGGCTTGCTTACAGCTTTGGATGGGACATCACGCACTAGTTCCAGCAGCTTGGAATAGCCCGGTAGGTGCAAGTTCTTCATGCGTGGAGGATTAAACCAATTTGAAACCAAGGTGTCTTCCTTCCCTGGTCAGGATGGGCATAGTTACAAAAAGCCTTCCTGTAAATCATCTGGGCACTTCATCTAACACCCTCCTGCTCACACAGGGACTGGCAACACTGGTGACACCTTCAAATCCCACACTTGTAGCACAGTACTAAGTGTAACATTCAGCCTTTCTTACTAGGGACTTTTAAGGATGCCAGAGTACAGGGCAATAATTTGAGGGAGTCTGAGGAGAAGCATGGATGGAATAGCTGTTTTCTGCAACCTTTTGTACACGCAACCCCCGCGCATCTTTTCCCGTGCTCAGGAGTCACTAAGCTGAATGGCACAACAGAGCCCTTCCTCTCCCAGATTCAGCCCACGGTCGCAATGAAAACCACTACTGTCTCACTGCGATGCAATGACCCACACCACGGGGGTCTGAAGGACCTTGTTCCAGATCCTAACAGCCAAGCATCCCTAAATCACACATTTGCTGCCACAAGGGGCAATGACTGGCCTTCGCCTCATGAGTCTCAACAGACACTACAGCCTCCGGCCACACTGCTGGGTCCCTTTACTCCAGAAGAACACATGGTGGATCAGCATCGCTTAGCATGGACTACTGATGTAGTACCCCCACACCATGGGGAGAAGTTAATTTTCCAAGGCTGTTTATTTGGCATATAAACATTTTTTTTATTTATAAAGCCCATACTTGCACGAAACCTGTTATGTCCCTCGATTTTCGCTCTGCACAGAGCAGACTAGTTACAGCGATGTTCACTGCTGTATGTTACAGAGGAAGGAAATGCTGATGTTAGCAGGAAGTCTGTGTGTTTTAAAGATCTGACTTGAATGTCAATCCAGTCTCCTCCTCCTGATCTCAGCGTTGGCTCCCGTGCTTTTGACAGCGGGGGCGAGATCCAAATCCCTCTGGAGGCAGTGGGAAAGCTCCCACGTACTTCATTAAGTTTCAGACATTTTCAAATGTGTAGTTCAAAGCAAAGAAAGGAAAAAAAGCTCTTCCCTCAAACCTTTCTGCAAGAACTAGGCAAGCGAGCCCGGCCGTGCTAGCCCAGGTCCTTGGCTCTTCCTGCGTGCCACTAGGCAGCACGTCAGGTCACCCAGCACCAGGCACAGCTCCACATCTACCAAACCTGCAGCAGGGGAGCGCAGGCCAAACTCAGTCCTGTACCCACCGCTCTGGGCTGCAACTGAGCGCCGAAATAAACCCGTGTATCAGGATAAAAACGTTTTACACAAGATCAGTTGTGGCTCCAGGGTGACCAAACCCTTTCTGAGGGGGTGTGATGCCCATCCTGGGAAGGGACCAGGCGACGGTGGCTGCCCCGTCCCAACAGCAGCAATGCACATGGTGCAATCACGGTGGCCTGTCCCGCATCAGACCCAGCCGTCATCAGATCTGGTATCCCCATTTCAGCAGTGTGGCATTACCTTGACCAATGCCAAGAGCATCAGACAGGAGAACCCAGACACTGCTGTAATATGGATTTTGCAAAATCTGCAGAAGCGCACCCACTGCTGCTGTCATTGTTCCAGCTACGGGCTGACTTAAATCTTGAAGCACAGCATCTGGAAATAAGTCTTGACTTCCACTGCTGGAGCTTCCCCGAAACCTGTGCACACCCACACCACCACAACGCAAACCCTGCCACAGACCATGAGCACAAAGACTCCTATTTGGCCCTTCTAGGAAGTCACCATTCACATGGCACCTGGAGGTAAAACCAGTGGGTCCTTTGAAAACGATGCCATGTAACTCACCTTCTGATAAGCACAACATTTTGTTTCCCAGTGTAATCTTCAGGTAGCCTCCACTCGAATAATATTTGATTTTGGGAGAAAATCAAGTCTCAGGGAAAGAACAGCCTTGTCAATCATATTTTGGTGTATTTTTAAAGCAAGGGTGACAAAAACTGGTAGATTATCACAAACACAGAAAATAAAAATTTGGTTTGGTTTCCAGGTTAAAGGGTTGCTAAGCTTATACCACTCACTTTTGTTATAAACCAGGTAAGGAAGCTCAGTAACAATACTGGTCCCTGTAGAATAATATGCTGCCAAAAATGCTTTTTAGTTCGTATTGGAAACAGCTCTTTTTTCCCCTCATTTAAGTATCTGATTCCTATAAAAATGTCTTTCCCCAAACCTCTGAGATGGAACTCCAATTACTGAAAATTTTTTGCTCCCCAAAACAAGGCACGATGGTACATCAAAAAAAATCGCAGGCCAACCCACTGCACAAGGTATTTGTGCTACAGCTTTTCCAAGGCCCCACAGCATCACCTCCAAACCAAAATCTCTTCCCTTTGGTTCTTTGAAACCTACTCTAAAACTTTTAAATGCCCTGCATAAAACACAGCCCCGCTGCCTGAGCTGGTGTAGTTAACACACAAAACGAGCGCGTTACAAGTAAAACAAGGTGAGACTGTACCATTTGACTTTGGAGCCATTCGATCAGAGCCTCTGCTGTCGAGTCCGGGACCTGGCAGCGCAGCCCCTCTCTCTCGTCCGCTTCCATCATCTCCAGCAAGCCCCTCAAGTCCTCCACCAGGTGCAGCGCCCGCAGGCCCCCCATGAAGGGAGAGGTGGGGGACTGGCAGTCAAAGATGCCATTGGAGTACTCCAGCGCCTTCGAACCTGGAAGGAGCAAAATCGCACAGGGTCAAGCATGAGGCAAGCAGGTCAGACCTGCAGCAAGGCTGAGAAGTGCCAGGCAGCGTTTGCTCCCGGCGGGCATTTATCTGAACCAAATTCAGGGCTGGTGCTGGATTCTGACCACGCCACGTGGCAATTCGGAGAAGGCCACGCCCTTGCTGATATGCTACGTGGATGGAAGCTCCAGCAGGAAGCAGGTGGGCTGGTCCGACAGATGACATGTATGCCACCACCGTGGCCCATGTGCTGAAGGCGCGGGCTGGGCTCCTGCTCCCTGGGATGCATTGGAGGCGGAAAGTACTGCGGGGGGAACAGGCTCTGCTAACGCTTTGAGTCACCCTGTAAGGACTGCATGACCCAAGTCAGACACTGATGGTTTCCAGAGGAAACCATGCTCTGTGTTTTTCTTTCACACCGAAATATGTTATGCTGCCCCAAGGCACTGGAAATTTTTTTAAAAGAATAAAGAAAAATATGAAGATAAATAAAAAGAGTGAATCGCTTCTACATGAGAATAAATTTTAAACCCAACAATTTGACATGGTAGCACTGACATTTACATGCTAATAAAGAGAAATATCTCTTATTTGCATAAACTCACAGTACGTATATTTGACCTACATTAAAAGTTGCTATATATTAAGGAAGGAAACTATGAATTCGAGATGAAGGTTGATTTAAGTCAACCTAGCTAATTCCAACTATAATTTCAGCACACTGATTTGTGACCTTAATACTGTAATGCCTTGGCACAACGAGACATGTTCATGACAGAGCATCAGCTTTTATACCGTCAACTTTTGGAAACTACAGTGATATGCCATATATACAATTCCATGAACTTTCATTCACCTCATCTGGTAAGCCACAAAAATGCAAGTATTCTGCTAATACCCTTTGAAAAAAATGAAGAGGAAAAAAATCCCCACAACAGCATAGGAGTTGATATCCCTTTGTCATATTACTTTATAAGTCTGTTCAGACACATGGGTAAATTAAGTCTGTGGTGACTGAAACATCCCAACACCACATTTTATTTTTATATTAAACCTCATCCTGCCATAACCAACTTGGGCTCTTGGAAATGCAGATACACAGTTGGATCCAAATACCAGTATCTACTTATGGAAATTACTAAAGTCACAGCTTACATGTATTTTTAGAGATCATTTTGATCCAACTGAATCCACTTTACACGTGTTCCTGCTATGTGTCCTTAATATCTTTAGGAAAACTGCAGAGAAAAGTCATTGTTCAAACAAAGCACGCGCTGTATGATTATTTTTTTCCCTAAGGGAAATTATTTTAAGTGGAACTATTAAAGACTTTATAACCGTGTTGCTATCCTTGCAAAATATTTTTTCAGTTTGGGTTGCTGTTTGCATAGCTCTGCTGGAATAGGATTAAACTATTAATTTCTTGCTGTTTTGCTCCTCTGTGTTGTGCACTTGTATTATTTTCTAACTCACTAGACTCAACTTAAAAGCAGGGGTTGTATACTTTGTGATGCCTCTCTTTAGTCCACTTACAATTTACAGGTACTTATAAAAACTCAAATGTTTGGACCCAAACCATTCCAATTTTGAAAAAAGGAAAAATGAATTCATGTTTTAACTCTTCAGAGTAGCCAGTATTAGGCAAATTTAACTCTTCCTGCCTTGCAGCAGCTCCTTAAACACACTTATCTTGATTTGAAACATGCCTCGTCCTCGGCTTTCACGGTGCTGTGTGCACCAGCTGAACTGCATCACTCAGCCCCTTTGAGCAGGTTTTTGATAGAAGGTAGGAGAAAAACTACAGTCCATTTAGCTGCATCTATGTGTGAGAGCCTGTGCAATCCCTCCACTCCATTTATTTGTAATCGCTAAGCTATAATGGAAGACACCAAACAAAATTACCAGCACGTTCCCTTCTAAGCCTGGAAGCCTGCCCCCTGGGTGTGAAAAAGGAGGACCAAAACAACTAAAGGAACAAGCTGCCCCAAGCATTTACCTGCTATAATGCCATCCATCTGCTCCAGAGCCGCAGCGAGCATGTCACTTGCATCACTCATCATCTTCTCTCTTCTCAGGGACAATCAGCAGTTACACTATAAGGAGCAACAAAACACCGATAGTGTGAGTTGGATCCAGAGCCTCAAGTCTGCAATTCGACCTGCAAAAGAGAATTTCTTTTCACTGCATGTTCTCTGAATTCAGACACCAGTGTCGCCAGACCAGCAGGAAGACTGGGGCCGTTTGCTGACCACAACAAGACTTGGAGGTGTTCATCACCAGGCATGAACTGTCATCAAAGGATCAAAGCACCAACTTGATGATCCAGTTCCTAGAGTTGGTCAGCCCAAGGCCTGTTCTGCCTGCAGGCCCATGCCACGGAAGGGGCACCCCATACAGCACCTCTGAAATCCCACATGGCACTTCAGGGAAGCTTGCACAGAAGACACAGGCCTTCTATCGCTAAAAGGAAGCTGCAACTCAGCAATAAACAACTTGTCTGTCAGCTGTAATTTTTTCTCCCCAAGAATTTGCTGGTATAGAAAAAGAAGAGTCTGACCATTTGCCCAAGATTTCTGGATGCCTGACAATCCAGAAGTCCCTGGCATGCAACTATTTGCCTACAGGCAGGATATCTCAAATGACCATGACTCACTGGATGCAGTGTGCATGCACAGACTATCCCTCCGAAGACGCTACTCTGAGCTTAGCAGAGATTCAGGCCGTAACGATGCAATCTGATCTCGCCCTCAAACTTCTGAAAGCCAGAAGTGGTCCCCAGAGGAGTATTTCCAGCTGAGTCTGGAAAAGCGAACCTGCCCGACGTGCTGCCTGGGCAGCTGAGCTAGAAGACCTGAAACCCCGACGGGCTACAAGTTAAGCACATACTTAGGTACTTCGCTCAAGCAGAGCTGCAGAGGTCAGAGGCGCACCCGATCCCTCCACCCCAGTGCCATGGACACACAAGCCACCGAAATAGCCCAGACTGCCGTGGCTTTAATCTAGGACAGGCGAGACTACTTCTGCTATAAATACAGTTAGGGAACAAAGCTAAACAAACACCAGGAAGGAAAACTTGCTTTAACCTTTTGCATACCCTGCCATTTGGGTTTTGTATTAGGCCGCACTGCTGCTGACATTTGCCCCAATATAAGCAATTAAGAAAGTTGCACAGTGTCTCTGGCATAAATCCTAGAAAAGAGTCTACTAAAAAAACAAACCAAAAGAAAAATACATGTTATAAACTGAATTTTCCCTCCTACGAGTCACCTTATTGGTTTGACCCAGCTGGGAAGCAGCTCTCACTGGAGGCTGCCAGCTAGCTTTGCTGAAATGCTATCCTTAAAATGCCAACAAACATTTCACCTTCTGTATTAAAACTTTTATTACATGAAGTAGGTCCAAACCCTAAGGTAAATTTTGAATGACCGGCACAAAGACTACTGCGCTTTTGACAAATGCCTTGCTTTATTATTTAGTTGCCAGAGTCAGAAAAGCCAAGAGAACTTTAAAATGTTAAAATACCTTTAGTTAAGGTGTTGCAAATCTTAAAAAAATGCAGTAGCATCATAAGCCCCCAATTTTAAACACAATGTAAATACTAAACTTCAAGCAGTACAATACCTCCTGCAATATGCAGATCCTACAAGACATTTGGTCCGGTGCCTCTATGCCTGATAAAAGTGAGCAGAAAACGCAGCTTTTGCAAACACGTTCACTTGGACAATACTGAAAAAAGTCTTGTTTTTCTCCTTTAGGGTTTCCTGGCTCTGATAATCAGGTCCTGCTCAAACAGGGGTGCCTATGAACACAGAGTGTGAATGATCTGCAGTGGATTTCCCTCTGAAGGCAAAGAGTCCACAGAGAAAGCCCAGGGCTGCTGCTGCCCCAGGCAAAGCACCAATTCCTCACAGCTCTAAGTGGAAAAGGGCCAACAACGCAAAGCAACCACAAACCCGCAACAGCCAATTAATGTTTCGGAATCAAGAGCGCCCATGATCCCCCCGATGTGCATAAACACCTCATGAGGGGAATAAAGAAGATGGAGCCAGACTCTTCTCAGTGGCGCCCAGTGATGTAACAAGAGGCAATGGGCACACATTAAACCACAGGAAATTCTAAAGAAGAATTAAGAAAAAAAGAAAAAAAAAGAAAAAAAAAGCTTAAATTAAAAAAAAATTACAAGAAGCTTTTTTACAGCGCGGATGGCAAGCACTGGGAAGAGTTGTCCTTTTGGGGTCTCCATCCTTGGAGCCACTCAGCCCAACTGGACCCTGCATGGCGCACCCTGCCCTGGGCGTCCCCTTCTTTGGGCAGGGGGTGGGCTGGAAACCTCCAGTGGTGCCTTCCCACCTCAGCCATCAGTGAGCTCAGTGCAGCTCATGATCAAGCATTAAATACAGTACCGAGGAGGCTGCCTAGGGAAAGCCTACTGCTGGCTAAAAACGCTCTAAGGAACAGAGCACTCCCTGATCACGTTTGTTCACAGCACACCTCTTGTTTCTCACCTTCTGTCTAGGAAAGACATTAACTAGGAGCAAGGAACTGCAGATTTACACTTGTATAATAAAGCCAGGGCTCATAGGCACAGAAAAATCACCATCCTTGCGCTTAATCCAGGCACAACGACCCCTCATGTTTCCAAATACAGCCCTCCTTGCTTTTCCTAAACAAGGGTTTTGCCTGTGGTTGTCAAAAATCCCTAAGACAGCTCTACTGATGAGAGGAGCCACGGCAGATGGTGGTACCAACAGCATCTAAGAGACCTCCAGCACCTACCCCACTGTTACCCAGTCCTACCTCCAAGGAAAGGGACATGTCAGCCTGCACGGCGCTTCCTCCACTGCTAGTGCAAAAGGAGCCGTGCCACTGAGAGCAGCAGTGAGAAATTTAAAGATAAAATTTAGTGTAGCAAGATCGTGCAAACACACTGATCTCCAAAAACCCTTCCACCACCCACGGAGCATCTGTTAGCAGCCTGACCAAGCCTACAGCTGAGAAACTTGGGGAGGTGAAATAAGAAAAAAGAACAAAAAGCCCCTAAGCCGAACAGCTGGAGATGACGCAACAAAATCCCATTTCCCCATTATTTGGTCCTAAAAACGGTCACTGAAAACTAGGCTGGAACAGCGCATCCTGCTCTGGCCACGTTCCCAGCACAGTGCAGCACATCTAGCAGTCAGGAAGTAAAACCGCTGCGATAGAAAAATAATATCGGAGGCATCCTTCCCCGGTAAGGGCACAGACTCGCTTTTATTCTTTGCACACCATCACCGGCACACGGGGAACAGATGGGGTGGGGGGGGTGGGGGGGAATCAAAGACTTATACACCAGCGGACCAAATAACCAAACTGCATGAAACGAGAAAAGACAACAAACCGAGGGAGGAAGAGGGTGGAAAGGGGAGGTGCAGAGGGAGTCAAAGAAACACAATTATTAGACAGAAGTCATAAATCAGCAGCCCTTTGTGGATTATAGAAAAGAGGACAATACCGAAACACCAGCGGATTAATCCCCGTGCCTACTGAAAGTCACCGGGGCTGCCTCTGACTTCACAAACTTTGAGAGGAGCCTTGGCTGACCACTAACACAGCAGAGCTTTCCCCGATATGTATGTTCCTTTCTTTACTCTTTGCTTTTCATGGCTTTGGTCTAACAGAAGCGAAACCTGAGAGAAACTCAAGGCTTTGGGGTTTTTTTTTTTGGCAGTGACTAAGGAAAACCACGCAGTCAGGTAACACAAACAAAAATCCATCTTGGAGAAGCACAATGGAGATCCTTAGGAAAATAAGGAATAGCTAATACTTCAGATGATATCAAGCAGTTTGAATTCCTTTCATCCACAAAAGCAGAAAGAAAAAAAAAAAAGTAAAATAGTCATTTTAACATACATGGATCTATGACCCAGCAGGTGAATGAAAAACCAAGGTGCACACACGAGACAGAGAGGCAGATGCACAAAATCTACTCCTGGCCTAATGCCATCAGGAACACACCTGGGGGGAAAGCACTGACAGTGCCCTGCCTGAAGGACCATTTAGAATAAGTTTTCTCTTGCTTTCCAAGAAAACAATGACACTTACCTTCCTGAGTGCACAACCAGTGCAAGACGGGGCGGGGGGGTTGTTTTTACAGAGGCAGATCCCCGTTTTAGAGCTCCCAGCTGAGTACCTTGCTCATGCCGACAAGAACAAGCATCGCTTCGTTAAGGCTGTATTTAAAATCCACCATTAAAAAAAATTAAAATAAAATACAAATGCAGCTATCTCCACTATCAGTTACGATTAATCTTATCACTAACTGGCATTTCTACCGCATCCCTGGCCGTTACAGGGAAGACGTTATTTGGTCTTACTTGTTTTACGTCCCTTCCTCTGGTTCGAACACAACAGCCGGTTGCTAGGGCTATGCTGTTCACTTTTCAGTAGGTGGAGATTTTTTATTTTTATTTTTGAATGACATACAAACCCTCCGGGTACAGCGCTTGTGAAGATGTATTCCAAATGGCTTACAGAGAATACAAAACACTGCCCTGCAAATAAATCTAAAGAAAGCTAGAAAAAAACCAAGGGGCTTTGTGAATGGGAACTGCAGTCTGCTGGATGCAATCAGGAAAGCTGCCTGAATACGGATTTCAAAATCAGGTATTTAATTAAGATGGTAGACTTAAAAAAAAAGAAAAAAGTGCTTAAACACTTTACATATGTAGGAAATTATAGTTTCCCCACCCAGAGGCTGTCTCTTTCCTAGATCAAACAACACACAGAGAGGCATCTAGGGGCAACAACTTCAAGCCTTTTTTTTTTTTTTTTTTTTTTTTGTTTGAGGTGGTCTCATTCTGCATGTCCACGTGCAAAACACACCATTCTTTAAAACTCAGAGGTTCACAGGGCTGAGAATCAGCTGCCTGCTAGCAGGTCCAAAGGCCAAAAGGACACACCATGCCCCTCATGCAACCCCTCTGGGGAAGGGCAGGAGCTGGCCTTTTCGTCCCACTCACCTTCCTCTTTGTGCACATGGCTCTGCAAACACTCAGCGTTTGGAAAGAAAGCATCAGCTACAGATTATATTTATGATATGATGCAATAAGATGGATGACTTAAGTTTCCCAGCTCTCCCATTCCTATATAACACTCCTTAAATCAGGACATTTTGATACACAGGAATGAAAAATCTTGATCAGGGCTTGTTCCTGAGAGCTGTAGAGAATAAAAAAAGGACTCCCAAGAGCAGGCTGTTAGCCCAGAGCAGTCTACCACAAAAATACAATGAAAAAGCTAACAAACTGCAGACATCTTTCACGGGGAAGGCGGAGGGAGAGAACCTGTTCCACAGCAAAAGTAAGACCCCCAAATTTCACCTTGCTGTCAAAATTAATGTCCCTGCATTCTTGGTCCTACACATACGAGACAACTGCAAGAGGTCTGAAGCATCTTTGGGATTCGTCTCTGTTGCCTCACAACACTGAAACAACACATCCTTAGCAATTAATTTTTACAAGGTAAAGCTCTATTTCATGAAGATGAATGGCATTTCAGACACATTATCACATCTATTCATGCATCTTCTGGCTGGCCAGAAGAGAAACATGAACACGCAGAGACTTATTTACAAAATACATTTCAATCACAACTAAAATGGGCTTCAAATGAATTCCATCTATATCTCTGGCACAACTTCTCATGGGATGTTCTGAAGATACTCAACCATAGTGCCACCAGTCAGTAGCATTTTAACACTTAATAATGAATATATTAAGCTAATTTACACTAGGAATCATTAACATTTCTTTTAACATGAAAAAGACACCTCTGCTTGGCTCCCTCCTGGGCATGGGGACACCTCCCTGGCAGCTCCCCCAGGCAAGCACCCGTGCTCGCTTGCCCTGCAATGCCTCCGCAGCCATTACACACAGGCAGGAGCAAGGAGGCCTGGTGAGACTGGGCACATCCCCTGGCTGGTCCCTCCACTTACAAGTTCTTCATTTTGGGAGGAAGGCTACGAGGAGCCCCGTCCCCGAAATGGGAGCCCAGGGGGGCCAGGCTCAGGGCCCTGCCAGCCTGCAGGCTCAGCACCCTTGAAGAGCCCAACGCTCAACTGTGCAAAAAAGGATGAACGTTGCTGTGAATAAAAACCAACCCAAACGTCGGCAAAGGCTTACTTAAACTGATAATGTCTATTTATTTTTATATATAAAAATAAATTTCTTTTTGAATTTGCTGAACTCTAGTCAATGACATCAAAGCAATACTGTTCTCTTATTACGCAGGACTACAAAAAAGCAATGAATGTTCCTTTGTTCCCTAACTCTAGATCCTTCCTTTGTTCCCTGAATTTCATTATTTCTTTATTATACAACAAAGATTATTTATTTCCTTGAACTGATAAAAATGAATGGAAGCACAATGAGGCTGAAAGCCTATCCCACAGTACATAAGAAATGTCTTGAGATAAAAGGGATCAAGCCATAGAAGAGACGTAAAAGTATTTCAAGAGCATAAAGCACAAAAGTCCTTCCAAGATATATTTGTTTCTTCCTAGGAAAAACTTACCTTAAATCACACAACAACTTTTATTACCAACTAGCTTAGTCGCGTTCTGCACTTTGCCTTAAAATCTGTTAAGCACATTAGCCTTGATGCAACAGCTAAGCCTCAACAAGATAAGCATCCTTCAGATGCTTTGACAGAGAGGCATACACGGTGAACAGCTTATATAAACGCCCAAAGTCTCTGAGTCGGGGTTTATGGCTTAGAATCACATCCAATTACAAAACAAACCATTTATTTTGGTCTGCAGTACTGAAATCATTCTCCTTGCTTATCTCTGCTACCTTATTTTCCAGCAGCTCTTTTTTTTTTTTGTTGTAACTGAAAGGAATTTAAAAAACACAACAGTTGACAGGTTACGTTGTTTTGTGATGCATGAGTGTGCTCTGTGGTTGCTGGATGATAGGGAGGGAGCCAGAGCAGCAGTACCTTACCTGCAAAGCAGCCGTGTAACGCAAATACCTGTCTGCAAATACTCCTCAGACTCTCACTCTTTACTCCCAAGCAACCCAAGGTCAAACGGAAGCTTACAAAAAACCCCCATGGATCCCCTTTGCTTTAGGCTGTTCATGTTTTACTGGTTAACTATTTAACTATTTAGTAAACGTCTTCAACCACTCACCTTAAGAGAGTCTGCAAATCAATACGTTATTTTCTCACACGTTTTGCTTGGGTCCACTGACCAGAAAAACAATTGAGATTATTCATTCCTCCCTCTAATTCAAGCAACAAAATGCCTCACATTCCCCAGAAACATGTTACTGACACGCTGTGGCCACACAGGCTACGAAACAAAAGAGGCACTGTTGGTTATGAGTCCAAAAGGTAGTTCTTCGAAATACATTAACCACCAAATCCCGAGCACAGACTTGTATTTAGATCCAATTTCATAGCTCACGCTGCCTTCTTTTAACTGGCTGCATCCAAAGACCAAATTTACAAACTTCCAAATTTAAAGGGGTTCAGCTCTGGATTTTGTAGCTTCAGGTCTGTGAGTTTCCAGATCCACAGTTTCAGTGTTGTCACTACACAAAGCAAAAGTAGAGGGCACCTACCATCGAAAGCCCAGAAAGTACATAAAATTTGTATCTTTAGCTTGAACACTATTTTCATATGTTTAACTACCAGCTACCTGTAAAGAAAATAGAAAAACCAATAATTTGTAATTCTGCAGCATCAACTGTAACATGGGGGAAATTTTCATATAAAGTCCCAGCACTACATCCTTCCCCTTCTGTCTGCCTCTCATTTTTTTTATTTTAAGATGCGTTTTTCCAGAAGGAATATGTAAAAGAAGAGTGTGATATCTGACATATATGTCTTGTGTGTGAGGAAGACATACGTCAGATATGTCTTCCTCACACACAGAACTTGAGGTTGGCAGTACAACCACTGCACCACTGATAAACCAACAATCCCCTGATACAGCGTGATTCACCATCTCCTCTTAGCAATTTAAAAATTAAGCAGGGTGAAATTCAACATGCTGGAGGACAGGGTTTTTTTCCTCCTCATGTAATAGGATGGTACTGAATTTTAAAAAGAAAAATATGAGGGGGGGAAGTGAAAAATATGACATTGTAGGCCAATTTTCACTCCGGCTTTGTCTTGCTCATCTCAAAAACATGTGGACCTTTGCATTTTCTTTTCTCCTAAATTAAAGCCCTTTGCCAATAACTCATGCTGGAGATTTGACAACAGCTTATCTTCAGGTAGTACACTTGGGAATCTGAGAGAGTCTACATCAACACAACCTGCTTTAGGCAGCATGTGACCTTAATCGCTATTAAAATCAGACCTTCTACCTTTGAGATTCTTGGAATATCAGATGCAGGTACTGTGCCTTTCAAAACACAGGCTTCAAATTTTGAATTTAGCTCTCGGCTTTGAAAAGGCCCAAGAAATTCACATCCAAAACACATCCCGAAGCATCCGTGTTTGCTCCCATCAATAAGAAAGCAAAGGTGAATGTAGTCACCTTCGTGTTTTGACAACTGCCATGTGGGCTACCCTGTTGCTGGCCAGAGCAGCCAGAGACAAGGACCCTGCAGAGCAATGCAGTACCCAGTGGAAGAAGGAGGAGATGCCTCTTGCCCAAGGAGCACAGTGCTGCTGGGATGCTTCTCCGCCATCCCCTCAGGACCATCCTCCCCTTCCTCCCATGGACAGCCTGTGCTCGCTGCCCAGCTCCACAGCTGTTCCTTCAAGCCCAGGGTGAGGAAGATGCACTCACAGACAGGTTTGTTTTCCCAGCACTGCCTGTCCCACACTTTCTCTTGACAGGCTTCTGTGCCCCATGTCCCTTCCCAGGACACAAACTCCAGTCCCTAGGACAACACAGCCCTGAGTCTGATAACCAGGGATTTTGGTAATGCTGGAGTAAGCAAAGCTTTTTATTTTTCAGCCAGGGGGCAGAGCGCTGTTGATTTTGTCTTGCTTTTTTAACACTGAAGTTTCAGTGCCAGCAGATGAAGGACAAAACTGCGTGCTATCAGCTCGAGGAAAGGGTCCTTCTCTTCTCTTCTCTCTGAATGCTGTGCTGGTGAGAAGCAACAAACAAATTCCACCCCCACCACCCCCATTATTACAGTGCAACTTTAAGAAGCCATACGCTGTCCTCACTACTGTCTCACACTCGCCCTTGCTTGGCTGCTGAGCCGTGTGTCCTGCCCACCCTTGGGCCAGCCTCGCTTCTTAGCACAAAGGCAATTTTGCAGCTAGGACACAGAAACTGGCTCTCTTGCTGCCCGCTCCTTTTTCAGGAAAGCCTGCAGCCTTCTTCAGGGTAGAGGTGTTGCTTTCTTCATCACATCTCAACCTCCCTCCTCTTGTCAGACTGTCATGTCCTCACTGTCCTTCACAGCAAGACACTTTCATGTCCGGTGGTCTCTGGTCTCCAGCATCACTCCCAAGGCTAAGAAAACTCAGTGGAGCAGGAGCTGAGCTGTGCCTGGGGCTCAGAGGAGCTCACAAGAGAAAGGTGTCAGTGCTAGGGGAATGCGAATGACGCTGGGGCTGGCTGGAGGGCTACACAGATCATAGTCATGGAGTACAGGTGATACCGAAGGGTAGGAGGGTTTTCACCAGCACGGTGGAGGGAGGCAACAGGTCAGCATCAAGCCAGAGCTGTGACCTCTGCAGGAACAAAGCATGAAACAAATCTAGTCCCAGCCCTACCGTCTTCCTTTTCTCTGCAGCAGGAAGAGGAAGGAAGCTGGGAAGAAAGGAGGTGGCAGAGGAAAAGGTGACTTCTTTCTGCTGCTTCTCCAGTAAAAGAGAAAGACCTAGGGATGGAGGGGAGCAGCCACTCTCCATCCCATGGCCGAGCCTCCATGTGTATGTAGGACGGGGAAATATACTGTCACCCATGGCCCCGTCAGCAAGATGAGCAGAAATTGCCAGCTTTACAACAGAGGAAGATGCAGCTCATGAGCTGAAGAAAAATCTTAGCAGTCAGAAACTTAAGTCATACTTGCATCAACGCATGTTTGATGCCCAGCTAGGGACACAATTGCAGCTGCTACAAACCCACCTTCTGTGGGATAACAAGGTTACCGAGACTGAGTTTACTTGCTACAGATGAACTGGTAAGTACAATTTTTTTTTTAATTACACAGAACAATGCAAAATGCCTGTTCCGTTAGATGTAGCAATAAACTGTGGTTTATTAGTGACCTTACTAACAGTAGGCTGCCTTTAGTAGACAGGGCTATAACGCAGTAAAATGGAGAATAAGATAACTTTTAAGAGTGGTGCAAGAAAGTTTACAATCCAGTTGCAGTAGTACAGCGCGAACACACCTATAAACCACCTGGTTCAGGTACCCAGAGCAGTCTGACCGAAGGAAGGGGCTGCAATATTTTCTCAGGCCACAGGATAAGCAGTGGATGGGTTAGCACACACACCACCCCGTGCTGCCCAGGCCAGCAGTGCCATGATCCAAGCCAACAAGTCTGAAGCAAACTGAGGTGTGGCTAAATCATACAACAACAACAATGTAGAAATATTGTCCGGTGCAAGAGCTGAATTGCCCCCTCCATTACTAAGTATCTGCAATGTCTTTAAGCCAGTCTACAACTCTGATATGCTGGTCAGGTTTACAGACTCTGCTGGAAAGCCAGTTTTACACCATAAACCTTGCAAATATCTGATTTGTCCCCAAACTTGAGATCTTACAGAGAAGTAATTCCACTAGGATCTTAGTTTTCATTAAGAATGAAACAAATACTACTGAACCACATGGTTGCTGGAGGAAGTTTGATGGGATCTGAGAATATCCTGGAAGTCTGAACACAGGAAGCCCCTTATTTGACATGTAATATAGTAAGGCATAGAAGGGATGTGGATAGGGGAAGCAGGATCACCTGACTTTTTTTTTAAGTCTGCAATAAAGAAGAAAAAAAAAAAGACAGCTTAGGCTGCTTAACTGTTTCCCTTCCCTCAACCTACAGATGTAATTAAAATAAAGCTTCAAAACCAATACAAGTAATTTAATACTATTTTAATTAAAAGCTGCTTTTATAACATAAAAAGACCAAAAGTAACCTCACTGCTGTTTCATAGTTTTATTAGGAAAAAGGGATTCTTGTCTAACTTCCCAAAGCCCCAGTGTAACAGAAGATAGCGAGGTTGGAGCAATACATCTAGGATTTAAAGCTCTGCCTAGCCCATGATTTATACAGATCTAATTAGCTCCTCCTGCACACCCACTCACCCTTGTGCTCTGGGAACTCCTGGTATAATTCCTGCAATTAAAAACTTCAGTGCCAGAATCCTTGTTTGCCAAAAGGAAAAACAACCACCCCCTCATCCAGCACAGTCGGGCATGTTTTTACAGGAGTGAATGCCCAACCCTAAGAAGCTTAGAGCCAACATCTGAACTCTCCCAAAGTTCAAGATACTTACTAGAAATCTGTAATTCGCCACCCCGCTGCCTCCCAGTGACCACCATGGCCCTTCTCCAGCAGAGCGATGGATGCAAATCAGGACTTTTGGGAGCTCAACACACTGCAGATTTATTTGGCCATATCCCAGGATCTCCGCTGAACACGGGGTAACAGTACTGAACAAGCTTCGTGCTGTAGCAGCGGTGTGCTTTGGTTTCCCCTTCAGAGACTACGTTAACTTCTTACTGTGTCACAGACAGTGGCAACGCAGACAGATGGGTGACAGACCGCTCGCCTGCCGTGATGTGAAATCCAAGCTTGTACAGAACAGTTCAACGCATGCTGACTGGCAACACTCATAATGTTTTGGATGAATTAATGACCCTTCGTATTTCCATACAAATGTTCCTCTGAATACATAATCTCAAGATAAAACTTCAAAAACCTCAAGGGATCAGATACACTTTTAATGTTACATTTCTTTGAAGTACTTTCCCTTTGTATTTCAACAACACTTCAAAGTTTCCCTACTTACATACAAATCAAATTATACATCTGATGCTAAAAGAAACAGACATTAATAATGTTTCACACTTTCCCAACCTTCGGGTGGGGTGGGGGGGAAGACTCAGTCTTGTAGAAAGGTATATATTAACTATACACCGATTTTCACCCTACCAGCTGGCCAAGGAGGAGCTCTTCATGTATCAAAGGTCAAACAGAAACAGGGTACAGCCCCAGTCCCACTTGTGGCTGAAGATCCTGGTACCAATGAATAACAGAGGTTTAACCTGTGGGACGCAAATAGTCTTGCTAACACCAAGAGGGAGTTTGTGATCAATGGAAGTGCCCAGTCCACGAAGGCCATGGGAGGGAGGAGGTTGTTCATGGGAAAAACAAAGGTCCACCGGCACTGTCAAAGCCCTTATGAAGTTTAATAGGGGGGAGCTGATCATCTTCAATGGTTTTCTTCAGAGGCAAGGGGGAGAACTCAACAGGACTCCCAAAACACTGCAAAAGTTGCCAGGGAAAGGGGGTGGCTGGCAAGATGTACCAGGTCTTTGTGCCTCAACCAAGGGCCTCACTGGACTAGTTGAAAGAAGAAGGTCCTAGAAGTTGTCCTCTATTACCATGCCAAAAAACCCCACCCCAAATAAAGAGAAGCAAGAAAATGATTGTATTTTCTCATCATCACCATGAACTAGCAGCTTCCTCAGCAACCATGTGAACATCTGGGCCCAAATCCTTCACGGTATACATGGAGGCTTAGGATTTACCTGAAGATAAATCTTGTTTGTTCTCAAGCACTAAAGAAATTTTAAAAAGTTGATTCTTTGCTTTATATCTAATAGATCTATAAAAATAACTATTTTAAAACTATTGCCCTTGTATTTCCCTTTGTTGGGGCTGACTATTTTTCATGTGCTTACTGAGCCATCACTGGAGGGACTGTTTCCGGGGGGTTATATTTAGCTCTGAAGCACTGCAGATCTTGTTTCCCTGGCTAAAGTTAGGATGGATCCTCCCATAGAGGAGGATTTTACTCTGCTAAATGGGAAGAAAGCTCTGAGACAGTCTAGTCTGGGCTTGCGGAAGACACTGGTGATGCCGAGGTCCCAACTACAATGATCCTGCTGCGTAAAAAGGGAAAAGTAAATCCAAAACTGGCAAGAATGTTTACTTTACATATACAATAGACCTAAAGCTTCAGCCCTGTTTAGGAAAAGAAACATTACTTATTTTGAGATGTAAATCATCATACATCTTCATGCAGGGGTCCCATCATAGTACGGCTCCTCTCAGGAACAGCTCATCATTTATTTACCGCTATACAGTAACAGCCTGCAGCAGAGGCATTTAAGCAGCTATGCGAGGTTGCCTCTTTGGTCTCCAGACAGAAACAGGGGCAGCTCTAAATCAAAAGCGTGCTGAACTGCTCACAGAGGGGTCCACTGCTGCTCCCACCCCCTCCACCAGCACTACAAAATCCCTACAGTAGTCACCCTCCTTACAGCATGGAACTCTGCCGCTTATGTAGATGGATTCATCTACTTCAAGGTTTTGCTGGTGAGATATAACTGCCATGATATTTTACATCGTAGAGCTTCAGGCCTTGTTGATAAGCTCTGATACTTTTGCAAATGAATTACTATGTGTCAATCAACGTGAGCATGCTCCTTGCTGGTATACTAGTTTTGCAAGCACTGAAATACCTCGGAAATACTGCTACTGAAATAACGCTGTTGTTAATGGGTTTCTAGCAAAGTCCAAGTAGCTGGGCCACAAGAAAGCTTTAACTGCTTAAATGCTGCAACACAAGGAGTTCTCTAGGACAAACCAGACCACTCTTAAGACCAGCCACTGCAACTGTGCGCTCAAGTTTGCACAAGTGCTCCTGCAATTCACTACACACTTCAACTGCTTTACCTAGGGAAGCAGCCTCACTTGATCACTGAAGATAAATACGGTGTGCAAATAAGGTACAAGTCCAACAGGAAGCCTTGCTGAAGCTTGTGCAAATCCACATAAGGACAAGGATCGCTTGCATGTAACGAAATGCAAGATTACTGCCGTTAAAACCTCAGAAGATATTGGCATTATATTGTATTTCATTAACAGTAAATTCCGCCAACTGTATCACCTCACCTTAAAAAGTGACTGAAGGTAAGAAAGTTAAAAGAAGGGTTTCCTCATTTTCTGAGTGTAACATTTCTTTGCAATGCAGTTGAGTGGAAAATATAGATGGATAATACTAAACTTGCTGCCTTAAATACAAGTTTATTAAAGTGCCAAAGTAGTGCTGTCTGAAATGGAAGAGTAATATGCTCTACACAACTACTCCTGCTGTTATAGACCTTACCTCACAAATTATCTTTTGATCTCCCAACTTTTCCAAACCCATTTTTCAAGCTAAAGTAAAGAGTCTTTGACAGAAGCCCAGCTCCTTGATGTTGGGAGGTGAGAGAAAAGGAAAATACCCAGAATAACTCTCAATTCTATGAAAAAATATTTTAAAAAAGCATTGTCCACATGGCAGATCCTTGAGAAAGCCGTGGTCTCCTCATTTTTAATCAATCCTTAATTATTTTTTGGAAGACAGTCCACCTGGTCATACATTATATCTAAATTCTGGTCCAACATCCAATGTTAAACTAAAAAATTTCACAGGTACATTTGGGGGGCGGGGACACGGGCAGGAACAGGTATCTTGGTGTGCTAACAACCAAACCTCTGGAAGTGGAGGTATCAGAGTCACGCAGTTGGCCTATGGGATTTCTTTTTTGCCCTTTATTACCATTTTTGACAGTTCCAGATAGCAAGTTCTTGTCTCCTGCAAATGTCTCAAGGATCATAAATGCATTCAGGCCTCTCATAGTATTTTAATGAAATATCAGTTCCTGCTCCTCTACTTGACTTGCAGGCGAAATCTGCCGTTTTAAGGAGATAATCTTAAGCAGCTTTCCGAGAAATGTCAAGAATACTAAATTGCCATTTCTGTGCTCTAGTTTCATTCCCCCCCCCCCCATATTCTATTTAAATTGTCTTTAAAAAGAAAGTGGAGCGCTATCCAAGATGAAGTAGTGTGAAGTGATGTGCTGTATTTTACAGTCTGCAAGACCTGAATCAGTACTGTCAGCTAATAAAAACCTTCAAACAAGTAGGGGTTTAATTCCTTGTGTTGCATTATTGTGCCTAAAAAAAAGACTTAGGAAAATAACATGAACTAGACAACTATTAAATGGCATCTCATTTTTCTAAACCGAGGCTCAGTTATCAATGGAACAAACACTGATGCTCAGCCATGCTTCGGGCACTTTTGTGCCCATTTTGAAGCTTCTGCAGACCTATTTTAATGTTATTCAGGCAAAAGCTGCTTATGATTTATGGAAATGTCTTTGTTTAAGGAGAAGAAACCTTAACTTGCTGTTGCTACACTGCAACACCAACTCGGTCCTCAGCACTGGAGAGCATTCCCAGTTCTGGTCACCCTCTTCCAACTCAGCACAGCTGAGGACAGACCCTGGGACAAATCCCATATCCTGTGTTGATGCTGCAGGGAGGTTCTCCCTGGGAAAAGATACCACCAGCGTTCAGGGGGTTTCTTTGCAAAGACTGACTTTGTCCACGGTCCCTTATGGCTTATGATTGGGCAGGACTAGACTGACTTAAGCTGCCTACGCTGCCTAACTGCCGAACCAGGAGGAAAAAGAGCCAGAGGATGTCCAGATATCTGAAATCAGAGACACAGCAGTGGAAGGGCAAGGTCTACATTGACAAGGTGACCTTTCATGGAGGGGAGTGATTCAGCACATGAGTGTGTGCTTGGCAGGGAAGAGGAAGTTCTGAGTAAGGACACTCCAACAGCATGTGCCCCAAAGGCAGCCTGTAGAGTACGTAGGTAATAAAGCAAATCCCATCTGGCCATGTCCCTGGGGGTCTTGGGAGGGGACATTGAGCATTGACCCTACAGTGAGTGACCAGCAAGGGGACCTGTGCTCAGAGTCCAGTGCCCCAGCAAGTCAGGGCTGCCCTGGGAGCTTGCAGAGGGAAGGAGGGAAACCAACAGATCCTGGGATAGAGGACTTCTTCAGGCCAACACAAGGATACGTTGGGAAAAATACATTATTTTCCTAATTCTGGCTGCCAAACACAGAAGAGACAACCTGACTGAAGACAAACACAAAGATGAAGTAAATTGGGTGTTAAATCAAAAGGAACAGCTTAGCTCACCAATTGCCCTGAAGGGCTTAGGTTAAAAGTTGCTCACCTGAGCTGGGACTCCTGTTACTCTGGTCTTCATGGCAATCTTAACGGGTTAGCCTACCTGAGTAGAGCACGTGTTCATCTATCTGTGCAAACTTCTCACTCATGGGAATTTCTCACCAGTAGGGAAAAAGCCCACACTCCATGTGGAAATAGCATCCAGGAATGTCAAGCAAAGCTCCACACTGCTACTAAGGCCGTGCTTAGTGCGGATGGCTATTCAACTTGCGACTGAGCAATCCTTATCTTGTAAATAATCAATGCTATACCTGTCTGCAGATCTCAAGCCATTCATCTTCAAATCATCTAGAACTGGGCACAGTACAGGGGAGAGGAGAATCATAGAATCACAGCATCGTTTAGGTTGGAAAAGATCTTTAAGATCATCAAGTCCAACCATTAACCTAACACTCATCTCTGCCTGTCTTTTGAATATCTCCAGGGATGGGGACTCAACCACTTCCCTGGGCAGCCCATTCCAGTGCCTGACAACCCTTTCTGTGAAGAACTTTTTCCTAATGTCTAACCTAGTGTTATTTCCCACTAACACTAGAAAATAATACAGTCCTCTTCTGAAGTAAGAAAATACCAAGTAACAATAAAAAAAGAGAAACACACCCAGTATGCATGCGTGCCAAAACACACATGGCACCACAAGGACGCCTCCAGTATCTCTGCAACAGCAGCCTGTTCTTTGGATGTTTCTTGTCCAAGGACTATGACCCAGCCTGGAGCTCCTTTGCTTGCAAGATCTGACAAGATCCCAAGAAACTGATGTGGCTGCAGGCCAGCAACCCTGTGCTGTGACATGCTCCAAAGAGCCGTATGCAAATGCCTAACGAGAGTAACATGACTACACACGTTTCCTCTCCTACGGTAACGCCAGCAAGACTCCAAACTTGTTCTAGATAACAGAGGAGATAGCAACTCAGCCGTATCTCTGTGCTCCATGGTGTGGATCATGGCATTCATTACGGCTGTCATAATACACTGTAAATTATACACAACACTTAATAATGCAAACCTCAGAACTGTCTCCACATTTTGCGGTAGCAGAAATTAACAGACGTTGACGACTAATCAGATAGTAGAAGCAGTAAAGGAGACAGAGGTAGTCTATTACTATTTGTGGTGTAAACACATGGTTTCTTGCTGTCATAACTGACTACGCTTCTGATGTTGTTGTGCTTATCTTTCCCATTCTCCCAACAGGCAGATTTCAGTTGCTCAAAGCAGTTCTGCCCCTACCTTTAGTGACGGGGGATTATTGCTGTCTGACAGCTCCCCACTGCACACAGAACCATAACCTTAACACCACACCCAGGCACCAAGAAACCCGTTGGCACCAGCCATCTGATCCAGACAAGCGCTCGTGGAAACTACGCAGAGCACCCGATACCACGTTCGTGCTGGTCTGTGCACATCACTCCTCCTTCTCTGCCCAGAGCACTGCAGCTCAGCTGGCAGAGGTCTTGTGAACAGGAGCACAGCTGCAAAGAAGGCTCCTAAATGAAATTAGGAGATAGGCTGTAAAGGGACAGGAACTCACAGGATGCAAAAGTGTTAACTTCTGAAAGTGCCCAAAACTGCAAGGGAAGCAATAAACAGTAGCAAACTGTTGTACTGAGAAGGATCAGAAGCAGAGGGTGGAGAGGAAAGGCAAGGCAGCAATAATGGAAATCTGTGCCAAGGTCTTGGATGGGAAAGCACCAAATGTATAAAGAGGCTCCTGTGAGCCCTTGGAAGCTGGCAAGTGCAGACTGACATTGCCAGACTATTTTGGGACTGAAACACTGACAGACAACAAGGCTCTTCCCCAGAGAAAGATGTGGCAGAGAATGGCATCCCCCACCTGGTGGATTTTCATCCCAAGCTGGGAACAAAGGGCACCAGAGCCGCCATCAGCTCCGTTTTGGTTTTCCCAGCAACACCGCAGCACCTGAAGGGATGTATGATCTTATTTTCTGTCTGCACACGGCCAGGAGATGACTGGTCACTACCCAGATAGGTGGCCTGGGCAGAACCACCATGGCTGCTCTACCACTGCCATTGCCTGGTGGACCTCCAGCAGCACGACACCTAGGGCACATCAAGTCTTGACCGCTCAGCGTCAAGCCAAGCAGGCAAACCAGCCAAAACGCCCCTGGCACCAAGCCTTGTGAGCACAGCCAGGAGTGGCTGCCCAGTCCCAAAGCAGAGTTGAACTTTCAAAATATTTTGAACAGCACCTTATCAGCAAAGCGGCTTTGCACCAGCTCAGCATTTCACAGCATTTATAATCTGGTCCCCTTAAATTGGACTGAACCACGGCACAGGATCTTTTCAGCAAGACTGACCTGGTCTGAGATCAGCAAGTTGCTTAAGCCCACATTTGATAACAAGCATACTCCTAATGCTACTGAAGTCAATGCTACTGGGAACGTGTTTTAACACTGGCTGCCAGTTTGACTAAGTGACCAAAACATAACCTCAAAACACACATCCTGCCGGCTTTGTGCAACCTGTGGGTGCTTTCAGTAGTATCAGCCCTCTGTTAAAAGGTCCACAGTAAAACACCAGCTCTCCTCACCTTGACTGACTTCAGTCTATCACCCGCCAGACATGGCCTCTGCCATAAACCGAACACAGGCAGGTCCCCACAAGTATCGCTGTGGCAATAATCTTCCCTCCTTCTCCACTCAGAGGCGCTGCCAGAGCGCGGCTACGGGGCGTCGGGGGGAGGTGTTTGGGCCCAAGGGGAGTGCTGAAATTACAAAACTCAAATCAAGTCTGCAACAAAGACACGTTCTCTTCCAAAACTGATCTTGCTCCAGACCGTTCTGGTTCAGTGTGACACCACCATCACATGGAAAAGCAACTTCTTTACCAAGATATTTCTAGGTAAAATTTACGTAAGGTTACATAGAACCACTGTGACCCATGAGCTTGACTCCATACAGAAAACAAACAAAAAATACTCAGTGCATCAGGGCAAACAAGGGCTACTCTAGCGTATGAGAGAGCTCACAGGGTGGGGAGCTCGCAGAAGGGAACGAGCCAGGGAAAGCCTCCACCGAAGCAACTGGGAGCCTGGGAGAAGCTCGCCCACCTGCCCAGCACACAGACAGCAACTTCGCTAAAAGTTAACAGCCTTTGCCACTCATGGTGAGGAGCAAAACACTGGCCACTCAGTCACCAACCTGCAGGGACAGCCTGCAATATTGGTTTTGTTAGTTTATCAGGTACTGATTATTATTAGCTATTGATGCTTATATGATTACTAGTCTCATTGTCATTATTTAAAATAAACAGCTGTTAAGGGCATGAGAAAAGACATCTCCCCCAGGCGTAGGATCGCTGGCTTGGTAAAGCGAGGGAGGCGTTTCAGACGTCCAAGGACTTGGATGATGCCCAACAGCCACAGCAAGGATGATTTGTCTCCCAAAATGCACATCTTGTCGTTGCCAGTGCTGCTCACCGTAGGTCTCTGAGGAACAACTTAATCTCCCTCAAACCAGGGGTTTGGTGGTAGGGGATAAGCCTGAGTACCTACTGCTTTATGTACCTCGAGTCAGTGTGTGTTGATCTGCCCAGGGGGGAGGAAAAAGAAAGGATGTTTCCCAGCCTACACCCTTGTTACACACCTCAGTACATGTACACCAGAGGAGAATCAGGCCTTCGGAAAAAGCAAAGATAAGAGAAAATATGGCAATTGTGCTATCCTAACGAAACAGACTGAAATCTCTGGCCTTACCATTACATTAAGCACCAGATGATTCAACTGAATTTGATCTCCCCTCATAAGACAAGGCTATCTCCTCTCCTGCTTTCTTACAGTAACTCAGATTTGTCTATGTCCTATTTTTGGCATCTAAATTAAGAATATTGCTCATAACCAGATTATATGGCATTTATTCTGAAGACTAAGAAATACTGATACAGCTAAAAATTCAATATAAACACCCTGTGGATGTAAGCCATGACATTTATATACTGGATTAATAAGCACTAAGAGGAATTTCTGATGTAGGGCACATGACCCTCCCTTCATTTCAAAGGCAATTATTTTAATACCATGATTTCAAAGTGTGACGTGTCCTTGAAAACGCTTGCAAGACAGACAGCTTTATCAAAAAAGCTTCCAGATCCTGAAAGGGCAATTTCAGGTGCATCTCCAGTTTATGAGATAAGAGAACATCTGGGAGTGGGTGTATCGGCTGGCCAGCAGATAAGCAGGCTGAGACAAACATCAATTTTATGCAGTATAGATCTGAGCCTCCCTTAGATAAATGGAAAGGACTGGGGAGATTCGACACAGAGCTCCTGCTTCAGCCCATCTCTAGCTGTAACCAGGACCACTCGTGCTGCCGTCGCTCCCAGCGGAGCACTGCTCTGTCCCCCAGCCCGCACTCCCAGCAGGTTTCTGGAGCAGTCTTACTGCCCAGAGCAGCCCTTGCCTTTCACACTTTGTCACCTACTCCTTGATATTTTCCAGATACCTCAACCTGGAAGCTACTGCCCTGTTAAGGGCCAGCTTATAGCTTTAATCACAAAAGAGAACATAGTCAGGCTCCCCAGTTATCATGTCAAACCTGGTCAGCATCAACTCAACCTTTCAAAAACAGGAGAAACTGAGAACCAGACAATTTGTTGTAAGGAGAGCTGAAAAGATGACAACAGCTGGTTTTCCATTCAAGGCCTTAAAAGTTCCCAGCGCTTTCTGACAGAGGTTTGATGCTCCAGGAAAAAAAAAGCCCTGTCCAAGCCCCTCTGGGCAAGAGCCATCTGGACACCTGGGCCATTGCCTCGAAGTCCAGGGATGCCCCAGCCAGTCCCAAGGGAAGGCATGTGCCTGCTGGCATCCTGCGCACCCCACAGCACAATACAGCTTCCTCCTGAAGCTGTAGCTGAGGTGGCTTCCCTTAAATGTCAACTCATACCACTTAATTTTGCAATCAAAGATCATCACCTGTCAGGGTAATTGTAGTTATTTCCCAAACCCAGCCCAAATCCCAGAGTCACATTGCTACAGGCATACTATGCCAAGTAAAACTGTAAGAAAGTGAGTAAAAAGAAGTCCAGCTATCATGCAAGGCTTGCACGTGAGGGTGTGGGGGTACGGGCTGTTGGGCAGGCAAGTTTAACATGGAAGTTGCAAATTTAAGATCTTAAAAAGTGAAAAAATACTCTGTGTTCCCTTATGTTATTTCAGAATGAAACTTCTTAGTTATACCAATAAAACCAGGGAGGGTAGTAATCAAGTTCACCATAGGGAACCACACTGGCTCATGTACCCATCCCAGAACTTGCCTCCTGTTTCCCTCTGGCCATGATCACCCTCTGGCTACCATCTCCCACTTCTTTGCTTCCATTCAAGCTAACATCCCCTCTCCCACTACCCTTTTCTTTCTCCTGATACTTTCCTATTCCCTTGAGTGCCCATGATGTTTATGATTTGCAATCAACCCGTAATACATGACAGCTTCTCTCTTCTCTTTGCTGCTTGCAGACAGTTACAGGGAAGCATGGGAGGGGAAAAAAAACAAAAACAAAACAACAAAACCCACCACCCCAAACAACCCTGCCCTCAGTTTTTGTGCTTGGCACAACCACAGCCACAAACAGGTGATGGCAGGAAAAGTCCTCTTCAGCCCCATGACTACTGTGTTGGATCTTGGGGTGATGGTGCTCCAAGGAGCAGCTGCCACGCAGGGCCAGGCACAGCATCCAACTCCCAAGGCTTTGCTAAGCAGAAGGACGTGCAATTCTTCTCACAGCTGAGAAGTTACCAGAGTTCTGGTGAGAAGGAGAAAAGCATCCAGATAGTCAGGCAGCTCCCTCCCTCTCTTAATTTCAAATACCTAAGGAACACACAGAGATACTAAAGCATCCCAAAAAAATTCCTTGGTAAGGGTACCAGCATGATCTGAGCAATTCGCCCTGAACACATTCTTGGAAGCACTCACCATTTTTTGATGCAATACATCAAAAAAATTACAAAACACAAAATTAAAAAAATATAAATACAACAAAACAGCCCAAGGCAAACATGCAGCTCACTGCACTCTGAGCTGCTAATTTTCTTCTAAGCAGCTGAAATCAAAGTCTAGCGAGAGAAGCTGTCAGATGGCAAAGGAGAGACACAAAGACATGACCACAAGTGCTTGCACCCTGCAAGGAAAGCGTGAAAGCCTGCACACCAGCTGCTCTGCACTTACTGCTGCGAAGTCCAGGTCCCAACCCAGCCCTGATGGCTCCCCAACCCCAGCAAGGAAAAACATCCAGATTTGTGAAAAGCCACATTCAGCTCCTCAAAAGTAACCAGCAATTTCGATCAGCAATTTCAGCATCAAGAGAAACACTGGATGAAACCGGAGCCCTCTGAGCATGCCATGGCCCCGGACAGCTCTGCTCAACGCTGGAAGGGAGCATGTTCAAATGAGGTATCAGCTACATAAGAGATTCAAAGGAAAAGAAAAAAATATTGGCTATGATACCGTGGTGCTTCTATCCATCGTTGAAGGTCCCATCTAAGGCATCAGGATATCTGTCCCACTCATCAGAAACAGAAAACTAAATATAATCTTGGAGTTATATCTTGAGCCCCTAAAAAAGGCTCAGCAAGTTTTTGCATCCCCAGATAGAACACAGGGCTGAAGACAGCTGCTTTCTCCACCGCCTTCACTAGCAGGGCATGCCCAGAATAAAGTTAAGTCATGCAAGACTTTCTCCAGAAAGTTTATCAAGCATGGCATCCTGAAGCCAGCCAGAAGGTGGCCAGGGAACCTCTGAGAATCTGAGGAGAAGCAGCCATGGGATTTTCCAAAGAATGATGAAGTTCTTCATGTGATTTCCATGTTCCTCTGCGCCGAGCCACTTTTCACCAAGCAGATTATCTGTCCTCCCCAAGAGGACTAAACTGTTTTAACGCTGCCTGGTACTCCAAAGCACCTTTGTAAAAACCCAAAATTCCTGAAAAAATTAGTTTTAACTAACTTGGAACAAGTAGTCAGCAATATTCTTACCATAACTTCCTCTGTAACAGAGTTGGTAATTCCACAGCTCACTACTTAAGGCACTCCCCTTTTCTATATGGCATGCAACACATTTGGGGGTCTTGTCAGTTAATTAAGCAGCTGGAAATCCACACCAAGCCCTCTAGCCTAGTGCAGTTGTGTAAAATTATTTCTGCAAATGAAGTAATCCCAGACACCACTCTGAGCCAACAACTTCCACTAGAGGCCACTAGGAAAAGAAAAGAAATTCTAGCGTGGCGTGTGGTGGGTGAGACTAGGAGAATTAGCTTCTATATATGCTGCATGTTAACACAGTCCCCATTCAGGATGCCTCACTTTTCCCATCTCAGTCTCAGCTGGAAAACAAGAGCAGGGGGACACAGCTTCCAAATACTACAGAAAAGGTTTCCACTGGTTCTGGTTCAAGGGGGAAGAGGAGGGAAGGAGCAGAGAGATCCCCCAGCCAGTGGGGGGGTGAGTGACACCCTCCCCAACAACCCGCACTCAATTCACATACTGCTTCGCCTTTATAAACTCCGGACAATTCCTCGTATACCTCCAACCACACACAGAAGTGACAACCATATCAGTAAGTTAGACAACAGACTTAGAAACAAACACCAAAAAAACACCACCAACAAATGCACTTAACTAAACAGTTAACAAGGTTAGGCAAGATGATTAAAGACAAACAGCTCTCCCTTTCTTTTTGTTGTTGATGGGGATCAAACTTTCCTTTTTTTTCTTCTTCTCTTTAGTTTAAACAAGAAAGAGGTGTGGTGCTGTTCTAGTACAATTCAGTGGGCTGGGACCTCAAGTTTCTCCTCTCATTGCCTAAGGTCACTTGACTTCTTGTTCATTTTCCCCATCTGTAAAATGGGGCAAATAATAATTAGAAACTACTACACAATGTTATAGAAATTATTCCATTCATATCTGTACAGTTCTTTGAAGACACAAACAAAGTGCCAAGCATTATTACTAGATGATGAAATTATATCTTTTCTCCCTCAAGCTATATCGGGGGAAAAAAAAAAGCCATGCAAACAGCCAACTGTATTCCTAATGAGATGCAATACTCAAAAAGTGGGACATCTTAAAACAGATTGGACAATCTTTTTCCAGCTCACAAAAATTATTCCCAATACATAAACCTCACAAGGTTATAAATGCAAGAAAAGAAACATATCATTTGCCCAGGTTTCTGCAGACAAAAATAAGCTTTCCTCACAGGGAAAACGTACATTCTCAGTCTTGGAGAGCGCAAAAAGAACTTCTCAGAGAAGTAAGGGAAGAAATCAAATGAGATTTGAAAGCTTTGTGGGGGATGAATTTATGTTTTCTGAATATAAAGTGACTGTCAGGACAGGGAAAGTCAATTAAATAAAAAGGACTGGGTAGGAGGGAGGCAGGGAAAAGCAGTGTGCAACAGGGAGGTCACATGCTAGATAAACAGGGCAGTATGCTAACTATTTACAGATAAATACAACTCCTCCTCTCTGCAGAGATTTATGTATATTAGAGAGCCACCATCAGTACTGTGGGTGAGCATAACATTAAGTTACATTAACATTACCCAAACCACATCACATAAACTGCGAAGAGCAAAAGCATAATAACATACTGCTTTCTGCAAGCAGCAATATTGTCTCTTAGAAGAAAGGGAGGAAAAAAACAGCAGAAAAATCCTCCCTCCTTCCATCCCCACCAAAGCCTGCCAGGGTGGCACTCTCCTTCCCCATCCTCTCCAGTCCAAGGACCATAGCTCCGCTGCTGGGCTTACATGGGACAGGAGGTGTCATTCACACAAGAGAAATGCTAACTCAAAAATAAACAAACAGATCTGCGGTTTAAACTCTTACCGAACCCAGTGGCAAGTCAGGTCCAAACTGGCCTTCCACCAGTATCCTCATGCCATTTAATGTCCTAATACTGCTCCGACAACACACTGGGTTATGGCGGGGGGGGATAGAGGGGGTGGGGTGTCCAGGCAAGAGGAAGGCACCACATTTCCCACAAATGAGGAATTTTACCTTGCAGGGGATCCTTTGCTGTGCAGCAGTCTTGAGTAACACATCAACGTGAAGGCAATACCCCCGCCCTACGCACCCCGAAGCTGCGGCATGAATGGTGCCGGCCCCCATGCCTGCCCCACGCCCGTGCCCTGGCCCCCATGGGCCTCTGCCCCATGCCTGCCCCGGCATGCACACCACAACCCCTCTGCTCCAGCAGCCAGGCAGGAACGGGACCGAGGGGGGCCGCCCCCGGCCCCCAGGGCCCTCTCCCCCATGCCTGCCCCGGCATGCACACCACACCCCCTCTGCTCCAGCAGCCAGGCAGGAACGGGACCGAGGGTGGCCGCAGCACCGCCGTGCCCCGACTGCAGGCAGTGTTACACCTCCCATAAACACACAGAGCAGCCACAGGCTCTGAGGAAACCATTTAAATTATTACTATTCTGAGCACATTTCAGTTTAGTACAACTATTAAAAGCCCAAGAGAAGCTGTGTGTGGGCTAGACCCTGCAGGACAAGTCACCAAGTGCTAATAAACGCAATAATGTGATGTACACAGAAGTAGCCTTGCACTTCTTTCCCTCCCATTATTCAATGTGACATGGGGGGAAAAAAAACCAACCCCAACAAATACTAATTTTTGCCTTTTGCACACAGGCACTGTAACAGGGTGGACTGGGCGGGTGCTATTTCAGTGCTGCATATGCACGCTCCATCTCAGCTTTGGAGACCCAGACTATCTGCCGCCAGCAAGTGCAGACTTTAACTCACAGCAATCCCAAGAACTGGTGGAGCGAGATGAAGAAGTACCTGAAAACCTGTGTGGATTTTGCTAGGGAAGAGCAGCAGCCGCAGGAAGTATGATTGGAGCTAGCTACATGGACATAGCCAGGTTCCTGTGCCTTCATGGCACCACACTAAAGCGGCTCTCTCTGCTAAGGCTTATTTTAAAAGCCTTATTTAGCTTTTCTGTATTATTTACACACACTGCCTTACTGTGGGCCATGGTTGGACTGTCAGCACCATGTTTAACATGGCGTTTGCTAGGGAGGGAACAACGGGATGGGAATCCATGCTTCTACGCTAAATAGAGACAGCAGGCAGAGGCACCAAAACTCCATGCAGAACACATCAGCGTATTCAGTGTGGTGAGATCGGAGCTCAGACAACTGGGCTGAACTTGGGGCAACACAAGGAGAAAGCCCGTGTTCCTCTCCCCTGGCTGGGGGAAGCAGACAGCAGCCTGAAACACAGCCCGCTGCTCCTGTCAGTGTTGAGTCAGGCACGGGGCTTTCTTGCCATCTTGTTAGGAGAGGCTCTTGTTTGTTTGCTTAACGGTGAAAGCAAGCAGCAGCTGAAGAAATCAGCTCCAGCTTTCCGGACCGATTGCTGAGGGTGATGGGTCTGACTTGAACAGCATGCCTCCAAATACCAGAAACATGCCAGTACCAGAGCTACGGGAACAGACCGAGGAGGCTGAGCACCTGCTACTACAGCCTAGGATGGACATGGAGACACATCCCTTCCCGGGAGCAACAACACAAGCGACAGGGAAAACAAAGCAGATTTAGGTCCCAAAACCTCTGCTGCTCCTGCCGAGGGGAAACCAGCACAGCATCTGAAGAGAGAAGAGGTAGAGACTTCCAGCAAAGGCAAGACATTTGCACGGTGATGCCAGAAGACTGAAAGCCTCCAAACACACATCCAGCAGAACATGGCTGCCAGCCAATATCAGACTTTTAACAATGTTTTCACAGCCTCCACCAACCCAAATCCAGCTGAAGCGCAGGGCCAGCTGGAGTGTGATCCCAGCAAGTCTGATAAGCAGCAATAAAACTGAAGAAATGTGACCAGGATGGGAGACAATAGGTGATAACTGCTCCTGGAGCCAGCAGACCTCTGATTAAAAACCCAGGGAAAAGCATTTGGCACTGGAGTTTAGGGTTCTTGACAAACAGGGAACAAAACCCACTTCTTTCCAGGTCCGGTGCGAGACCCCGGGCAGCCTGTGAATCCCAGCGAGAGCTCACACACAGTGATTTACTGCGGGAAGGGTTGGAGATCCAAGAAATGGCACTCCAAAGGCTATGGAGAAGGAAAGGGAGGAAGAGGAGGGAAATTACATTTCAAATGAGACACCAGTCCCTGCAGACTGGGGGCCTGCGGCATGGCTCGGGATGCAGGATGGCACTAGGGAGCAGCAATGACCAAAGCCAGGAGAGCCCCAAGCCCTCGCAGCAGCTCACCATCCGTCCCAGGCAGTAAAGGAGGTGCTTGCTGTCCTCTCCAAAGTCCAGTGTCTCTGCTAGCGAACCTGTGCATGCAAGGCAGGCACCCTCTTGGGTCACAGGCTTTTCAGTGTTGTTAGGAACAGCAGCCACTGCTGACCATCTCAGCTGGCCCTGGGGTGACACAGGGAACATCAGGGTGTGCAGGCAGCAGCTGCATGTGGTGTATGGAACAGGAGGGGGATCCAGCCCATCCGCCACAGAAAGCACCAACAAAAAGGCAAAAAGTCCCATCTGGAGTGGGGGGACAGCCTTATGAAGCATGAAGACAGCAGTCGAGAAGAAGCCCAGTACAGCTGTGGGACAGAAGCTGACAGCTGACATAGGCAGACCTTCAGGGGCCCTAGACAGGTGAACAAATAGATGGCCAGAGCCTTATGTAGATGCATCACAGGAAGGGAGGTATGCTTGCTTCTCTGTCAGGCTAACACACACCACCTCAAGGAGGATGGTACAAGCAGATACCACACTCCTCATCCAGTGATAAGACAAGGATGAGGGGTTCGGAGACGAGAGCAGTTGGAGAGCAGCAAGCCAAGATGAAGGATGCAGCATACTAGTAGATGCGGGTCTTGGCAAGCGTTTGTACAAAGTATGAAACAGAGCAACCACATGAGTCAGAAGGAGAGACCCAGCAAGCAGCTGGGACCACAGCAGTGGTGTTACGGGGCGAGCACATCCTGGCTGCGGGGCACATGGCTGAAGTGCAGATGCAGCAACTTGACCCAGCTCTCCACATGAAGAGCTCACTGGAATTTAGGATGCTAAATCATGCTAGATCATACTATAATATCCAGAACAAAGTAGATGAGGGATAACTGTTCCCAAGACAAGACTGCCAGCTCTGACATGCACTAGGCTACTTGGATCAAATCAGTCTAGACTGAATGCAAAATGCTGCTCCTTAAAGCCAACTAAACTGGGCCATTTCCAGGGGGTAATGCAACAGATAGCCTATTTTGTTGAATGCATTTTCACATAAACTTGCCGCAGTAATCTGAAAGCTCTCAGCAGTTCTCTGCACGTTGCCATAGACCTGCCAAGTCAGATTATCAACACACGCACAGGGCAGCTGCATCACGCAGGCATGAGAAGTCCAGTGGGCCTTGTACTGGCGCTGCTTGAGCCCATCATATGCCACACAACAGCTCCAGTGGTCATTTCAGTTTTATCTCTTGGATAATCAAAATACATTTCACTACTCTGCCACAGTCCATATGTTAACTCCAAGGCCACTGCCTTTAAAATGCAGAAAGCCTCCCTGGATCTAAACAGCGGTTCACACTGTGTTAAGTGATGGCTATCCTTCAAAAGATACCAAATAAATGGATGTCTACACAAGCAGAAGCAGCATGACATTCTTCTACAAGTCCTGCTGAAAGCTGTACACAGCATAATTGTAATGACATTTGAAATAAAAGCCTAAAGGAGCTGTTGTGTAAGGTATCAAGCAAAAAACCAGCAGACATGTAGATATTAGACATAAGTGATATGATGGGTTAGATTACTCACCCAGAAGAGCAGATTTAATGCTGATCTTCACTGTTGCTCTTGAGCAAGTACCACTGATCCATATAAACTTCTGACACTGAAGAGAGAGAAATAAAGAATTTAATTAATCACTACAAAGTCTGAGGCAACTAAACAGTGATATCTTATAAAAGTTTATCATCAAGTGACAAAGGATACAGGAAATACAGTGAATGATGTACATAACAGCATTAAAAAACAACCAATAGCAAGAGATTAAGGCATGACAACTGATGTACAAAGGGGAAATGAGCTTGTTTATGCCAAATAATTCCCAGCAACATCATCTCTCAGTATTTCTGCATTACTTGGCCGGCCTATGCCTGCCCTCCACCTTCCCAGATGATCACACATGTACAACACAAAATGAAGAAGGTGAATGATGCCTTGTGAGGCTTCCTTCTCACTATTGCGACCTCCAAAAATCCCAACCAAGCACCCCATGGCATCAAACATCTAGAGATCAGAGCGTAAAGTGAAGCCAGTGGAAATCAGAGCAGCCCATAGCACTGAACTAACCCTACAGCTTGTTCCCAACAGCTACTCCTGAGTCTCTTTACTATGATTATTTTGGGAAATCAAAGAAGTTCTCTCTTACTGTGGTTTGACAGAAAGTTTTAGTCATGGATACTCCCATCTACAGATTGTGGTCAAAATAAGAGCTATTTGGTGTGGCAAGCTTGACAAAGTTGTTCCAGGAGAAGGTTCTGGGTAAACTTTGAATTTGAAATGCAAGAGGGAAGTCTGGGGAATAAAACTCCAGACCAATAACAAAAAACTTTCAAACCTAGGCAATTACATGAGCTCCCACTGGAAGAGACTTAAGAATCAGCAACTCATATATGAGTGCTCAGTGAAATACAGCTGGTACAAGGATTGAAACAACCAAGAACACTCCAGTGTACCCCCACCTGGGACACTGCGATGGCACGCTGAGATGCTGCTCTCCAAATAAAAGTCATGCCAAGAGCAAGAACAGATCTTGCCAAATTAATAGAAGTTTAGGACAAGCAAGCAATGTGATCAGAAAGCAAAGTATCAGCTCAAAAACCCCGGTAGGGCTAAAGAGACACAGACTAACTAGTTGTTGACTTGGGGCAACTGCTAATATTCAGGAGGTGTAAACTGTAACAAGAGGTATAAACCCTAACAGAGAGAATTCAGCCTATGCACGACTGGGAGATGAGCACTGAAAAAAACAAACAAACAAAAAAACAACAATAATTTTCAGATCCAGATACTAAAAAGCTATAATACATGGTCTCAGGGCACACAAATGATTGGGTGCTCATTGCTTCTCAGAACAGTTTTTTAGACTAGATTTAACCAAACCACCAGGGAAAAAAAATTACACAGAACACAAACGATAGGGACATATGAGCCTCTGCTAGCAGACTCCGTCACAAGACTGGGGCTTCAGGCTATTGCAACAGAGTAATTATGTTCTGAGCCCTGCGCAAGGCAGGGAAAAAAAAACATCTGTCAGATGGAAAAAAAAAAAAAAAGAGACAAAATGTGGTAGGTGGGGAAAAAAAAAAACGTTTGAGGTTTCTATAAAGGGTACTGCAGAACGTCATGTACGAACTACAAAGCTAGGGAAAAGAAGTTAGTTAACAGTGTTATTTTAAGTCTGCTTAAAGTAATACCAAGGGCTGAAATGGAAAACCTATAATTAGATGGAGCTTCTCCCCTTCATTCCCAATACTTGACTCCAGCTGAGCCAGGCAAGGCCCACAAATTGACAAGATCTTTGGGATTCCCACTGCCCGGGCTGCCAGGACCCACAGGCAGCAGCCGGGCAGAGGGGAAGGAGATGTGGAACGCAGCGGCTGTGGGATTTCAACGCTACGCCTGCTGCGTGGGGCTGGCCGGCCAGCCAGCCGCCTGCCGTGGCTGCTGGTCTGCCCCTCTTGATGCCTGCTTCAGAGGCAGTCAGCAGCCTCGCCCAAACCTCCTCATCACCTTCTCTGCTGCAGAAAGCATTTCCAGTGCAGGAAAGTCCCAGAAGCTTTTCAGAACAAAGCTCCCTCCCGGCCCTGCCAGGTCTGCCTCCCTCCATCCACGCTGTCTTTAAGGACAGGAGAGTCAGGCTCCCCACCAGTGCAGATCTCAGATTGATTTGCTCTTCCTGGTGTGGGGCGCGGGCAGCAACACAGCTACTCCCAAGCCTCTCGACCATGACTATTTTGGTAAATCAAAGATGTTCTTTGTTACTGTGGTCTGACAGAAAGTTTAGTCATTTCCTCCTCAGCAGTCAGAGCTACACATACACGGCCCACACCTCGGGCAAGCTGTACAGCCGCTCGCTATCTACTGAGGAAGGGAATGCTTGCATGCATTTCTCAAAAGTGAACTAACTGCCTTAGACCCTACTTTGTGAGCTGCCACCACAAGGATTCAGTTTGTTTCAAAGGCTGGTGGGGAAGTGGTCTACATTTCCCCCTTCCTTTCTTTCTCAAACTCAATTTAATTTCTACTAATGAACGTCTCCAGAAATCTCAAGGCTCCCTCTAATCCTACAGCTAAGGAAACCTCTCTTGCATGCCCTCACCTCTGAAGACTGTTTTCAAAAGTAATTCCCACACGGCTGGCTGTGACCTTCACCGCAGTATTCCTCCTGGCCGAACGGAGCACAGGACATAGATCCAAGGGTCTTTACCTTGTGTCCTGCATTAGGACGCCAGGAAGGCTGGCAGCCCCCGGGGAGAAGTCTGGAGCTCAGGGATGCTGGGTGAAAACTGGGACTTCTTGGACTTCTGGGAAAGGGTGGAGTTTTTCTGGTTTAGCTGGAAGGGTAAATTATCATCCAAGAACAGCAACCGAGGAAACAGCTGCATGTGTGATTTACCATCGCACATGATAAATGTGCCACAAAGCCCCCATGGTAGGGCACCCGGGCAGCCAGGCATCTGGGGGATGGGAATTCTCCAGCCTCGACAGCAAGAGCTAAGCTCTCCACAGACACCAAGTTCAATGTAAACACAGTTTCAGTATCGAAAAAACAACCTCCCAGAAAACCACACTCATAATCAAGAGCCAATTTTTAGGAATGATCGTTTAAGAAATGCAGGACTAGGAAACCAAGTGAGATAAAAGTTAATTGCATTTTTGCTTTAGTACAGAGAACAACGCAAATATAGATGACCTAGAGGAACCTTTCCAGTAGGAAAAAACAGCACTGCAAGACAAACATGAAAGAAGAATGTGAAATTTTTTTTGTCCTTTCCAGGCCATAATCTCTTAACCAGGAAGAAAATAGAAATCCTAATCCTACAATCTTGCACATTCAGCAATAATATTTTACCTTGCCAATCAAGGGTTTTCTATAATAGCCACATTTTCAAATAAAAGGAGCACGACTGCTTGCAATTACACACTGTATGAATTTAAACAGGACACAACCCTATGCCTAAAGACCTGAAAAATTCACATGTTGCACTGCATGGCTTACCAGGAAAGCAGCAGCACCATTTCTTTGCTTTGTGCCTACTACAAGCTTTGTTTCAGCAACATTTTTGGAAGAACACAAGAGTACTTCAAGCAAATAATCTGGTTTATGTCTGTTCTTTACTAGATAAAAATAAAGATCTACTTTGCCTTATCGTTTCTGATCAAGAAAAGAAGGGCTTTGCCTTACAAGATCTGAGAGAGCCCCTCCACTCTACTAAAAGCAAAAACGACTCGGTAACACTGGTCCCAAGTGGTCACAGCCCAATTCAAATTACTCCTCTTTCCTACACACTTGCTTCATGTCTATGTGCTGTGTTTCAGTTAAAAAGCTACTATGACATTCTTCCTATATTTTTAAAAGAAAACGGGGAGATACATTCCACAGGCAACAGGACTCAAAGCTTGAATTCAAGTATCTACCACCACCATCTCCAACCCCGAAGCACTACACAAACTAAGCCTCCTACTCACATACGCATGCCTGAATCAAATGTAAGGGCCAGCCCTGCTCAAGATTACCAGGTTTTGTAATCGGTCCATTTACACCTTGAGGATGTGGTCAGACTGGTGGGCAAGTAATTCAGGCAATGGACTTGGGACTTTCAGTACCAAGGTATCCCACAGGAACGAAGGACTGGGGGCAGAAGGGCTGTGGCTGCCAAGGACAGCATCAGCCAGACAGCAAAGCTCAGCCTGCCACAGGGGACTACTAAACAAAGTGGCCATCGTTTCCCAGACAGAGAGTGTTTCCTGAAATCCATGGTGAAGGTTCAGATGAGCCGCTCTGACCTGCAACCGGAGCCGACGCTGCCTGTAACACTGACAGCTCAAAGCAGGCACGGCTGCCTCTCCAGGAAACCTCTGGCAACAGCCGGTGCTTCCTTGGCATTCAGCAGCTCTGCACCCATCCCGACCTCTCGTCCCTTCAGACCAGGGATGCGAAAGCCTCTGCTTTCTCAAGGTAGGATCACTTGGGTCTCTCCTGACAGCCACCTCTTTCCGGAGCTTGGCTGCCAGGAGAAGAGGTGGCAAGAGGCCTCCTCTACCTACCCCTTGTCTGCCACACACACTCCTCAGGGCAACAAAATACGAGCCAGTGCTCACCTTCTTCCAGTCACCACCCACAGCAAGACACCTCTTCCCGAAAGCCTGGCTGCACTTGCAGGAGCTTGGCCAGGCTGTGGCTTCACGCAATGTACACGGGGGCTCCCATGCAGACACAGCTCCTTCTTGTCGAGGCAGGCACAGGCGTCTGCAATCTTAGGCACATAAAACACAGATGCTTTGGCCCTTACCTTTATTTTGGGTTTCTAGAAGGCTGTACATCTTTTGACACAGACAAAAACCACACAGCATCCACATTAACAAACCAATCTGGTTTTGGATATTACTACACTCAAAGCAGAAACCCAAACCAGTACTTGTCCATCCTGCAAGTGCCAGCCTTGACCTTAAAAACCAAGTTCCGATCCAAAACTGAGGGTCTGGCACACACAGAACCCCAAAGCAAAAACTGAAGGGACCTGAGCAAAACCAACCACATCATTAACTCCAGTGACCCAAACAGCTGATATCTTGTACAACAACATTTCCCACCACAAAACAGTGCATTTGTACAAATGTCACTGAATCACCTACCAGCATCGGAGGATATAGACAACATAGCCAACTGCCACAGCAAAGAAAGACTTTCTGGAAGCATAATAAAATCCTACAAATAATCTCCTGAGTCAGAGAATAACACCACCAGACAGACCATTTAATGAAGTACTTGTAAGATCAGTAGCAAGAACAAACTGCAAAAGGTTTAAATAAAAGCTTTGAAATCACTAACTTACCAGAGTTTAAGGGAAACTAGATGTGATTTATGCAAGGAAAAATATTTATGACTAATCTATGACTAATTTTATATTAATCACCAAGTCAGTCCCTGAATTGGAGCTCCATTCCATGCAGTTTTTGTCAGCTAGTGCTTTGGTTTTGTTCTACAAGACAAAGCAACAGGTTATATGCAGTTTATCGACTGTGAAAATGCAGGTGTCAGTTGACAGAAGATGTAGAAGTGACTGGAAGACATGGAAGATTATTTTATGAACTTAATTGAAGATCTCACGCCCCCAGCACTCACATTATGGAAGCAGTGTGATAAAAGTCTGTGCAATCAGATATGAGAGAATTCAATCTCCTGGAAGACATTTTCCATAGCATGAATTTGATTCCACTGGTCTTGTCAGTATTCTCCCTCTTTCATAGTTATGTCAAGTTTGCTGATGCCAAGGTGACTAAGGCCACCGATCTTGTTAATGACATGGCTGTCTACCCTGCATGCTCCGGGTTGCCATCTCCAGGCATCACTTCTCTCCTTGTGTAAATATCAATAACCAGTTGGTGTCTCAAGCAGCCCTGGTTCTGGAAGCCAGGAGGCCACAAGTGTTTTCTTAGAGGCGGCTGCTTTTTTCAGGTAAGATGATCACAACGGACTGTAATGCTGCTATCACTAAACTAGCACAAAAAGATTATCAAAGTGTTTTCTCTCTCACAGGCACCAATTTGCTCTTATTCTTCTACACATGCAAAAGAGCCAAGAAGAGCCTCCACGTGCCTCTTGGCTGGAGGTTTATGGGACATCTTCAACCCTGGCATGCTCTGTCAAACAGAAAAGGCGCTGCTCTATCAGTGTTGTTCATCATCTTAATCTGACTGGTGTTGCCACACACTGGTTTCTGTCTTCCTTCCCCAATCTACTAGAAATAAGCACAAGACATTCCTTAACAAATAAGGATCAGGCTCACACACAAGGTTTGCCATAACATTTTCCACAAAGATGTCCGCCCTTCAATTATCCTGCATTGTTATGGGCATCCTTCACTTTGAAGTTCAGTCACAGCAATTCTTCGCCATTCCTAGAAGGAACTTAAATAGCTCCAACACCACAAACTTTTAAACTCCAGTTAGTAAGGCACGCACATCCAAACTCTGTGTTTCCAGAGCTAAGAAGGGAGTTGGAAGCTATGCAAACTGCAAAACCAAAAAGCACTTACCAGGAAAAGGAACAAAATACATTCTTTATTGTTGTTGTTGTTGTTAAGAAGAGGCAACCAAAATATTTGAGTTAAAAACCCTAGAAATTAAGATCAACATAACTAGATGCTTTACTAGCTTCACAAGTAAAAGTTTTATACATTTATTTTGCTATTGCTCCATGCAGACACTTCAGTTGTTTTACCCCTTTTAAGTTGGTTACGTGCTAATATACGTGCACATAACAGGATTCAGCTGTTGTGTTTCCACATGCACTGCAAATAATCCTGAAAATACCATTTCTACTAATCACATTGTTCCACACAGTTTTAAAGCACATGATTGCAGAATAAAACCCTCACCACATATTTTTGGCCTGGATTCTAAAGGAAATTAAGTTTATGTGGTAGTGTTGTTTGTCAGTCCTCACCCTATTAAATTTTCAACTCGCTAGTCAATTTTGACCACATTTGGCAGAAGGCAGAGAGATACAAATAGGTGTCACATTCTTACATCTTTGGGAGAAATTACTGTGTAGGTAAAGGAGACACATCCAAATTAGCCCCACACAGAGTCAAACCCTGCTGCAAGAAGTCAACAACTCCCTGCTTTGTTTGGCCCAGCAGCTATTCCGTCAGCATCTGCACATGGGCATCCAGTGCACATGTTGACTCCTGTGTGGCCAACATGAGAAACACTGGAGAGAAACCATGGACCAAGCCAAAAGGGAGGGAAAAGATAATTTGGAGATAAGAAACAGCTAAAACGAAGAGGTCCAAAGAGAAGGATCACAGGTCATGGTGGACAGAAGGCCAACGCACAAAGGGGAAACAAAATCATGAAGAACTAGGTTTTGTCAGCTCTGCTACCTGAGGGATAGTTGGTGGCAGCTCTTTGCCATCTCCATACCTACAAGCACAATAACGCCCCTTCCCTGCCTTCCTTCCACCCCCTGGAAAGCTCACAACACACCATTCTCCCATCACATCCTGGGCTAGTTGTGTACAAGCTGTGTTTCATCTTCACATACCCACAAATAATGCTGGATGCTACTGGGTCCACAAATGGACCATGCCTTCTGCTGGCAGACAAGACAGGAGCAGCACAGCAGCAACCAAACTCACGCTTGGGAAAGAGCCGGGGCAGGCTAGACCCACCTCAATCCACCTGAGTCATAGCTGCAAAAGAAAGCAAGATCCCTCTCCAGAACAGTCACCCTCGAATTGCAGCCACCTTCCTCTTCATCCCAGAAAAGGAGAAATGCACACTGCATCCCGCGAAGCTCTTGCTAGGGAACAGCAGCAACCCAGAGGCATTGCTGAAAGACGACCAAACAATACCACCTGTAAGGAACACAAAGGGAACAAGCAAGCTGAAGCAAGATCACTTGCAACCTACGTGGGTTGGTTTTGCCCAAGGAGCTCTCAGTATCATAAACCTTGACAGCTATTAGGGGTTGAGAAGCACAATCAAATTATCCCTACTTCAGAAGGGGAGGGCTGAGAGCCTGAAACAAGCAATGACTACCCTGGGGAGTGCCAAACAGCCAGGATGGGCAAGGGGAGCATGCTGCAGAGCCAGGATGAACACCCACCCCCAGCCAGGGCTGAGCAACCCCAGGGCAAGTCCCACAGGCACCAGTGGCAAGTGAGGCTCGCCCGACTCCTTTCCCTGCGCTTAGCAGCTAGCGGATAGACAGCAGGAGGTTTTATTTGTTTCAGTTCTTAGACGCGAACGCTTCTGCACCATGAAAGCAGAATGCAAATATCTCCTCCCCACGCCCCCACAAGTCTTTCTGGTTTAGTCTGATTTTATTCAAGAATCTTCTTTATAACCAACCTATTACAGCAGTTTATTTAAGGAATAAGTAAGGATGTCACCACTAGCATTAAACACCCTTTCACTAACAATTACAGGGCGTTATCCTCAGAGGAAAAACTTCATTAGCTTTCAGTCTGTCTCCTCTTTAAAGCGACTGGTGCCTTGCAACAACAGAAAAAACAGTTTTTCTCTCAGGGAAAATACCAAGGATGCAGTTAAAAGGCACAGAAAAGATACAGGCAGAGCACAAGACTCAGGGGAATAAACAAGATGCAAAATCGTTGTCCCCTTCTAGACCATCACTTCAAGTTCACACCTACTACACAACTTAAAAAGTCACTGGCAGTGGTGCTCTCCATTCCCTCCATGGTCTTAACGTGCGAACCATGTCTGCAATGGTAGCCCACTTGTCAGCGGGCACTTTATCCAGCCCTCAGGCTGAAGCCCTGTGCCACCACAGCCGGCAGGCTCTGCAGGAGGCAGGGGTGGATGTCCACAACAGCCCCAACAGCTCCATCACTGCAGCAAACACCATGGATCAAGAGCAACACGTGTCCCGACAGCAGCGTGGAGAAGACGCTGGTCCTGTCATGAGCACTGTATCTGTTCTGTGATGAGATGCTCTCTCTCCAGCTGCGATAGTCTGACTCCTCTTACTAATAGAAGGGCGCTGGCATCTACAGCCCAGGGCTCTGAGCCAAGCACTGCAGTGTGTCAAGAGCAAGGTGGTGAGGTTTATGGAATAGAGCTTTGAAACACTGGGGCTGGGAACAAGACAAAGCCTGAGATTAAAAATAAAGGCATCCAAGAAAAACAGTAAGCCTTAAATGACAATTACAACTGGCAAAGGCATTGTATCAGAGCCTGAAACAGAGCCGGGTGGGGATATCTGACCCCAGAAAGCTCTATCTTCACGTACAAGCTTTCCACTCAACTTGGTCCTATTAACTCTCCTACTTCAGCCACCCAGTTTTCACTCTCATGGAAGAACAAGCAGCGCTAACCACCACAGCAGCCAAGCAGAAACTAGTTCAGTGAAAGCTAGTTTCATATTGCACATGAAATATGAATAAACAAATATTTCATACTTAATCGGTTGGTTGGTTTGTTTTGTGGAAGGGAGGTTGGTTGTTTTTTTAAGGAGAGAGGGAAACTTTGCTTAGACTCCAAAACGAAAGTCAGATGTGAAAGAACTACTTACACGATACTGGAAGCAAACAAGTGCACCATTAAGTATGTGTTGCGTTGTATCTTTGCTTAGAAATCACCTAATAACCATCTTTCCCATGGGGGACAGTTAATATTAGATGCCACATACATCCTACTCAAGGATTTCTCTATTGAACATCCTACATAAGGATGTTCCTAGAATCCAGTTATTTCACAAAACAGATTTTTAACTGCTATGTAAAATTTAGACCACTGCAAAAAGACTTCAACGTCACTTAATCTGGTTATTTTCCACCACATAAACTTGTGAAAGGACCACCTTCAGGAGCATATTCTGAGAGGTGGTGAAGCACAAGGAGACCCCATCCCCTGTGCAGAAGGGCAGGGTGAAACTGCAGAGTCCATCGCCTCCAGCCATACCTAGGAGCACATGTTACTGTCCCACAGAGGAGATGGTGGGTGGAAGCAATGGAGAGGGGAGAAGCAGACAAGGTCTTTTCAGAGAAAGTCATCATCTCTCACCTTCTGCAATCCAACCCCCCCCCATTACCGTACATGGTAATTTACTCTCCTCAGAGCTCCCTCCACAGACAATAGGAGAGATTGATTCAACGATGGTGTCAGGATATATAGAAAAGGCTTTCAGGGGACAGCATGTTCCTGCTTCAGTTCCTTTTATCCTGAAATACCCCCTAAGAATCCTATAAATTTGTGGAGAGGGAAAAAAATAGCCTCCCATACTTGACCAAATAGTAAGATACAGCTTCTGCTCTATCTACAGGGCATGTCATCACTTGCAAAAACATTCTTTATGGGGTACAGTACAAAGGAAGACGTAAGAATACAGGTAAGTTGTTCTGAATTTGTACCGCAGTACTTTCCAGTGGCTGCCTTAAGTGCTTTTGTAACCATAAGCAGTCCGTTTTTACAATTTTCATTAGGAACAAGAGCACTGCCCCAAAAAGAGGCAAAGGCCACTTTAATTTGATTTCCATGAAAAAAAAACCTAGCTACTGAGCTCCAATACAACTTTCACTTCTCATTGATTCCTCCTTTACTACCTTGTTGTGGTTGTTTAACCCTGGCCGGCAACTAAGCCCCACACAGCCACTCACTCACTCCCCCACAGTGGGATGGGGGAGGGAATCACACGAGTAAAAGTGAGAAAACTTGTGGGCTGAGATAAAGACAGTTTAATAGGGAAAGCAAAAGCCACGCGTGCAAGCAAAGCAAAACAAGGAATTCATTCCCTCCTTCGCATGGGCAGACAGGTGCTCAGCCATCTCCAGGAAAGCAGGGCTCCATCATGTGTAATGGTGACTTGGGAAGACAAATGCCATCACTCCGAATGTCCCCCCCTTCCTTCCTCCCCCAGTTTATATACTGAGCATGACATCATATGGTCTGGAACAGCCCTTGGGCCAGTTGGGGTCAGCTGTCCTGGCTGTGCCCCCTCCCAGCTTCTTGTGCCCCTGGCAGAGCATGGGAAGCTGAAAAAGTCCTTGCTGAGGGTAAGCCCTGCTCAGCAACAGCTAAAGCATCCGTGTGGCATCAACATTCCTCTCATACTAAATCCAAAGCACAGCACTAGGCCAGCTACTTGGAAGAAAATTAACTCTGTCCTAGCCAAAACCAGGACACTTGTACAGAGTAAACAGAGTCTAAAAGTCCATCATCAAACCATGAGCATCCTGGGATCTTGTCACTGGAGAAAACATTTTACTGTAACAACCGCCAGCACAAGAGGGTCACCCCATTGAACAGTCCGGGAGAAGGCAAGCCATACCGTTACTTTTGTGTAACTTGTCAAGGTCGTTCCTTAGGTATAGCACAACCCTAATGCCAGTGAAGACATGGTCTAGCAGATGTCAAACTTGCAAAGGCCTGAATTTAAAAGAGGATGCAAGGCAAAATGAGTATCAGACAGCACTACATAAAGGCAATGCTCTGCAGAGGGTGACCTAGATGAACCAGAAGAGCATGAGAAATGAAATGCAG
>NW_009258671.1:6089489-6091054 GCF_000687185.1 Egretta garzetta | reverse complement strand
GTACGAGCTGCACGTGCAACACTGAACAGCCTACCACGTGGAGAAGCCAGCTAGCTCTCTTCTGCAGAGAAACGTGTCTCCAGCACTGGGCTGCCAACACCCACCACCATGTTCTTTTTTAATTCAGGATTTTTTCCCCCCCTTCCTTATGCAAGCTTGGAACCCACAGGCTGAGAGATCACCTGCTGCAAGATGAAATTACTAAAACAGCTTACTGCAGGTCCTGCTGGGCTCATTAAACCACAGTAACCCTCACATAGATGGCAGCAATGCAGCTGGTGATAAATGCATTTCCCCTTCCTGTTTGCATCACCAATTCTCACTCATTAGGGCAGTTATTATGATCTTTATATAGAACTCCTCTACGTTGCCTAATTTGCCAAGAAGTAATCACTCTCCTCTTCCCCTGATAATACAAATGAGACAGAGCTGTAAAGTGATTTCATTTGCCATTTATTCCATGGCTCTCCTTTCCAAAAGTTTCTTTCAGATGTTCTGTATGAAGCCAGATATGTTGGGTCATTAGAAAACGTCTCAGAGATACACAATGTTTCATCAAGTTTTGTGTGGAAAAGATGAGTAATTTAGGAAGCTGTACATCTTTGAGTTTACTTGGCATTTCTCGCCAAAAGAAATCCATGAACTTCCTTCCTTAAAAAAAAAAAAGCAGCCCAGAAAGCACTAAAGAATTCAACTCTTCACTCGGAGCAGGGTAAATGGAGTTTATCCGATGCTCAGGAAGTTGCATCCGTGTAAAACAAGGACAGGAAAAGAGAGCATGACAGGCACCCTCTTGCAGACCCATACCGTGCCACACGCAGGAGGACAGCAATGCAGATCTCTGTCTACCCTGGCTCGCTTCGCCCCCAGAGCCGCAGCAACGCTATCTGGTAATTACACTGCAGTGTGGTCTGGCAAGCCACAGGCTTCTGGCTTCAGGTTCGGGGCTCTGCTGCCAACTCATTCGGGGACTCCAGCACATCTCTTTACCATATTGTTTCAGGCTTCCCACAGGGAAAGCAAGAAAAGGCAGCCTAAACCCAGAGCCCTTACTCTACACTAAGACTACCATGCTGTGCATGCAATTCAAACCTGAAAGGCCAATCTCACTATAGCTTTTTCAACATTTTGTTGGACAATAAATATTCCAGTTGCTGAAATGGTTACTGCTGAAATAGACACTGTCCTGCACTGACTACCACTCCGTGAGTGAGTCAAAAATCATAGAATCATAGAATCACTTTGGCTGGAAAAGACCTTTAAGATCATCGAGTCCAACCGGTAACCTAACCCTTCAATCCCACCATTAAACCATGTCCCTAAGAACCTCATCTATCCTTCTTTTAAATACCTCCAGGGATGGGGACTCGACCACTTCCCTGGGCAGCCCATTCCAGAGCCTGACAACCCTTTTGGTGAAGAAATTTTTCTTAATGTCCAACCTAAACCTGCCCTGGCGCAACTTCAAACCATTCCCCCTTGTCCCGTCATCCGTTACCAGGGAGAAGAGGCCGACCCCCACCTCGCTACAGCCTCCTGTCAGGCAGTTGCAGAGGGCGATAAGG
>NW_009258671.1:6068341-6089296 GCF_000687185.1 Egretta garzetta | reverse complement strand
TTCCCCAAGCCTGTAGCGCTGCATGGGGTTGTTGTGACCAAAGTGCAGGACCCGGCACTTGGCCTTGTTGAACCTCAAAAATAGGGAATAGAGATTCGTATCCAGCCTTCCCTGTAATTCAAGAGCGTCCACAACAGATTATTTTGCTTCTAGCCAAGTCCTAGTCCTTGCTGAGCCCTCAAAATTCCTGTAAATGCTCACCAAGGAAGGGAAAATGAATCATTTTGCATTACATGCAAACCTCATTGCTTTAGCTGTTTAAAACCATTCACCCCAAGCAAAGGAACAGGCTGTAGTTACAAACTCTGAATTGCAAAAATAGTACTATTTAAGACAAAAGGGAGAAAATTGGTTTTAAAGAGTAGAGCAATTGAGACAGTTGGTATTTGCAAAGACCTTCTCTACATACTTCTACACTTCTGTGTTTCCAAACAGCCTTTTCGTACTCCAGTGAGTTTTGTGTAATTAGTAGCTAGGTACAGAGAAACTTAATTGTACTGTATTAACAATTAAGGTTTTGACTTCCTATCAAACTCTTAATCAAAATTGCACATTGTAACATTGTTAAGCCTATGCAAATCCGTACCGTGAAGTCAGCTCTAATAAATGCACAGGTAATCTTTGAGCCTCCATACAAGACTGCTGATGCAGAGTCAAAATAAAGCTTTTTGTTAGTACAGGGGAAAAAAAAAAAAAAAACAAATACACAAGGGTCCAGGAAATGTTTTTGAAGGCTGAACTGTGCATAATCCATCCTCAGTGTCTTTTCAAAGCCACTACAAGTCTCCTCAACTCCTTGTGTTATTGAAGTGCTTTACAACAACATTTTCCATCAGATTTGCAGCAGATTGAGGATTGCAGCTGGGATTTCCCATACGGCAACTGTGCAAACCAAAGCCAAAAAGAGGCAAGACCCAACGGTGCCACAATGTCAAGTGAGAGAGCACTGAACAAGATCAACAGGAGAGTCTGCTAACCCAGGATAACAACGAGCATTTTCTCTGTCTAAACATAAAGGAGCCAGTTTTGAGTCAAAGGGCACTTTTTACAGGGTTATAGCACTGACTTAATGGAGCACCACCTAAATATCCATTTCCTTGAGCCAAGGCTAGATTAGTCCCAGAAAGCCAAGTTCTGACGCTCGTACTTGCACATCATGAAAGCAGAGGGGGAAGGTGCCAGGGTAGGGCTAAACCAATTTTGAGTGTTTTCCGAGTCCTTTCATGTTGGTCACAGATCCTTTATAGTTAGAGTTGTGAAGACGCAGTCTAGTCATGAACCCCGAGGGAGAATGATCCAGACATACGTGTACCCAACTGATTCAGGAGCTGGAGCCGTTTGCTCCCCCAAGCAGCTGCAATTAGCCCCGAGACGGTCCAAAGGGACTGGGTGGGGTGGGAAAAGGGAGGAAGAGAGAGGGGCTATGTGGCCATGATAGCAAGCCAACCCCAAGGGGGCTGCCTCTAACCTGGGCTGGAGGGAGAGGCTCTCCCTGCCGCTCTCCTCCCTCCCTGGCTGAGCTGGCTGGAGCAGAAGGGCTGTGCAGCAGGCAGGCACATCTGGCAAGCAGCTCCCATGGGTGGTTGCCAGTTCTGGTTGGGTGAGATTGCTCTGGGCCAGACGGGGGGCAGCAGGGACCTCTGCCACAACCCCTCACCGGTCATTCCTCTGGCTTTGCTTGGTCTAAATTTAATGGGGCTGATCATCCAGGTGAGCGCCTACATCAACACAAACCTAAAGCCCCATGCAGCATCATAGCTGCGACAGCTGGAAACCAATTTTGGCAAAGCCTGGGGCCTTCTGGAAAGCAGAGCCAGGAAAACAACAAATAAAAGCCCATACGATTTGTCTCACTGGTCCTCCCAGTAGCCATTTCATTACATCACTATTTTCCTAACTAATAAAGGTCAAACTATAATTTTCGCTATTTTAGATTTATAGTTTCTCTCAAATGAAAGGTCTTCTTTTGCCAGGAAGAAGCAAAAAGATTTATTTGCCCTACAGATATGGTAGCAAACTCAGTTCAGAAAGGGGAAAGAAAAAAAAAAGCAGCATTTATTTCCCTAGTCTTTTTAAAGAGGGAGAAAACAGTGAACAAGAAGCCAAGATTATTAGCAGAGAAAAATAATTAAAAAAAAAAAAAAAAAAAAGAAAAAAAAGAGCAGTAAGAGCCTTTATTCCCAAGAGTGCCTTCTAAATAACTTGGGAGACTCCAAGCGATGCAGCTGTACTTCCTGTGACCTGCAGCATTCAGTTTGGGAACAGGAGGAAGGTCACCGCCTCGGAACAGCTCGGTACACTCACACTGTGCATGCAGAGCACTCAACTCAGAAATGCATTACGCCGGGGCAGAGAGAGGAACTGAAAGATACCGTGAGAAGGTCCTTTCTGATGGCACAGGAGTGGAGGACTGCTGGCCTACGGAGCAGTCCTGCAAAGGGCACCTGCTCACTCTGGCACCTGGTAGCAGGCTCCTCTCCGGACTCTGTCAGAGCAGAGTCTGCAGCAGCAACGGGAGACAGAAAAGCTCTCTCCCAACACACAGTTAATGCCAACCAGATAACGTGCCATGTGCCGTCCCCGCTCCTGGCTTCAGGCAGGCTGGGTATTTGTAAGAGTGGTATTACTAAGTAGTAAATTCAAGTTCATGATGAGCCACACTGGATTAGCATGCTTCTTGCTATAAAAAGCATTTGGAAGTGATACAAGCAGCTACACACACAATATTTTTTACAATGCACACCCAGCCCGAGGAACATCACTTGATGTATTATTGACAGGCAGCCACCTCTGAGGCGAGACGGACTTTGAACAGCATTGCAGCAGGAGGGCAGGGTACAGGGAAAGAAAATGATGGAACAAGAATGCTGAACTGCTGCAGGACTTAGATAAGTGGACTAATTAGCAGAGAGTTTGTCTACATTGAAAAATTAACTCGAACGTTGCCCCTAACTTGACCTCCCATCTGCATCTTTAATAGGAGCACAGCACTTTTAACTTGAGTTGGTGGGAGACAGGCAAAAAGTTTTATTAAGCACATTTAAGCAATACTTAAACACCACTGCAAGCAGGCAGCACTCGGGGATCCCTAAGCCCTCCAAGTTCTCCCTGCTAGCTTCCCTCTGCCATGCACACAGGTGCACAGGAACAACACCCTGGTAGCCTGTGGACAAATTCAGAAAGAACAGAACTTTTTTTAATATATATTCTGTATATAAGATTTATATAGATTATATATATATTTATTTTTAAAGTGTAGTGCTAGATGTAAATATAGCAGAGCATTCAGACCCCTTGGCATCCTGCAAGCACAGAGACTGCTATCCAGAGCAGCATCCTTCAAAGGATGCCCAAGGTTGCTTGAGCTCGACTCATTCAAGAGCAGTCAGGTCCACCAGGATGCACAGCTGGGTCCACCTCTCCCCACAAGTTCTTCTCTTCAGCCACTCACCAGGGGAGGGGTGGCGAGAGCACCCTTCAGTATTTCAGGCACACAAGCCCTTTATTGCTAGCAGGAGCCAGTACGGAGCTCAATATACATGGGCAAGACTGCTACGGGCTTAACGCAGTTCAGAAGGATGTGAGCAGGCAGAAAGGAGGTGAAGTTGTGGGTCCCTGTGGGATAGGAGGGGGAGGTAGCGGTTATGCTTGCCTAGAGCAAGGAGGCATTGCAGCCTGACTCGGGATCCCTTGCATTGGAAGCCAGCCACAGAGCCCAAATAATAGCCCTTCTGCTCTCAAAATCATCGTGGAATCTCGACTGTTCACAACCTGTCTAGTATACAGTTTTAAACTCATTTAAAGTACAATGGGGAAAAAAATTCCCACCTCACATCACCCCAAGAAGATATTAAATCAATGCCTCCCCCATTCTTGCTTTGACTGTTTTTCATTACTCCCTTCCCAAACAACTAAATGCTTTCTTCAAAATTGACAGATTTTAAAGCATTGGGTTTCTGTGTATATTTTTATACTTCCTCCCTGCACATGATGGCATTGGAAACCTTTAAGCATTGCACATGCACAGATACGGAAATTTTGCTTTTACGTGGATTATGTGTCTGCACTGTTTCTTTGAATCACCCAGCTTGTCTCTTTTACAGGAAATTAAATTAACACAAAGCATCTTTTAATAATCATAAGTGGTCTCTGACAATTCAATTTGCAAAAAGACAGACCGGCATTCTACATTACAGTAGGTGGTTTATCAAGCGTTTTGATGGAAGATCTTGTACAAAGCCTTGTCCAGAAATTTAAGACCACCCCATACTACTCCAGCGATGCAGTCAATGAACAGAAAACAATGACAAGAGCACAGCCAAGCAACAGCTCGCTCTGTTCACAGGCTAAGTTGCTTCACAGTCTTAAAATCTGGAAGTCTCTGGGTATCAGCTAACGTAATCCAACTGAGCTGCAGCCAGGATCAACTCCGTGAAGGCAAGTTAACACTGATCTACTTTATTCTGTTTTCCTAAAATGAAGCCAGCTTTGCACCACCGGTGGCCCCAGCCTTGTGAAGGAGGGAGCCTGGCAGTTCCACTCCCAAAACCTGCACAGGGTCTTGGCAGACGCTCCTCAGTCCAGGTCAGCTCAGAGGATGCATACAAGAGGGACAAGGGGAAGAGATGCAAAGACAGACAGCATTAAGGTAGAGAGAGGACTCAAAACAACATCGAAGCCCAGGGACAAAGCCTGCTACGTGCATGCAAGCAGTTGCCCCTACCAATTAAGTAAAACAGGGCCAAAGGCAGCAGCCCAAACCACAGGAAAGCCCTCGCTTCAACATACCGACCTCTCCACACACCACTTGATCGCCTGTGCCTCCCTGAAAAGCGTTGCTCCCGCTCAGCCGCATGGTCTGCCCTCATACACTGCAAGGGCTCTGCACGCTTCGCAGTCGGGCAGCCCTGTCTCAGAGGAGCTCGGGATCCTAAAGTAGGAAGACAGACAAAAGGCCTGACAGCAGGAAAGCAGTGAAAACGAGGGAGGCAGCGTATCCCAGCCTCAGAGGGAACGAGCAGCGGAGTTAGAAACAGAGCTTAGCCTGGCCCTGTCCAGCCAGCAGAAGCTCTGGCGTGAGCACAACTAGCTTTTGTGCAAACATTAAGACACGGAGCATATTCCAAGCAAAAATTCCTTAAATGGGGAAAAGAAAAAGAAAGATCCATCAAGTAAGACTTTTGGGACAACTACTTTTGCTCCCAGGTTCATGGGCTTTAGCCTATTTTTAGTAAGTTGTCTTTGCAGATGCCAAAATAACATCTCTCCTGCTCTGTACATACACAGCTGGACATGAATCTTCGCAGCCTGACAGAGAGCATCTGCATTCAACTTCACAGATGGGAATCACAATAGGAAGTCTCGAGAGGAAGCCTCTTCTCTGGAAATCCAAACACAAGTAGTTAATATGGTCCCAATGCCGAGCACAGGGCCCATAGGAAGGAGGGACCCACAAGCACAGAGTTAGAAAGTTCCTTCCTCACCACCAGCAGTATTTCCTCCACCCTGTATTCCTAAGCAGTGTGCTTGAAAAAAATCAACATGCACAATTCAAATGCTGCAATAGAGAATTGCTCCTTTTCTCCAATACAGGCGCTATCAGCACACAGGAGCACAGCTAAGAATCAGCATTTCCCTGGGAAACTGCCTCTCCTCGGCCTTCACAGCTCTGCAGAAAGGCTGCAAGTCTGTTTACATCCACCAGATCAACACGATCTCCGCGCAGGCAGGAGGGGCACTGGACCATGTGGGCGCTGCTTTCCCGTGGAGGAATGCTGCTGTGTTCCTGTGCTGACCCATGGTTTGAAATACCTAGGTAACATCCATCTCTTCCCATTCCCAGCCCTGCGAGTAGCAAGCGGCATTGCAAACCCTCCAGAGCATCACAGTGCTGTGACTGCTCAAGCCCAGCATAAACTGTAAAATTATACTGATCCATCTGTTGCCTCCACTGCTCTTTAACACCAGCACACCTCCTAGAACATGCACATTTTTGGATGCTTTTCCTTCCTCATGAGGCCCAACACCCTCATTGGGAGAAATCTGCCCACTCTAAAGACACAAGCCAGCAAAGCCCCATGTCCCCAGGCGCTGACACTGACTCAATCCAGGGAAAACCATCCCGGCCTCCGAGGCTGTCCTTAATGCCGTCACTGCTGGGAAGTCTACCGTACGCTCACCCCAGTGCTGGGAAAAGGGGACGAGGGCCAGAACCAGACCCAGAAACATGTTTTCCTGCTGTCATGGAAAGTGCCAAGCTCTGTGTTGGCAGTTTGGCTACCAACGAACCTCCAGCATTCCCCAGCCCCTACAAGAGGCTCTGCAGCAAGAACAGGGCTGTTGCCCACCCACTTGAAGCCTGCCCCAACCAGACTGTTTTCCCTTGCTTTCTACATCCCTGCCGCATGCTCCATCGCTGCGGAGCACGAGGAGGAAGCAGGCATACCAGAATAGCATGCAAAAATCCCATCACGTATGCGAACCAGCTCCAGTTTGCCCATGTTAGCAGGGCAACACAAACTGACCCTCCTTCCTTCATAGGAAGGAACACATGGGTCCATAACCACAGATTCACCTTTGACAGGCCCACGTTTATCTACTTTACTTCATCTCTGGCACCCCTCTGCCTCCCTATACCCACAGTCCTCTCCTATAAATCTGCCTCATTTCTTGCAAACGCCTACGCAGGGAGCTTGGTGTACTGGCTTGTCTCAAAACTTCATCAAGCCTCATACAGGCACAGCCAACTTTTTGAGAAGGATTCACTTTTCATTCTTCATAGTCTCAAAGCTATGCAACATGCTGAGTCCGTGCTGTAACCTCCTGTTTATCACAGAACACAAAACATAGTTTAATTTGGATTAATTTCACGTATGGTTTCTATCAGACCCCGGCAAACCCCTGGCTGCCCTCTCACTTCTGTATAAACATCAACCAGGCCCAGGCACGAGGCTTGAGATATGGGAAGCAAAGTCTCTGCCTCAAAGCTTTACAGCGCAAGCTAGACAAGAAGGATTAAAGAAAGGACACCACACAAATTACAGTGCTCTGCATTTCCAGCGCGCCTGCGGCAGTCTGCAGGCTGTGGTACAGAGGGCAGGGATGTGTGCTTAAGAGGACCGACCCCACCGCAGGTGGCAGTGCACATAAGGAGCATGTCTTCCAAGGGGGCCCGTGGAGGCCCCTGAGGGCCACAAACGCTTCGGCTGCTGAGGCCACTCTTCCTCTCCACCGCTCTCAGAGCAGCCAACAGGACAGGCAGTGGCACAGATAGCTGCAACACCAGGGGTGGCAAGGGGCAGCCAGCTAGTTGAACGCACCCAATCCAAAACGTCACAGCCTGGAAGGGTCGTCTTTTATTATGTCAAGCAACAGTATTTTGGACTGTGCTGTTGTTGTATCCTTCACCCTGTGACTTCTAACTCTTGGAGCCCACAGGGTCACTTGTTTGGCCACAGCTGACGCCAGAGGAGCTCCATAACCCAGCAAGCCCAGCTCTACCACCACTAGCCCAGCCCAGTCCACCCCAGGCCCTCTGTGGGGCCTGTTTCCTTGTCTCTCACTTCCAAGCCCAAAGACTTCAGCAGCAGAGACACCACCACGGTGTGCATGGGGGCAGCATCAGGACATCATCCTCCCTTCACCAACCATCTCACTAACGTCTCACCCAGACAAAGGGGTCAACAGCAAAGGCATCTTCACTGGGGCCATCACTGGGTTTCCATCTCTGTTAACCTCCCTCTTTCCAGAAAAACATGGCAAGTCAGACAACGCAAAGCTGAGGTCTCACTAAAAGAAAAAGCAGGACTTCTGTTGCCTTTCATTGCAGGTATTTAATCCCCTGAGCTATGTTTTCTCGCTCTGCTTACGGCAAGTGACATCTTGCCCACAAAGGGCCCAATGTCTTAGGGCAAAAGGGACAGCAAACCCAACGTGGCTCAGAGGAAAGGATGTGGGGTCTCATTTCTTTCTTTTTAACACAGAAAACCAGAGACAGCCCTGCCCGTTTTGCTCCTAAATGCACACTCTGCAGGAGCTGTATGAACACAGCTGGATCTAAGGAAAGGAAATGTTCCTCACCACGTGCAACAGTAAAGCCAGGCCCTAATTGCCACAGCCATAGAAAGATGATATAGCACATTTAGTAAGAGTAGGAATTAACTGCAATATCACAGCCAAATTCCAATTTAGCATCAGCAGTCCAGCTGGATATGCTGCCCTAAATGATCCTAGGCAGCCGATCCTAAACTATTGCCACATGTATGTAATCTCCCTACCCCTTCGGTCCCTCCTCTCCAAGAGGCGCTGCAATACATCAGTATATCAAGGTAAGCCCCTACAGAAACATCACCTCGTTTCAACCACTTCTGCATTTACAGACACCCGGCAGTAAGATTAGCCTTGCCTAAACGTGGCAGACCTACCTCTGCAGCCTGTTATTTTTACACTATGCCCCAAAGTGAACGGAGCAGTGTAAGGCACCGACAGGCACCAAGTGCAACCTCACATGTGTTTTCACAACTGCATTGTCATACCAGCGCTGGGTTTCTCTAGGAGCAAAGTGACTTTTCAGGACAGCGTGTCAACAGTTTCTCTTCACAAAAACACAACAGGGCAAGAAATCTGTTGCAAGAAACTCAAACACACATCAATCACAATTTTTGTTCATCGTATCTCCATGATATTTTTACTGATGAATGAATAAATTACCATTTGCATCAAAGGCAAGATTTCCAGTTGGAGGTTATTTACTTTCACCTCAATCACAGCAGCTCTGGCAGGCTAACTCAAGATACAGATGATGTACAAACCAAGCAGCAAGTGCTCACACGCTGGGAACTGTTCAAACAGGAATAATTCAATCTTTTTGTAGTCTCACCCTGGCTAATTTGCCACAAGCTGTCTCTTTTCAGATCTTACATGAAACACGAGAAACAAAACAAGCGGGATTAAGCTGGTACATTTGCAATCAGTTAATCTACTGAGAGTTCAGGTCAGTTCGTTTTCTATGTAAAACAAATTCATTTTTTTCAGCTTCACAGGGTTAAAGGAACAAAAATTTATTGCAGTAACCAAACATTTCTCACCAGATAAGCGTGCAGCGATTACTTAACTAATGCAAACGATTTTCAGTCTGCATGCAAGGAATGTATGGGATAATTGTAGGGCACTACCTTCCACCAGCATTTTACAAGTACTTTTTAGGTAGCTATGGAGACGTTACAGCCATTTTCATTTTGCTGTCATAACTAGACAGCTATTGATTTCTTTGTAAAATTACTTGTTTGGCCACAGCTGACGCCAGAGGAGCTCCATAACCCAGCAAGCCCAGCTCTACCACCACTAGCCCAGCCCAGTCCACCCCAGGCCCTCTGTGGGGCCTGTTTCCTTGTCTCTCACTTCCAAGCCCAAAGACTTCAGCAGCAGAGACACCACCACGGTGTGCATGGGGGCAGCATCAGGACATCATCCTCCCTTCACCAACCATCTCACTAACGTCTCACCCAGACAAAGGGGTCAACAGCAAAGGCATCTTCACTGGGGCCATCACTGGGTTTCCATCTCTGTTAACCTCCCTCTTTCCAGAAAAACATGGCAAGTCAGACAACGCAAAGCTGAGGTCTCACTAAAAGAAAAAGCAGGACTTCTGTTGCCTTTCATTGCAGGTATTTAATCCCCTGAGCTATGTTTTCTCGCTCTGCTTACGGCAAGTGACATCTTGCCCACAAAGGGCCCAATGTCTTAGGGCAAAAGGGACAGCAAACCCAACGTGGCTCAGAGGAAAGGATGTGGGGTCTCATTTCTTTCTTTTTAACACAGAAAACCAGAGACAGCCCTGCCCGTTTTGCTCCTAAATGCACACTCTGCAGGAGCTGTATGAACACAGCTGGATCTAAGGAAAGGAAATGTTCCTCACCACGTGCAACAGTAAAGCCAGGCCCTAATTGCCACAGCCATAGAAAGATGATATAGCACATTTAGTAAGAGTAGGAATTAACTGCAATATCACAGCCAAATTCCAATTTAGCATCAGCAGTCCAGCTGGATATGCTGCCCTAAATGATCCTAGGCAGCCGATCCTAAACTATTGCCACATGTATGTAATCTCCCTACCCCTTCGGTCCCTCCTCTCCAAGAGGCGCTGCAATACATCAGTATATCAAGGTAAGCCCCTACAGAAACATCACCTCGTTTCAACCACTTCTGCATTTACAGACACCCGGCAGTAAGATTAGCCTTGCCTAAACGTGGCAGACCTACCTCTGCAGCCTGTTATTTTTACACTATGCCCCAAAGTGAACGGAGCAGTGTAAGGCACCGACAGGCACCAAGTGCAACCTCACATGTGTTTTCACAACTGCATTGTCATACCAGCGCTGGGTTTCTCTAGGAGCAAAGTGACTTTTCAGGACAGCGTGTCAACAGTTTCTCTTCACAAAAACACAACAGGGCAAGAAATCTGTTGCAAGAAACTCAAACACACATCAATCACAATTTTTGTTCATCGTATCTCCATGATATTTTTACTGATGAATGAATAAATTACCATTTGCATCAAAGGCAAGATTTCCAGTTGGAGGTTATTTACTTTCACCTCAATCACAGCAGCTCTGGCAGGCTAACTCAAGATACAGATGATGTACAAACCAAGCAGCAAGTGCTCACACGCTGGGAACTGTTCAAACAGGAATAATTCAATCTTTTTGTAGTCTCACCCTGGCTAATTTGCCACAAGCTGTCTCTTTTCAGATCTTACATGAAACACGAGAAACAAAACAAGCGGGATTAAGCTGGTACATTTACAATCAGTTAATCTACTGAGAGTTCAGGTCAGTTCGTTTTCTATGTAAAACAAATTCATTTTTTTCAGCTTCACAGGGTTAAAGGAACAAAAATTTATTGCAGTAACCAAACATTTCTCACCAGATAAGCGTGCAGCGATTACTTAACTAATGCAAACGATTTTCAGTCTGCATGCAAGGAATGTATGGGATAATTGTAGGGCACTACCTTCCACCAGCATTTTACAAGTACTTTTTAGGTAGCTATGGAGACGTTACAGCCATTTTCATTTTGCTGTCATAACTAGACAGCTATTGATTTCTTTGTAAAATTCCTTGGAAGAGTAGGGAAGGAAGGGGGAATTTTAAGTACCACAAGGTCTGAGAGCAAGAAGCTGAAGAAAACAGAAAGAGATTGGAGATGGAGCAGCAGCACGGTGACTCCTTGCAGGAAGCAGCGTTGAAGTCCAGGTTCTGCTTTAGTACTTCTGAAAGTAAGGATCTAAACATGCACCAGCATGCAGGCAACAGAGAGAGAGCCTCCCAGCCAGGTCCAAAAGGAAGAACATTTCTAGCTACCATTGCCATCACCCTGCACAAAAGGAGGCACTCTCCCACCAAGGGCCTGCTGCGGTTTTGCTCTGACACAAACCTCTCTGGAGACATGGTGGGGCTCCATCCTTGCAATTGTCATGCTGGGCTACAAGATGTCCCCTCTCCCTTAAAGCAGTTTATGTGGAAGCCTCCTCCCTGGCAGGCCTTGTGGGCAATCAGTGCCTCTCTCCACCCCCCAGGCATTACAGCCTTGCGGCAGACAACTGGCCGAACAATCCTGCACTTCACCCTCCTTCCAACAGCAGCTCAAGAGCTTGCCATAAGCTGAGCAAACGCTGGTGCTCAGTGGCTGATTCCACTGTGATGCCCAAAATAATCCCAAGAGAAATGCCATTCACCATATTGACATCCCTATGATCAAACATTTCTGCGTATGAGGATTTAAGACTGCATATTATGACAAGCCAGTCTGAAATCTGAGATACCGACCTGGAAAACACTGTGTCACACAGATAAGGACGTGCAAATAATTACGTATTTAGGTCAAATTCAGAAACTCCCCCAGTAATGAGAACAACAGATCAGGCTCGTAACAGGTTTTTCCCTTTGGATAAAACAGAAAGGAAAGCCTGTTTGACCAAAATATTTTTCTTAAATTCACCTTAGACCCAGTCACAACAATGGAGCCAGAACCTGCAGAATTATCTCTACCACCAAGCTGCAGGAAGTTTACCAGCACCACCCTGAAAACAGATCTCAATCTTCTCATCTCCACGTTGCATTTAAAGCCTCACGGCTGTTCACCAAAAGGACGCTCTCAAGCAATACTGCAAACAGAGGGAGAGCGAGCAAGATGATGCTACTGCGCAAGCGTTTGCACCTACGACAGACCTGTTGCCGCTCCTTTCCCATAACGCCCATCTGTCTGTGCAACCACATCGTCAATACTGCTTCGTTAATTCGTGTGAAGGCTTGAAAGCAGGGAAGGATTAATCATCCCTTAAACTGGCTGAAGAGTGTCATTACCGCCCTCGGGGCGTACGGGTGCCACCAGCTACTGTGGGTGGAAGCGCTTGGTCTAGACCGCACGCAGACACTTTCACGACTCTCAGCAGCAGTCACATCAGCCCATGTTCACAACGCCCTGGTCACAGCTTTGCCATGGACTTCTGCAGCTGGTGCTACTAGCCAGCGGCTAGCGAGATCACCCAGCCCCAGTGCCTGCTAGTGCAGGGCTGCATCGGGAGTGGGGCAAGCCAGCCAGAGGGGAAACACCATGAGGTGGCCCCAGGACTCAGCCCATCCCACAGCTGGCTGCTCCCAGATATTTCTGCCACCCCAACACCACCAGCAGCATCCCAGTTTCACAGCGGTACCACAAATCCGGTTGCACACCCCACCCAGCACTAGAGGCACACCACGAGACTGCAGCGTCCCCATGCCGTGGGGCACAGCCTGGCCTCGGCTGCTCCCACCACACGGCTGCATGCCTCCCTCTGGGGTGCTGGGGCAGGAGGGGGGCACATCTGCACCCCCAGCCTAGCAGCAGCCCTCCTGCTCGCTCGGAGAGCAGAGCCATGCTGCAGACACCTCCCTGAGGTCCCCCACCAAAGCGGGATCCAGCCCTCCCAAGCAAGGGCGGTGGGAAGAGACGTGCACTCCCTCAGTGTCCAAACTCCTGGTAGTGCTCCATGCCCTGAGGAAGGCCCCCAAAACACATTTCTGTGCCAGCACCGTCAGAGGTTGCAGTGGTCCTGCCTGGCACTACACAGCAGGTCCAACACCAGCTCCAAGATGAGTGAGGAAACCTCCAAAAGGATACTTCTGGTTAGGACCTGTTAATTCCATGTTTCACATCCAAGAGAAGGTGTAGACCAAGGTAAGCCAGTGTATGCTCTTTTTGGAGCAGGGGAAAAAAAACACCAAAAGCAAAACCCAAACAAACCCCACGAAATACAGAAAAAAGAATCCCAGCCTAAGACAAAAGATTCTTTTTTATTGAAATAAGAAAAACAGGTTCTTAGAGCCAAATTAACCTTAGCCAAGAAACATAAATACGCATTTCTGAACCTTCCCCTGTTTCCTTTACAAATATAACAAATTAAAAGTGCTGTCACAAGCTAAATGAGCTTCAGTTAAGTGGAGGAAAAAAAAACGCTCATGGCTCTAAGATCCAACTGACAAGCCTTTTCAGGTCTGCTCTGAACAAAAAAATCCCCGAGATTTAAATTAAGAGTAAATAGTCTCCTTTGCTTAATCCTGTTTTGGAATCAGGACAGAGGATACTACAACAAAGCTAGCACCTGAACCCACCAGGAGGCACCTAGCTACCATACGTCTTTCCTGGAGATTAGTTGCTCAACACACCCACCTCTTCTTGAGGAAGACCTTTTCTCCACTGTGCGTACAGCTGTGGGCAGGAATTTGGAACACTCGGTGTGCCTTAGCTGCTCCAACATGTCCTTATACCCCTCCCTCTGTGTAAGCCACCAGCCTGCTGAAATGGTCTGTAATACACACCCCTGTTCCAGGAGAAGAGCCATTTGCACTCAGATCTTGAGAGAAGCCACTGAGGACGGCTACTTCAGCCTCCAGCTGCAACGTGAAGGTCACCCCTTGCAGCACAGAGGTCCCCAGTAGGTAGGTTACACAAAGCACTTGTCAGCTACCACGTGGAGCACCTGGCATTTTCAGTGTACCAGCATTTTGGGGAAGACGAAATTTTTGTCTGGTTCTGAAAAAAAGGAGCTCAACGTACCATCCCTCCACTCTCATTTAACAAAAGCCTATCAGAGATGCTTCCAGTGCAAGGAGAGAGACCAAAAAGGCCCCAGCTGAGCAGCACAGGGAGCACAGCCATCAGACCACCACCTCCCATTGTAAAGTGCGTTTTCCAGCTTGGACATTTGGATAGGGAAACCAATGCAGGTCACAGCACCAGGAACGCTCCCTGGTCCCACACAGCTGCAGCCTCATCCACATCCCAGCCATTGCCTCCCCTCGCACCCTGCACACAGCAGATCTAGGAGGCAGCACCCTCCCCACGAGGCTCGCTCCTAACGCTCCTCTGAGATGGACAAAGATCAACATTTCAGCACAAAACCAGGATGGTAGAGGAGATGCTTCGAATCCACAAGAAAAGCTTCCAAAATAAGGCAAAATGACACAACCACTTAGCTGGCATCTACGAACACCCATTCATGCTCAAGCTGAGGACATCCCAGTAGGCTGTATGCTCCCTCTCCTTGCCAACACCTTCTCTTCTGTAGTAGACTACCTGATCCAAGCCTAAGGGAAAACAGATTCTGTCAGTCTCCATATGGCAAGAGTGATTTTTACAAACCCATGCCTGCTGTGTCCTTGCTAAGCTGTACAGAACCCAAGACCAGAAGTGCTACAACTGCGTGGGATAATAACTATTTTCAGAAACACAGAAACAGCTCAGCGCTTTTTTACAATGAAGATACTTTTCCTCACCTGCTCTTTAAGGCAGACATTCATTATCAGCACTACACTCTGCAGAGCCAGCAGGTCTTCAGGTAGCCAGCAGTAAACCACAGACCACAAGAACTACTGTGAACAGGACACAGCCTCTGAGCAACGACTTGGTCTCTCCTTTAAGCGCAAGTGCAATCATAGACCTTAAAACTGCATCTTACCATTGCAGACAGAGAAACCAGCTCTGGCATTTTTCCCAAATTTTGCAGTTGTTGAGAGGCAAAGGCCAACAAAACAGCCTCTGTGTCACTCATCGAACCACTCTTCTTTACAGCAAGGAAAGACATTGTTATTATTAGGGACCTTCCTTCTGAATTTCAGAACTCGGTCTGAAATCCTTAGGACTTGCACTGCGCTAGGCTGAATCCCTCAGCCCATGAGCGCCCAACGGCGAAGGTTGGAGAAAACCAGACTCCCATGACTGTGCAGGATGATGGAGCACATGGGCAGCTGTGTGCACAGCTGCGACAGCATCAACCGCCCTTCCCCATCCCCAAAAGGAGATCCTGGTGCTGGTCTGGCAAATGCACGTGTGTTTTTGTTTCTGTCATTTGTAAAAGAGCACGACAGGGGAAAGATTTGAAAATGAGGAGGTTGGGGGGGGGTTGCTTGTTTGGCACTTTGTTTTTACAGTACTAGAGCTATTTTTCTGCTACCAACTAAAAATTGTGTACGTTGTATCTCCCTTCACAAGCACTGCAGTGTCCATAAACTATCTGGGGTTATATTCTACATTCATATATAAAATCTACTTTTTCCCCTAGATTTTTGTTTCAGAATAGACCAGTCTGAGAAAAGGCACGCAAAACCACATCATTATAACTTCCTCTTATTTTCATACAGCTGTTACAGAGCAGGAAAATGAAGCTGTTCTCCCAAATCCGTCACATTTAGAGCCATGACAACTCTTTGATTTAAAACGTGCTGATTCATGCTAGTGGTTATCAGATTTTTCTGATCCGAGACATAATTAGACAGCTGTCTTTGACAGCACAAAGTTTCTCCAGTTTGGAGTTCAGATGCTGCAATAGCCAGCTCAAGTCTCAGCCTTAAGTTTTCCACTGATATTTAGGAAAAAGCCTATGAAGAAAGATGCAAGTATCAATCAACTTCTGGATCAGTGTACTTGATCTTGGAGCCTTTTGTTTACAGGTGGCGTTCAATGGGATTTTATTCATGCAAGAGTTACAACACTGTGCCTACTGGAAGTGTGATTACCATCAAGATGTATGCAAATAGTTGCTTAAAGTCACACTTTTTGTTATTTTTATCTTCCCTCAAACACCACAAGCCAGAGACTGCCTAAATGGCCTCTGGTCCTGGTTCTTTGACACAACCTGCTCTGCTTAATGATGCAGAGCGGCAGAAGGGCAAGTGAGCATCCTTACCTTAACACAGACTGGGACACCGGTTTCCAGCCCAGCGCTGGACAGGGGATCCAATCTCCCTGCCTAAGAATTCTCACGTGATATGAGGGAACCAGGCTTTTGCATCTCCCAGCGGATTCAGCAAGATTCAGACTTGCACCACAGTTTTGAAGACGATTCTGGTCTTCACCAGGGGTCATGCCTCATGGTCCTGAGATGACATGCAGGAGAAGACCCAACATGCAAGGCACAAGGGTGAGATTTAACAGCATTCCCTCTCAGACAGCGCCTCTAATGAAGAGCGCTCTGATGAAGCCCTGTTGGTCTGGAAGGGCCAAGCACTCAACATTAGAGCACAGAACTCCCACCCAGGGCTATGTTGGGTTTGCGAGTGCCATACTGCATGGCCTAAGCCCTTCCCAAGTTCTCCACCTGCCTCCCCCATTAATGATGAAGATGGCCCAGGCAGGGGCAAGGAGACGAAAGCCTACAGCTATGATGGGTTGCAAGACCTGTATCTACATATATTTCCACTGAGGAAAGAAACCAGCTCTTTGCAGAATTGGCTTATCTTGGCCTTTTGACAGAAACAGAAGTGCAGCTGTTGGAAAAAGGGTAAAGCTTTAACCCACCACACTTTTCTCGTGTACAGCAGAAGTCACAGAGGAACAAAGTGCTCTGGAAGCTAAAAGAGAGCAGGAAATCATGTATGCCTACAGCAAGGGCAATACACATCACGGGCAAGCAACTGCAAATTCAGTATGATGACCAAATTATTAACGGAAAATTCCAACCTTTAAGCAGAAATAAAGTACTGTCTCGGCAGCAAACGCTATTAGAAAAATAACAGATGGCCACTATCCTCAGCCTGAGCTGAACCAACACAGAAGCCAATTTGTGAGAGAAAGGTGGGGAAAAAAGGAGGGGAAAAGTGGATGCATCACTCCTTGCATCTCAAGGTGTGTTCACAGCTGAGCACCCCCACTAGGGCACTCAGAACATAAGAGATCCAAAGGAAAGATCCCACCAGAAACCCACCGAGACAGATGTTACAGCTTAACTTTAAGTTAGAGACACACAACAACTGCAGGTAACAACCCCACAGCAAGAGAAACGCTGTCCTCCAGAAGAAGGACCAAGCTTTAATTCTGGATTGGATACTGGATTTTCCAAACACTGGGCAAGAGATGTAATCTCTCGGGAATAACACAGAGCCTTTCCTACGTCATGCAAAGATTAATGTTGGTAAACCTGCCATTTTCAGAGAGCTATATGAACAGTAACACTTCACTGATTTCTGAAGCTGTCGTTTCTCCATTCGCAGATCACCTGTTTAGCAGTCAACTTTTCGGCGCTAACAGTCGCTTTCCTACCAAAGCAGAGGGAAGGCAGTTGCCCTAGTCCAACTCAAACCATGAAAGTCAGCACAAATGCAAAGACTGACAAAGGCAGAGACCTAGGCACCAAACATCTGCTCAGGAGACACTGCAACACACCAGTTAGGCTCTGGGCACGCACACAAGCTTACAGTAGGGCAAGACAGGGTGGGAATTTATACTAGATGCTAAATAAATGCTAAATAAATGCCTGGGTATAAACACCAGTAGTAAACACGAGGCAAGGCAAGGCAAGACAATGTAGTTTACCTCTCCTGGGCTGGATCCAAGAGCAAAGTCGCTAATAGGATGACTAATGGGATCCTGCAATTACAAATGGGGCAGGGGGGCTGCTATTCAGCCTAAGTACAGGAAGGTACTAAGTGGTTTTCTTTATGAAGGTATTAAGTGTTTTTATGTATTCTTAATGCACCACTGTATGCACAAGCTCCACACAAGAAGAGTGAACACAACAAAACATGCTTGAACCGTCCAATAAACCTGTTCCTTGCATTTATAAATTTACAGATGTGGCTTGGCCAGACAGAAATAGGTCAAATCATAATTGCTTTAAAGAAGCAATATAACTTGAGTTTTGCTTTGAAGCCTGAAAATAACAAAGGTAAGTACGAGAAGAAACTGTGTCAGCTATACCAACCTAACTTGCGTATCACCATTTCCAAGCGTTGGCAGAGGTTGCCAGCACCTTCTTAAGGAAGAGCATGCAAATTCAGCAGCAAGACAGGGGCTTTTCTGACCGCCTCCGACAACACAGGAATTTCCAGGATGCTCCACTACCTCCCCAAATCCTGCATAATATCTGGGGTCTTACTTTCTCCACTGAAAACTACTGCAAACCAGTGGACACCCCAGTCACAGGCATTTATTTTTTCACACTCCTCTTGCCTCACCCCAGGAGTCAGGAATACATTCCTGGACTGTCTGTCTGTACCAGATCTGTGATCCAGCTACCTCTCTACATTTCCCCCCCACCTCCACAGAAAACACATAATGCAAAGCACAACAAAAGAAATTAGTCAGTTATTCAAATGAGTTTACAGCAACATTATCTTGTCCTGAGTAAGCCAAAGGTATATTTTGATGCAATCACACCGCTGTCAAGAAAGTGACTAAAGCTTCTTTGGTTTTAAACCTCTTCAGGGGAAGGATTTTCACTTCACTGAAACTGCTCCTTGAAGCGGTGAATGACAGAAACATCACAGAAACCCCATTTGGATGGATTCAAGAGACACAAAACCTCCTGCAGGACGCTGTACCATGCATCACACAGCGTTGCCTGTCCTCAGGCCATCCAGACCTGGACCAGTGAGCAGGGACCAGACTTTGTCCTCATCATCACGAGCAAGCAATGGGACCAGACTGGCTGACAGCACCACCTGTGAACCTCAGTCTCCTGGGAACGGCTGTAATGGCTGTAATTTCAGGAATGTTAACATCACCCTCACATTGACACAGGTCACAAGCACAAGTCTCCCCATACACCTCTACAATCATTCTCATCAGGACCCCATTCCTTTCTGCAACATGTTTTACACTGCACAGGCAGCACAGCCCAACACAGAAACAGGACTTGCATCTAAGTAGGAGGGGAAAAAAAAATAAATTACATTCAACAGAGCTTTCTGCCCCATGTGACATCCCTGACTTCAAGGCACTCCACCCTGTGTTTCAGGAACAAGCAGAAACGTTACCGATTTTTCCAGAGCACGGATCTGCAGCAGAGCACAGCTCTGCTGCAGACACATGTGCACAGGACACATCAACTTAAATATTCTTCAGCAGAACTCTTAAACCCAGAACTGATCCAGCAAACTGATAAAAACCCAGGGCAAAGCTCACGGCAGCTGAGGAAGCACTCGAATCTGGACCCATATGTTTTGACTGGGGCTCCTGCCGTTACCTCATTTAAGAGGGTTACGGTACCTGCTGAATACCTAACAGCACCTTGTTCAAAGGCAGCGTGCCTCAAAGCAGGAGCAATGCTGCTGAAGAGGGAACCTGCTCCTAAGGGCGCCGCTCCACAGCCAGGCAAGCTCCCGCTGCCTCTGGGGAGGAGGGGAAACATCAACTTCATACTCCTGGCACAGGAACGCCAACCTTAATTTACGAGCAACGCGGCACGCCATTGACAGTCATTCTCACCGCCATCAACTCCCTCTGCTTCTAGGAGCTGATCTATTTGATACACCTTTTCAAGAAACTGTGCTAAATCCTACTGTCAAAACTCCCCGGAGAGGGGGGTACTAAGCCAAAGTAGGGAGCGCTTTGTCTCTTAATTTCTTACTGATGTGAAGAAGTTAAGAGGCCAAAATGCTTTCTGCATTTGGAACCGAGGGTTTAAGCAGTTTTCAGTTTTCCTGGTTTCTCGGATGCCTTTCAAACCGACCTGCCATGCCACCTCACTGAGTGTACCAGTTTTACCAAAACCCGTGCTTGTGGGTTTTATTATAACTGCAAGTCACTTTAGTCCTTCACAAAGTTAAATCCTCAAGCTATGGCTGCTACCTTTAATAGAAGCAATAAACCCGGAGTTGGCACACCAAAACATCTCCCTCTCAGATATTCGATCGTGTAAGCATGGAGAATATTCTCACTCTGTGACCCATTTTTGCTGTTTACTTTTTGAAATGCAGAGACACTTGTATTGCTCAATCGTGCTGCCATTGCAATACATACCAGAGCTCACACAACGTGCTGTTGGTAATATCTGCACTTGGGCTGAAATAAGGAGAGCCAGCAGAGTCTCTGAAGGCTCAGACACAGCCAAGCCCAAGTCCTAAACATTTCATCTGTGGTTTTGCACATGATCAGCAGAGCTGCACTTCCACAGGAGAGCACACGCGTGCTGTTGTACGCAGCGAAGCGTTTAACATCGTAGCTTACTTTTTCCCCCCACAGAAATAACAACACAGGTATAAAGCACCTTTTCACTGCTACAGCTGCACCGCAGCCAGGGCGTGAGCTACCGCAGCTATTTCGTTTTCTTAAAAGTCACAGACCTACAAGAAATAGACCTAGAAGAAATAATTACAGGATGTAAGAACCCCAGGCCTTAAATCAAAACACGTGTGTTAGTTCAAGATAAAACTCACAACTGAAGTTGCACAGTACTTGTGGCTGAAGTGTCCTACTAAAGCCTGAAAAGATTAAACCGGAGCCTACCTCTCCCCAAAACTTCCCTAAAAGCTAGGCCAGTTCTAGCACATATATAAGTTACAGAAGGCCAGAAGCTAATTACCAACCCCCCCTCCGAAACCGCCCTCCTTCTCCCCATCCAGCTAGGATGCAGCAGCCGCAGCACGGGAACACCTAAACGTAGCCCGAGGGCAGCGGGCCGGCTGGGTTTTGGCAGAGGGG
>NW_009258671.1:6061591-6067084 GCF_000687185.1 Egretta garzetta | reverse complement strand
AGCTTGGCGGCCACCTCCGGCCAGCTATTCATTTTGGTTTGAGTTGACCCAAAACTCTCTTGGTTTTTGAATTCTCAGAGCCTTTCTCCCTTCTTCCAAAGGCTGGGTTAGGCAAACCTCTTAATGTAATGTTTTTGTATGTGGAAAAAATGATGTGGTTGTGCTTAGTTTCTGACCATAATTTCTAAAAAAAGTGGAAGTGTCTGTTAAAAAACATGTTGCAAGTAAACATTTTGAATTATCAACAAAAATGGGAAAGTACCCACGCTATGCTGCAGCATTGGTTTCTACACTTGGTCTTTTTGCTCATTTTCCTCAAATTTGCATCAGATCTCCAGCAAATATTACCAGTTTGGTAAGGGCTCGCACTGGGCTGAATCCCAGGGCTCCCATATCCCACGCTCCGGCCCTCCTGAAACAGCCAGAGTTGGACTTGCCTGATAACAAGCACTTGGAACAAATTTTGATCCTCACTGGATCCCAATACTCACCAGCCGTTGTTTTCTGTATCGCTTGTTCTGTTGATTTAATTTTATTTTACACTTTAATTTTTAATACAGAAAGTGAAGATTCTTAATTAAAGAACCTAATGCAGAAAGGCTTCGTTAGTCCGGGATGGTGTATGAGTGAGACCTCTCTGAAAACAAATCTGAGCTGAGAGAACGTCTCAAACAACTGAATTCCTTCATCAAAGAAAATACCTTTGCAAGTTAAGGCAAACCCCCGGGAAGGCTTTCTGGCTCGCTTATCTCTCATCTCTCAGAATAGCTCAGCCCTTTTTGCTCCAGGCTGGTTTGCAAGGAAAGGTTGATTTTCCTCCACCTTTGCGAAAGCGAAGCAGCCTCTCAGAAGGCAAACATCTCCCTCGTCCCTCCTGTGAAGGCCGCGGGAGGTGACGAGGAGTTAAGAGCGTTTTCCAGCATTCTTCACTGCTTGAGGAGGGGACGGGAAAGAGCGCTCATTCACTTTGCAATGGGAACGTGTACCGTCGCCCTGGTTACCGATCAATAAATGGCACCCAGCCTAGAATTTCGAGAGCTGTCAGAGGCCCTTTGAAGGCATGGCAATGCGCTCGTTCACACGATCTTCTTCGGTGGTACTTTGCATCTCCCGCGTGTTCACGGCGTGGTACAACTGGGGACGTGGTGTTGCAGGGCGGTTATTTTTCAGCTGGGTCGGTGGGGTGGGCAGACGCACCCCAAGGCCCGGAGGTGGCCGGCACGAAGCGGGTGTCAGAGGTGGGGGCGCAAGCCTCCCACGGGCAGCGACTGAGACCAGACTAAGCCCCTTGCAAAACGGAAATTAACAGCGGTCTTATTAAATCTGCAGTGCATCTATTCCGTGTTTCTGCCTGAGCCTCAGCCGCTGAGTGATAAACGTCGTTCAGTTTTTAATGCAGTTATCCTTACAACATTCTCACAAGCGTTACGGTCTCATTTTACGCGGTTTCAGTGACTCACTGTGGTTAATCGCGAGTGTTAATGACTTGCAGTAATCCAGATTTCAATTTTCCTCTCCTCTGGAAGTCATCTGGCTTTAGCAGCACAATGGTCATTAGCCCCACGCCTCAGGTATCCGCGCTTGCTCACAGGCAGGGCCCTGAAATATAATAACAAGCTGCGTGCGTCGCAGCCAAGTTTTAATTATTTTGTTTTAAACTTCAGTGCCTTGTTGGGCCCCAGAAGTTTTCCTCTAGACCAAACCCACTCCCCAAAACACAGCAGCTGAAAGAGCCGAGGGATCTCCTTCCCAACAGGCAACGATTTCATGCGCTCAGGCTGTGCATGGCTTTCACTTCAGGGCAGCTCAGAAGGTGGGTTCTTGTGAGTCTCTGTCTTTATTCCCAGCTGGGTGTTAACCCCGAAGCTGAGCCAGGGTGTTTTCAGTCGGGTCTCCGCTGCTGAGTCTCCTGGCACGGTTGTCTCAGCCAAGGCTGTGACGAGATAAGATCCTCTGAAAGGCAGAGCTGTGCCAGCAAAAGCACCTTGTGCAGGTGTAGGTATAAGCAGAGAAAACGGCGCTTTTGTCCAGGTAGCTCATTTTGCTTGGGAAAGCTGGAATTCACTCTCGCAGCAGAAGCGTGATTTTACTGTTAGAAGCTGCATCTGGCTTGGAAATGTTTGCTCTTCTGACCAACTATGGTAGCTACGCTGCCAAAGCTGCCCTGGCTTTCAGCTACCTGGAGTATCCTGGCTGTTAAATACTCAGCAGAGGTGTACTTGTTTTAGCCAAAACCTTGAGCTTCAGTATGACATTATGTTCAGTCCTAGGACAAAGCACTGCACAAACAGTTTCTAGCTGTCAAATCAATAATTTAACCTTCCTCATGTTTAAATTCCCCTCCAATCCCTTCCTAAAAAGGAAAGGAGGAGAGGAGAGATTCAGTGCCCAAAGGATCGACTTAATCCACGGCAGCCTAAGTACAAAATGCCCCCAAACTGTACCCCTCAGGACAGTCAAACTTCTGACCTCAGCTATTCCATCCCTGCAGCCAAGCTTTGGAAAACTGGAAGAAAAGCCCCGCACACTGAGCCTGCTGCTGAACTGGGAGCAGGGATGCTGCCTTGGCTCCGCTGCGCTGGCCGGACAGATCCGCTTAGGGCTGAAGTGCTTCACAAGAGCAGTTTCTCCCCAGAGTTTCAAGTTTAAATCCCGCAGAAGGCGGCCATTTAAGAAATGACCAGTCAGCGCCTGCGCATGTCCCTGTACTCGGTGCTGGTGAGGCCGCACCTTGAATACCGTGTTCAGTTTTGGGCCCCTCGCTACAAGAAAGACATTGCGTGGCTGGAGCATGTCCAGAGGAGAGCCACAAAGCTGGTGAGGGGTCTGGAGCACAAGTCTGATGAGGAGCGGCTGAGGGAACTGGGGTTGTTCAGCCTGGAGAAGAGGAGGCTGAGGGGAGACCTGATCGCCCTCTGCAACTGCCTGACAGGAGGCTGTAGCGAGGTGGGGGTCGGCCTCTTCTCCCTGGTAACGGATGATGGGCGAAGGGGGAATGGTTTGAAGTTGCACCAGGGCAGGTTTAGGTTGGACATTAGGAAAAATTTCTTCACTGAAAGGGTTGTCAGGCTCTGGAATGGGCTGCCCAGGGAAGTGGTCGAGTCCCCATCCCTGGAGGTATTTGAAAGACGGGTAGACAAGGTGCTCAGGGACATGGTTTAGTGGTGGGATGGCAGGGTTAGGTTACCGGTTGGACTTGATGATCTTAAAGGTCTTTTCCAACCTAAACAATTCTATGATTCTATGATGAGATCGTTTCAGGTGCCCCTGATCCTCTGAGGTGGGGTTACCTGCAGGCTTGAGAGCCAGCAGTGGGAATAGGCAAAGCACACCACCCTTCCTTTTGAGAATCTGCTATCTAGGGGTTAGTAGTGAAATCCATCTGTGAAGCATCGTCCTGACGGCTGGATAAAACTGAGTCTCCCAGAAAGTGCTGGAGAGAAGACGCCCTTTCACACTTGTGTCATTCATCCTGTCTTTGGCAAGGTGCTTGGTGTGGCCACTGCCAGCTCTTTGAGATCACCAGTCTTTTATCCGGAACTGTGTGCAATTAGCCCCTGGAAACCAGGAAAAAGCAAACTCAAGTTCTTTCTCAAGTCGGCAAGAAAGCTTCCCATCAAACTTTACACACCCATGAGGGTGAAAAACTAATTAGCTGCAGGAACTTCTACTGGAACACTGAGATGAACCTCAGAGATGTGTCAGTGTGTATCTGGAAATCACAGAAAGTAATAACACTGCGGAGACGATGCTGCAACTTTTATGTAAAATGTGAGCAAGAGTAAACCTCGTGGCATGAGGAATGCACACACATTCAGTGGCAGTAGCATAGCTGTTGAAAAGATGTTTCAGACAGGTTTTGTCTTTCCTTTTTTCTTGAATGATTGCAATCATTAAAAGCAGGAAAGGAGAGATTGCAGTTTGAAAGTAAGTTTTACATTCTTAAATTTCTGCAGGTCTACAAAAGATTATTCTTCTTTCCCTGGAGGTCCTCCACTCACTCATTTAGCTGTAAGTGTACCTTAACTGGGCTGAAAGGCTCGTTAAGTTCACTTGCATGCAATTTTCACAGCACTCCTTCATTTCTGTGTCAGCGGATAATTCTTACAGTTGCCCTCAGAGCTGCTTTCTGGTGTACTCAGTGAAGATGACTGCTTGATCAAGAGCTAGAGAGAAGCCCTTTGGGTACTCAAATGAGCTTCAGGCAGAGGAAAAAACATTCGACGCCTTAGTGGTGTAAAAGTCGTCAGAAACAGGCGTCGAGGTAGTGGCACTTTTACTGATTGGCCTGGCTGTGGAATGGACCAAATAAGCATGTCTCCGCTGAAATACCCACGCGCATGGCTCGCACGGTGATCAGCCAGCAAGGCGAGTACCCGGGCCTATGAAGTACTGCAAGGTGTTACCAGAGGAAAGCAGGCAGGGGGGATGCAGCAGGACGTGACATTTCTCCTGGTGCCTATGGAAAACCCTGCCAGAAACTCACTTTGTAGTATCTGCCTAATGCAAAGGCAACTTTTCTTCTAGATGCAGCCAAATTCATCCTTTGTACAACTCACGCTGTTAATCACTGACCTCACCGCTCCCCTTTGTCTATGCCTGGCCAGTGACGACACCCAGCGCTTGAGCTTCTGTGCCCCAACCCCTAAGGTAACTTTCGATTCATTTCCCACTAATTCTGAGCTCATATGGCTCAGGTTTGCCTGGCACTGTTTTACATACAGACATGGCCTTATCACCCTTTCGTTCCTTTCATAATGACTTTCACATTCCCATTCCCTCAGGACGTCTGTGAAGAGCCGGGGGGACTTTCCAGCAAGTGAAGCAAGCACTAGCACAACGATAAAGTGCCTATCTTAAGAGAATCTCAAATACTGCATACAGCCTCACAGACGTTACTCTCTCCGCAGCACCAGTGAAGAAAACAAGGGGTAAAGAGGGGAAGGATGCATCTCAGCTCGCCGTGTCACGCCGTACAGAGTCTCCCGAGCGAACGCCTGAGGAAGGGGGTGCAGCTGCACAACACAGAGCAGCTGAACGGTTGCATTCGCACTGCCCAGCCCCTCTGCCGCGCAGCTGGCAAAAGCAGCCGCGGTGCGGTGCCAGCCCCACTTCCAGAGCCACGGATATCTCTGCCCGGCACGCTGTAGACATAACTGTAGTGACTTACTCCAGAGCACACAAGTGAGTCAGTGTCAAAGCTAGCTCGGTCAGCTGGGCTCTAGGCTCAGGCTTTAACCGGCCTTCAGGAGAGGAAAACAACGACAGCCCAGACATTCCTTAAATCGTGGGGGGAGGTGACAGCATCCTGCCTAGACGAGAGCAGGAACTGCGCTTGCTTCCCATTTCCAAGAGGCCCAGCTCTGTGCACCTTGTTTGTTCCTGGACTGACTTCTTTGGGAATGCGTTTTGCTGGTGACTCATTGAGGTGGGAAAACAAGGCCAGGCTCCCAGGCTGAGTCACCCCGGGTACACGCCGGGGGGGGGGGTGGG
>NW_009258671.1:6007222-6061195 GCF_000687185.1 Egretta garzetta | reverse complement strand
GGTGGGGTGGGGGGGCGGTAGATAAGGGATGCTTTCAGGTGGCAAGCACCGTGCACTAAAATCTTCTGCTCTAGAGAAACAAGAGGCAGTAAGGAGAATCTTAGGAGCCGACTGGGATAGTGACCAATCTGTCTTAGCGCATCGGTCGATGTGATACTTGCCACACTCTAAGCAAAGTGACAGACAACCATGAAACAAGGATTATTTTATTCTGAAAGAAACATGGAAAATACAGCTCCAGGTGAGCATGAGGAGATGGCGATCATCAGTTTAGCAACTATCGGTTTTGGTTTCCCTCTGTCTCTCCAGAGAGTTTACACCTTAGGAAGGAGGAGAATGAAGCTTTCGTTTGTGGAAGATACCTATTTTTTAGGTTAGAAAAACCATCAAAATGATCTTTATTCTCCACATCACTTGTGAGCCCTGTCCTGTTGTGTTAAGGGTAAGCAGAAGAATAGACGAAGGGATTTTGTTTAAGTGGGGAGTCTTAGCTGAGTTAGTATAGCTGATAGAAACAGTTTATAAATAGAACTTCACTAAACCCTATAGAACTACAAATATTTACATGATTCATCTACACCAAACTATTCGAGGAGCATTCATGAGACAAACAATGGGAAAAAAGTAAAATCCCGCTTCAGCATTCTTATCAAGAGGTGTGCAGGATGAACTGAATTTCAGTTATCTGAAATTTCAGGAGAAATAGTTGCCTCTTCCTGTTAAAAAGTATCTGAATATCTTACTGAAGTTATTACACAGGCAATTTAAATCTAGATGTCAACATGCTTTTTCAGATTGCATTTATTCAACAATGTCTCTATTAAGGCTGGTGAAATACTTTAACTTCCATCCCAGGCAAAGTGTTGATTTGGACATTTTGGGAGAAACAGAGCAACGCATTTGGGATGAAGAGATGAATATTTAGGATTTTCACAAAATGAAATATTCCAAGGACAGCAGATATGTCTGAATGCATGAATGGGTTTGTCCACCATTTAGCCCGGTCAGAGCAGTGCTGTCCAAGTGAGGAGGTAAAGACTGGGATGGATGCACAGTGGCAAGCAAACAGCACTGGAGCGCTTCCAGGCTGTGGGGTGGCTCTGTCTCGTTGAGCTGTCCCTTCTGCATTCGTTGTAGGTATCCCTCTGCCACCATAGCTCCTTCATGGGGACAACGCAGACAGGCTGGATGCAACACAGCTTGCAGAAGTGAGCAGGCTTGTGAATGATGCAAGGTTAAACACGCACAAAAGAAAAAGCAAAGCAGAGAAAACAGGTGAGCATAATAAAGCAACCGAGTGGAGAAGCCAATGTGCATCTCAGATGAGGTTAAGTGTACTCTGAGTCTAATCTTGCTGAAGATGGAAGGCACACCTTCTCTGGCAGCTTGGCTTCATGAAAACACCTGCGGCTGTCACGTCTGGTTGGCTAAACGCCCTCGTGCAAAATGGGTTTACTAGCCCAATCAGCTCATTAATGCACAATTTGCTAATGCACAGGCATGAGGGCTGGGATCCTGCATCAGCTGTCCTGTTGTGGCGGTTTTGTCTCTGTGCCAAAAACTTCTGAGAACATCGTTAAAGAGACAGCTCTCCGTTAATTGAGGTAACAGACTGCCATGCGCTGCAGGCTTCATCAAGGCCTCCGAGAGCTGAAGATCCATGTCAGTGAGAACAGCTACGTCCATCTTCTGTAAAAATGTCTTTGGCTCCTGAAATAAATATTTTATCTTAAAAATGTTCTTCAAGAAAGTTTCAAATTTAAGCGATCAAAGTTACTGTCATTTCTTCTTAACATCAGTGGATATTTGTTCTAATCCTGGGTTCAGTAAAGAACTATTTAAGCATTTCCAGATAACTTACTCGCCAGTTTCCCTTGCTCAGATGACTTCTTGTATAACTGCATACAGCACTGCTATATATGTACATAAACCACCTTAAAATTAAAAAAAAAGTCAGGAAGTTCAGGCATCAGGACTTTAATTCATATACAAAACACGTGCAAGGAACATTCAAAAGAAGTTTCGATCCATCTTAGGCATCCAAGGAATGATGTTTTCACATTTAAGATAAAACAGGAGTCAGAAGTAACCATTATCTTCTGGCAAGTGTTTTGTAAACATAAATGTCCCCCCTTAATCTTTGGAAATCAGGACTTTAGACTGCATGATATTTAAAAATCTTGTTTTCTTCTGAAGTACATGCATATACTTCTACATATACATAAGTAAACACTTAAGCTGGATTCATGAATAATTCAATAGCCTACTTAAGACATAATCCTATTTAAAATAAAGAGTGGAATTCTTACACTGGGTACTAAAACATAAGTTTAACATTTTTTTTTTTAAACGAATGAAATAAAATTCAAGGTGAAAACCATAAACGTTTGCTGTTAAAGTTTTAAAGAACATAAAACTCACTGAACTGATGGAATTACCATCTGAACATCTGGAACAAGAATTGGCTGAACTGAAGCAGCTTTTGATAAAAGTGATTTCTCTACATGTGCAGAAAGAATATTGGAGCTGAACAAGTTGAATAATCTGAAACAGAAATAGCAATAAGCTCAAAGCTGAGAAACTAACTGGGAGCTAAACACCAAAAAGCTTGTGTTCCTTGCTAAGCTGTGAATAGAAGCAAGGAATGAAAGTGGCACCTCACTTCGTGCTTATGTTTTGAGGGATGCTGCGATCAGCAGCAAGCACTTCTATTCACCAGCTGCAAATGATCTTCTAAATCAGTTATGTTTTAATGAAAAATATATGATGATGAGCTTTGCATTGTTTCTTTCGTGGACAGCATGCTTGTAATGGTCTGCATGGTAAGTTAAAAATACTGAAGGAGAGAGTGGTTTTGAACCGAGCCATGAACTGAGCCAGGGGCTGAGCATGCACGGCACTCATCCAGGCCACTGCATGGAAGCAGTGAGCTTCCACCCCTGCACATGGGCACTACAGGGGCAAAACACCAAACACTGCCACATAAATTCTCTGTTTTCTCATTCCTGCATGAGATGGGCACGTATTTTTCTTTGTCTCCTTTGGCCCAGGCTTAGCTCGATTAGCTGTGTGCTGGTGTGGGCAGGCTAGCTTCAGGCTGGCTCCTCTTGGCTTACCTCCTACAGCCCACGCTTATTTTTAGTCTCAGGGTGCATACACGTGTAAGTAACAGTACCTTTGTTAGGGGAGGACGATATATATGAAATAAATATGCAATACATACACTCTTAAAAGATGTTTCTGAATGATGTGCTGCATTTGCAGCCATGTATTTTCCACGGCAGCAGGTGACCCCTCAGAGAGACGGGGAAGGGGGCGTACGGCATGGTTAGTCACATCCCCTAGAGCCGGGACAGCAGACAGCAAATTACCGAAACGCACCACCAGCCATGCATGGCAGTGGCTCAGGAGCACTGGCGCTTCGCCCCAGGGCCTGCTGTGCCATGCCACCTCCCTGCCTGTCCGGCCTCCTGGGGCTCGCTGACAAACCTCCGCCAAGTAAACAAAGCAAAACAAACCTTTCCACTCAAGTGAGCTGGAAAATGAATTTAAGGAGCAGCTTAAAGCTCTTAATCCCCACCCCAGCCCTGAGGGGGGGATTTGTGAGCAGCTACAGCGGGGACAGGGCTGGGCAGAGACAAGGCCAGGGCTGAGGATGGCACCAAAATGGTGCCCTGGGCTGTGGGGCCTGGGGCAAGGCATTGGGGTGGATGAGGCCTGCTGGTGCACCCGGGGCATGGCATGGCTCCCCAGGCAGGAGGTTTGGCCATGTGTGGCCGGGCCAGGGGTCCTGCCAACCCACCAGAGCAAGCTCATGGAGACAGCGTGGCTTGGGGGCAGCTCTCAGCCACCACAGTCCAGCAGATGATGATGGTTTGACAAGCTCTTCCTTGCCGCCTCCCCTGCAGATGCCCAGGCCCAAGTCCCGCCATGGTGGCCAGCCTCTTTTCTTCAGCTGGTGCCAGAGCCCCTGCTGTCCTTGCAGGGGACCAGCAGGGACCTGCTGCCATCTGGGCTGGCTGGGGACACAGCCACCCTGCTCCCCTACACCCGTCTCGCAGGTGCTGAGGTGGCACCGGCAGGCTGAGCGGCTTTGAACGGGATTGAGCGAGGTCTTGGTGGGCGGCTGGTTTGGGGCCCATGGTCTGCCTAAGCTCTGCTGCAGGCACCTACCAGGGGAGGGGGGTTTTGTATCACCTGGGCCACAACACCTTTCCCCCGGGTCAATCTTGCTGCCACCTTACTAGTAAGGCAAAGCAAAAGCGAGCAGTTTAGGCAAGGCTTTTGCCAAGGTTAGAATGCAGCAGCAGAAGCCAGCAGCTCTGCTCTCCAGCCCAGCGCCACATATCCCCGCCCCCCCATGTGCTGGAAGAACGTAATTTGGCATTTCATCATGAACTCCTGTTAACAAACTCATTACAAGAAAGTTACTGCAAAATTTTCCAAACTGTGACGGAGCCCCCCATCCTCACCCTGAACACAGGAGATCACAGAGAGCGTTTCAGTAACACAGGACAGAAACTGTGCTGCATTTTCTTATGATAAAGTATGATGGAAAAAAAGACTTAAACATCACAGGCCTTTCATGTCCTTTATCGTCATTCAGCCCACAGGATCCCTATCGGCTACGTTAATCAATTTGGGCTGTCAGCTACCAAAGCTGCATTAAATATGTGGTGGTATTTTTGAATTAAACATGTCTTATTTTACATATAGAAGGACATTAAGGCAAGCTGCACTCCTGCTTTTCATAAAAATTATGCAGCTGATTGCTCCTGCATTAACTGGGAGACAAACATCAAAGGAAAACCGGGCAACTGACACAGGCCCCCCATGACTTCAACCAAAATGAGTTTCAGGCAGTTTCAAAAAATTTCTCATCCAAGCCAAATGTAGCCACAGCATTTCCAAAAAAGAGGTGTTATGTAGGCCTGCCAATAGCTTATGGAGTTTCACAGGGGGAAATAATCTCTGTGAAGAATGATGTGAACTTCCAGCATCAATGAAGTATTATAGTGAAAATGGCTGAATGAGATGCCACAACCTATTGCTGTCGGGAGCAGGAGAATGAGAGGAGGTAGCCTAGGAAATGCTTTCTTATGCAGCCCACTGTCCCTCAGTGGGCCCAGGCCGGGGGGCAGCAGCTCAGCCAGCAGGGCAGTATGTGGAGGAGAATCGAGGAGGTGAGGATGGTGTCATCTTGAACACGAACCAGAAATGAATCCTCACCAAAAAAAGATGCCAAGAGACACAACAGCAGTCTCCAGTCATCTCACCCTTGTCTTTCTCCTCCATTGCTTGCTATAACCTGTTGCATATACTTACCTTCTGTTTGAAACTGCCTAAGCAGCTTCTGGAGGCAAGAACCTATAACATAACCACAGGACACCACAGAGCTGTGCCTCCATCTTCATGAGGTGTATACCCTGATAGCACAAAAGGAGCAAGTGCATCTCTTTGACAGCTGAAATTTGCATCTGCACCCCGTTCAGTGAGGATTGGCATAATTTATTTGTTGGTGCCCCACAGCAGATCTGCCTATCTGCTTGAATGCTCCCACTTCATGAAAAAAGCCCCTCCAGCTTTTTAGACAAGCTCTGTAGCTTGCAGGAGGGGGAAATGTCAAAACAGCACAGAATGATATTTAAAGCAAAGCATTACCTGCCAGAGCAGGCAAATCCGGAGGGGACGTTTCTGAACCTAGGCTAGCACAAACTTTGTTTGGAATAACTTGTCCTGCTGCACGTGCACTGGTGTACTCACCGGAGACTTACCCGGCTCTGTGGCTGTCTGAGCCTGCCGGTTAAATCAAAGATTCCCCATGGTGACATATTAGGCCAGATGCTGAGAAAGACAGTGCCACTGCCACAATTTTGTGCGGCTATGCAAGCTGGGGAGCAGGCGTGGGACCTGGGGAGGTTCCCCTCTGGAGCCACTGGGGCTCCTTGCACATTCCTGGCCTCTGCTACACACACAAGGCAGTGAATCTTCTGTTCCCAGGTGCTTTCTAGTAATCGTGACCAACATTTTGCAGAATTTCAGAGAAACCTACATGCTTTTTCTGGCCTAATCTGAGTACTGCCTCTGTGATGGGAATGTTCTGGATGACTCCTTCAGCAACAGCACTGCTCAGCTCAGTAGCTGGCAGTAAACAAGGCACTGCAAGTCCTGACATTGGGAATCTCATTTAACTAAAGGTGCAATTTTTTTAATAGAATCCCTTAATCCTAGATGTCTCTCCAAGTAGTTGACTTGGCCGTAATATCTGATGATGAAGAATGGATCATTGAGGTCAGGTGCAAAATAGAGGTAAGCCACACCTGATGGAGAAGTGTGTAGATTCAGGTACTTCTGTGCATAGCCTTCTCCTGGAGATTTCAAACCTCTCTCAGTTTTAGGGAGGAACATCAGTTTACACTCTGTACGCTACAGGGAACATGTGCGAAAATCACCTAAGGGAAGAATTACAAACAGAAACCCAGCAACCCCCCAGGTAAAGCTGCGATTCCCAAGCAGCATGTTTTGGCCACACAATTCTTTTTAGTGAGACACTAAAGCCTCTGTAGTCTGTATTAATGTGTGGGGATAGCAAATCTACAGCTGCTATTGGCACTGTGCTGCACTGCAGAATTACGTCGTCCGTGCATCATTACTTGGGGTTGAATATTCAGCTATAGAGAAGACAGCTGGGTGGGCTATTGTGAGACAGGAAATACTATAGATAGCAGCACAGCACCGGATTCACTTTTAGCACAAAGCTCATCTTAACATGCCATTTTCTCCAAAACTTTAAAAAGTCAAGTCACAGTAGGAACTCAGACTTACTGTCAATCTGGCAAGATTTAAATATAAACAGCAATTGCTGTAACAGAAGCATAGAGCTAATATGCGCACAAGTTCTTATTTTCTTCAGACAATCACAGATCAGCTCCATATGCTGGTTTTCTAGTCAACAGCTGCGTCCCAGCTATTGATCAAACTTTAATTATCAAGCTGAAAAATGGTGTCACTGCTTGCAAGTGCAGCTTCTCATATGCAACTCAAGTTTGGTTCATCACGCTTGTTCTGCTTTTCAAGAAGAGCTACTGACAAAATCATTACTTTAAGGCTGCAGCGTTCCTCATCAGGCAAGGAGAGCCAAGAGTAGGAGACAACAGACTTCTCAAGGTCTTGAAGTCCAGCCACTCCAGCGTTCTCTGATATTTCTCTTCTTGGTTTTAAACTAATGGTCCACTAATTCATGAACAAATTAGCAAGGACTTTGCACCCTATCCCTGAAGTACAGTACAAGCTACAACACTGATTTCCTTATATTGCTATGGCATTAGCTACCTACTCCATACATTGTTCAGAAGTGCAGCCTTAGCTTGACAATAATTACGTTTGGCAATTATTAACTCTCCAAATGTGCTGCTTTCCCAGGAAAACTAGCCAAGTATCACTAATGCATGGTGTCCTTCTGCCATGTGCACTTTATGGTTGTTCTTACCGTAGCAGTAATTATTCTCAAAAAAAAAAAAAAAAAAAAGGCCTTTGAAGTGTGGAGTACTTTGAGCCTTGTTTTCACAGGTGGGAAACAGATACAGTGGCATGAAGCGAAGCCCAAAGGTCACACAGGTTGCCTGTAGCAAAGCAGCAAAACTAGACACAGATATCCCAAACACCAGGCAAGTTGTTTAAAATTCATGGTTGGTGAACCCTGTACCCTTGTGTATGTGATGTAACCCAACAGTTTTCCTAGTTTTTTTTGTCTCGGCTCAGCCTTTTCTGTTCCCTGCCTTCTGTCATAAGCCACCATTGGGGGGATTGCCCTTCATGTGGAGGCTCTCAGAACTGAGAATTACAAACGTCTCATCTGCACAGTACTTTTTCACTACAAACTGCAAACCTACTAAATTCAGGAGGATCAAAACCTGTGAGTAGGGCCACCCCAGTATCTGAGGCATAAGCATTTACGTACTACAAAACAAAGACAATCACAACTGGTGCCACATTATAACCTGGGTTTGCAAACTTGGCAAAGCAGCCAAGGAAACCGAAGGCGAATTTGATGCATCTTCTCAGGCTGAGGAAGTACCTCTGCATCCAAGTTGAGGTGTGTGGTGAGATAGCAGAGCATCAAACAATCTGTGGACTAGGATATTTTAGCACAGCCTTGGGACAAAGGCATTTGTTGTCTATATCCGAGTTTCTACTGCTGTAAAAAGACTAACACCTAGGCTCAGGCAGTAATGTTTGAAGTTGCACAGTATCTAAACATACACAAACTTATACCTACAAATACCTATGCTAAGTATTTCTATTCTACTTTGTGATGGTCCTTGGTGCAGAGAAATTTCATTGGTAACATTAATAATCCACATTATTGTAGCATTAGTAAAAGATTTTTAAAAAAGACCCCCTTTCCAAAACTACAGGTAAAAAACCCAATAGATGTTGGTGAGCTCCAAATAGCAGTAACACCTGTGCTGTCCTAGCAGCGTTTCAGATTTGATGATCCAATTTGTCTTCTCAGCATTAAACTCATTTAAGTGATGTAATTCTGCCACAGTACTGACAAATAACCCCAAATTAAAACCCAGATAATGAGATTTTGTAGATTAAGTTAGTCTCACTGCAGGTTTCTCATTATGAAGACTAGGTAAAAACCTATTTGCATCCTCCTTATTTCAGAAGGCAGATGAGGTGAGACACAGCTCTGAGTTACTTCTGTTACACCGTACAGTGAGACTTGAGGCCATTGCATAACACTCAAACAGGAAAGCGTCAGTCTTGTTGAGTATGCCTCTGTTTTAATTTAGCACTCATCTTTACACCAAAACTTATTATATATGGGAAAACAGGGGTGTACGCAAGTGACTGAAGAGCAGATATTTTTGAAGAAGCGAAAGAGGGTTAGGCCTTCATTTCTCACAGAAGTGCAGCCAGAGGTGGCACCTCACTCCACTACACACTTTGAAAATAGTGAGAGTACTAAACTCACTCCTTTTCCGCGGAAAGGCTTAAGGAGAGAAATGGGCCAGCTGGGCGACCCAAATCCCAACCAGTAATTAGTCTTCATGTTCCTTACGATTCAGGTGTATGTAAAGATCTCACCTATTTGGAAAAAAAACCCAAACGACTTCAGCAGCAAATGATCAGTTTTCATCTTGAGAGAAGATTACAAGTAATGTGGTCACTTAGGAGAGACTCATTCATCCTTGTGAACAGAAGTGCTCTCCCTTCGTCAGTCTCCTGCTGGCCCCATGAATCTTTCCCTTATTCCTCTACAGTGGCACAAGTTTCAATAGGCAGGACTGGAAAATGTTTTAATTTCAGTTTATAGGGTTTAGGGAAGTAAGTTAATTGCTAAAGATACACAGCAATCATAAGAATAGCTATCATACTGAGAACCAATAGGGAAAGTTAAAAATCTGAAATTGTATCCTGAGTTTACAAGAGGGACATCAGTCACATCTGCTTGGTAAAGTTTGCAGCTATTTTTGTATGGCTTTGCTTAAGCTAAACCATGGCTGAATTCACATGTTTATCCTGGCTTTGCTCTTCAGCCAAGTTTCCTATTACCACAGTAGAAGCTCTGCTCAGCTCGTCATTTACATTTGTCCTGAAGTATCAGCAAACGCCCCCTGAACTTCAGAGTGTTGTCTCTGATGTAGACAGAACACTGGAACTTGTTAGTGTTTATTGAAATATGTTCTCAAGAAAATGCTATTAATACCTTTGCTAACGTTAATGATCCTGTGCATTTCTTTGAGAAATATTTTGACTGAAATTGTTGCACTAAAAATCTAATTAGGTTTAAAACTGAGGTGCAGATCACTTGTATTGCATTTTTAACTACAATTTTACAAATATCTCAATATTATTTTGATGCCATCAACCTTTGCTAAAAAGTTGTTTGGTTTTTTTTATCTGTTGCTCCATCTGTTTTTATTATTTTCTCCCTTTTTTATGTCCAGTGCAAAATTACTGTGCTGCCACAAGCTTTCACTTAACCAACAACCAAAGAAGCAATATTAATTTGTGGAGTTTAATTCTAGCTTGTATACTCCAAGTGCAAATACTTATTTAAACATGTGGCCAATTCTAAACAGAGCTAGTCAAGTCAATAAAGCTACTTACATTAAAATGTCTGTGAGATTAAGCTTTTCATCTATGTTTATGTCATACTGAGTAGTGCTTTGTAGAGATACCTAAATTGGACCTGGAGCTAGATGGTGGAAGACAAGCCAATTAGTGAGTCCTACAGGCTTTGCTATCCTAACTAGATTTCTGGGATTCACTGGTGTACTGATGGTGCTGTACTGTGCCATATGCAAAACAGCCTGTTCAGAACTAGCCTCGGACTTTCTCAAGACAGTGCTGCACAGTGTTATCACATTATTAGTAGTATCAGTAAAGCAGGGATCCTTCTGCAGGAAAATGCTACATCATTTGAAAAAAAAAAAACCAAACAACAGCATCCTTTCAAACACGGCAGATATTTTTAAAGCGCTTGTTTAAAACCGAGTATTGGTTATACAGTTTCCAGCTCAAAATCAAATATGTATCATCAATTTTAGGCCACTGTTTCAAAATTAAAGCTCATAAAACGAACATCATATTATGTAGAAGTCCTCCTGAACAGCTACCAAGGACTGCAGTTTTTTAACCAATTAAATTTAGCTATGATGAAAGGGAGTAATGATAATATACATCATTAAGACTCTACAACAATTTATGCCTTTTGCAAAACCATTTATATTCATTTTAAAATGTGAAGTGGACATCTGCATATCTTAGCTAGAATACAACTTGTATTTGCACTAAGATGCTGAAACACGATTTAAAAACTATTCAAAGACCTAATTCCCCAAGATTGCAGAAACACACGTATCCCCAACAGAAATACTGAAGAACCTTTTTGCAGTTATTTTTATCTATGAAATAAATTATGTGAAAGGTGAAACTAATTTCATTGTTTTGACACAAATATCTCACCAAAATGCTGGTTTTGAATATAATTTGTTCTCCACATCATTAACTGTGCACTAACCTTGCGTGCAGTATGTGAGTATTGCTGCATTGTTTTCTTCCTTCTTAACTATCAACAACTGTACATGACTTAAATTTATCAGTTCCTGAAAAGCTACAACATTTAGAAAGTTTGGTCTCATTAAAAGATGCATTAATATATCTGCAAGCAACAAAGCAAGTTCTGCTATGATGATCTCATCTGTGATCTATGCGAATTAAATATATATCAATTTATATAGCTAAATGCCCATATGTCTATCCAATGTTAATTACAGAGAAAGAACAGAAAAAAAACACAGCCTGTCTGTAGAGAGGATTTATACCCAGCCCATTTTTCTACTTTGAACTTCAGTTTTAACAGTCACCTTGCAATTATTCTTAGTAATGATCTTGGCCACGCTGAAGCCAGCAGCAAAAAATCTTACCAATTGTTATGGAGTCAAGTTTGCACTCAGTTTTTGCTAGTATAAATCAATTACAGTGTTAAAGTCCACTTGGGAATTATTAAAAATCCTATAAATTCTGGTCTGCATTCTCAGTGAAACTCAACTTTCAGAAGAAACAAAATTGCAAAGAGCTAAAAGCTCGTTCTCCATTACAGCTATCGGAATGGTTGGAAGAAGTTTCCCAAGTTGTTTAATGGCAAGGAAGGGCTTAATCATCCATTGGCATACACAAGATTACACTGGGCATTTCACTGAATTCCAAACAGAAGTGCCCATAAATTTCCTTGCACATCAGTGACCAAATGAAAATACCTATGAAAGTCTGATCACTTAGGAGGAAAAGACAGCCTGGTCATCCCATACAGCATGTGCCCAATTCCCACACCAGTAACCAGGGTTATTTCTGGACATAAAACAGACTGAATTAGGACTCCTGGAACAAGTTAGAAGTTCTGACCTGTGAAAAGCTTCCTGCAATAAAAATGTAAATTACTGAACTCTAAGTTGCATCTTCCAAATTTTTTGTTCCAAAAGTGCTTGAACAACTTTGGTCTCTGTATTTGAGTGGGACAGTCATCAAGACTGCAAATGTCTCAAATCCAAATTTTGAAAGTCTTATTCCTTATTACACTGCCTTAATGCCTTAGCTTGATTAAAGCAAGGTACCAAAACCAGGCTGAAAGCAGCAAGATGAGGAGTTAGAAATGGTAACTTGCAGTCCTTCTAAAAAGGATCATGTTTAGTAACACAAACAAGCCGGTCCAACAGCGCAAGTTCCACTCAGCGCTGTGCCCAACTCCTTCCAGATTGATAATGTTTCAAATTCTGTTTAGATAATCCATAGAAACCTAAATTCAACAATTTTGAAACAGGTTTGATTATTCATTGACTGCCTGAAAATGCAGTGGTTGCATACTAGCCTAGGCAGGAAAAGAATCCACTTGAAAGTATTTTCCCCTGACTGCTATCAGTAATCCTCTGCACCATTTTTGAAGTTACTAACCCTTATGCTTATCACCAAATCTGAAACACCATTAAAGCGATCGTGATAAGAAAGCTTACCAGAATCAGGAAATACTTGGTTTAAATATGGCAAAGTGGGAGATAGAGAAGAACAAACAATCCAGCTCCCTTTGCTTTATCACGAAGGAACTGAAGGAGCACCATGCCACCACCCCGCTCATAAAAGCATCTTGCTTGTAGCATGGTATAGAATTGCATTTTAGATCATTTATGTAAGTAGTTGTCCTGACTGTCCTTTTTTTTTTTTTAATGTGAAAAATGTGTATTTTTCCTGCAACTGTATCTGGAGTTTCACTCCATTTGATCTTTCTGTTTATCTCCAAACTCCCACAACACTGGAGCATTTCCCATGGCTTTCTACCAAAGCAACTGTAAGAACTCTGGAATAATGACCTCTGATTTCTGAGATACATGTGTTTTCATGTTGGAAACTTCAAGTTCCTTACAGAACTTGGATACAAAATGCCCCCAAGAGTTAAGACATATCACAAGGAAGTAAATACATGGTTTTTTTTGAGAAGACTATCTAGGAGCATGCTGTAAATTACTGTAATAAACCACAAGCGAGACACCCCTGAAGAACTGTATGATTTAAAAAGTTTTAAAGCTGGGGGCTCATAAGGGGGGACTGTCATAAAAACTGAAGAAGTCATGAGTAGTGTAGAGACAGAAGGTAAGAAGCAACTGTTTGTTGTCTCTTCCAGTACCAGAAGCAATGACCCACAGATGAGGTGGTAATCTGCAGATGGAGCTAAGCAGGAGCCAGAACAGAGCAAAGCGGCTCTTCGGCAACAGGGAGGAGGCCTGCAGCACTGTGGGTGCAAGCAGTGTCCATCAGCTCAGTGGAGGGATGGTCAAAGAGACAGGCTTGGATAGACATCCTTCAGGGTTTACCAAATGGACAAACCAAACCAAGCTTAGGAAATCCCCCAAGCTGAAAGCGGTTGAAGCAGCTGCTCTGCTTATCCCGTTCCTAACTGGCTTTAGGAGCCAGCTCGTGTCCATTGCCGCCTGCAGCAGAACGGGTGGTCTTAAACACTGAAGCTGCTCCTACCTTCCAGGCAGAATGAAGCACAACCAGTCCGGAGCCCTTCAGGACAGGTGTTTTGCAGCTGACCCTCTCTTGCTGAAACGATGCTAGAGTTCACCTGCCTAATTTTTTGTTTTGTGTTGGTGTTTTATCTTGGTGGGTTTGTTTGGGTGTTTGTTTGTTTGGGGGTTGTTTGTATTTTTTTTTTTCTAAGAGATTTACCATCTCTTTAATAATAACAAAAACATTATTTGATACTGCAACTATATTTGTCCAGAAAAAGAGTATTCTTAAAGACCTGACAAATCAAATGTGTAAGTGTGATGGATTAAGAAACCAGTTTGTTTATCATCCTATTTTGACAAGATGAGGTCTAAGGATGGAACCACTCGTGTCAAAGAACATTTATGAATTCATCTTAAATTATTTTGTCTAAATACTAAAGCCCCGGTGGTATTGTCTTCTCTATGATACAGTCCTGCCTGTAAGATTTATGAAAGAAGCAATCTTTGAAGTCAGATTTGTTGTTTAAAAGCATTGCATATTACCTGAGATACTGTATTGTTCAAAGTTCTGCTGCTCACCTTACAGCCCCTTCTAGAAACACAGTGATATACTTCATTGTTACAAAAAAAGCCTGTTAATTATGTTATTTTCTCTCAGTTGTGCCAACGTTACCTAAGTTTTGTAGGACAGATTACTGATGTCAGGTCATAGAATCATAGAATGCTTTGGGTTGGAAGGGACCCCTAGAGGTCATCTAGTCCAACCCCCCTGCAGTGAGCAGGGACACCGCTAACTAGATCAGGTTGCTCAGAGCCCCGTCCAACCTGGCCTTGAATGTTTCCAGGGATGGGGCCTCCACCACCCCTCTGGGCAACCTGTTCCAGTGTTTCACCACCCTCATTGTAAAGAATTTCTTCCTTATATCCAGTCTAAACCTACCCTGCTTCAGTTTAACATACACTTAGGATCTCCAAATGCTGGGAAAGAACCATTTACCCATTTACCACCCAGACAGGGCCAGGATTGCAAGAACAACAAACAAGGAAGATCTTGCCCATAAAACTTTTTATGATTTCCAAAGAATTTCCAAAGAGGTTTTGACATGAAAACAACTGAAGGATAAAAAGTTATGTGTAGTAACTGCTCATACATGTGAACTTACACTTTAATAGATCAGGCATGCTGAGGTACTTTATTCCCTTTTCTCTCCCATGTAACAAAAGCACTTCACAGAAGCTGATGCATAATATATACAGCTCTCAGGGCCCTTTATTTTTTAATTTTTAAATTTTTTTTTTTATTTTTTTTTTTTTTAATGCAGTAGGGTGCTATAGCTTGGCAGCTGTTCCACAGTATCTTGAATAAGAGGAGCTATAGAGACAGGATCTGCACCTGTAAAACTGACTACTTCTAAGGGACGTGAGAATTTTTGTCAGGTCTCTGGAATTCTGTCTTTTCCTCATCAGGAGGATATGAAGCTTCTGAAAGCAATTAAGCTAGGAACAACTCAGAAAATGTAGTCATGACAGCCATTTGTCACGGTAAAGGGGATCTGGATGAACCTTCTAAAAATGAGGTACACACAGAATGTGCCACAGCTATTTCAGCAGCTCATTCACCACTCCACTTGCCTTTTTCTTAGATCGTCTAATTACACTGCTCTGAAACATTTAATTTTAAAACATTTTAATTTTAACCTGCAAGAACCTATAACCCTGAGTATCCTCTTCACCTCCGTATTTGTATAGAACAAAATAATTCTCATCAGGGATGAGGAATAAAATTATCATCTTCAGAGAAGTCCTAAATGGCACAAAGCTTTCCAGCTGATCATTACTTCCTGGAATTCCAGGACACTTTATTAATTTACATGATGTATGTCAACCTACAAAATGGAAGCAAAAGACTAAGTGAAAGAGGCCACAAGTCAGGGCTTGGGGAGAAGCAGCATCACTTATGGAAGAATAAATTCTTCATTTCAGTTTGGATCATGAACAGGAACACACTACTGTCAGCAACCACTGACATGACTAATTTGAGCTTTTTGTGCTCGTGAGTAAGCCAACTTTTCCAATGCTCTAAAAGTCCAGAACTACAATGCACCACAGGAAAGAAACATGGACAGAAGCTCTGCTTTAGATGCATGCAATAACACCATACCCAACTAAACACTCCAAGGGAATCCCAAGAAGCAATTGCACCTGAAAGAGCACAAAAAGGATCCCACCTTCCCCCACAACAACAACTGTCAAATATTGTTACAAGAAATGTGAAAGTTAAGGTTTAATATATTGACATCTTCATGGTTCACCACTGTAGGACATGACGGTACTCTGAAGCACTGTTTTAATCCTGCATGCCACATAGCAATCCAGGCCTTCCTGCAGCCTGCCTCTGATCTAACTCGGGCTGGTGATAGCCAGCTATGACCCTCCACCCAGCCAGATCACTTTCTCATTCCAGCAACGCCCAGATGGTATTTGTCTCTACCACATTCTTCTTCTCCTAATTATGAAAAGAATTCTCTCATGTTTTGCTGTCAGCACAGGAACTGGTTTCCTAAATAAGCTGCTGCTTAGATCAGAACTCCTCTACCATCAAGATATTCTTATCTTTAACTCCTTACGTGCCTGCAGTAACAAATTAGTTAACGCATCTCCAAGTACAATCTCAATAATTAAACAAGGCTTTTAAGAGCCTGTTGATACCTGCTTTGTCACTTACCATACCTATTCCTGGCCAGACTCTGTAAGAATGGTATCCATGCACTCTGTTTGCTTCTGATCCCAACGGGCTCTTTCAGGCACAGCCTACAGGCGCTCTCCTTTCCAGAGACGGCCCAATTAAGCTGCAACATCAGGCAGTTTTAGTACCTAGAAAATGCATGTTAATTTGGATTACAAAGTTACCCTGACTAGGGAATATCATCTTGAGCTACCAAAATCCACATTATTTCAACCTCCCCATTTATATTTTTAGGGAACAAGCCTGGGATCCGAAAGCATGAGTACTTCATATTTAAATTCAGTACTAGTAGAATTATCAGCAGACTAACAGCAGTGCATCAAAGTAACATTTTATTGACCTGATTTTACCACACCCTCTGATAACCTGAACCACGCCAAGTAAAAAAACCTGTCTATATCTTACTAGAATTGTATTATTATACAAACAGAAATAAGCACATACTATCCAAACTGTATTAAAAAGTACGTATTAATTTCATCATAAATATTTACAAGTGACACTTCTTCTTGTAAGACTGTTTTAATCCAGAAAAATTCACAAATAGTAAAGGGGAGAATGTAATAAATGAATTGAGTGCCACAATAGTGATCAATGACGGCAAAAGACTCAAAGTTACATTTTTGGTTTTATTTTCTAGGGAAATCCAAGAACAATCCAAAAATAGTGGTTTAATTCTAGATAGTTATATAAATCTTCTGAAAGAATAAATATGCTCCCCTCCAAGAACATCTGCACCATTTTCAAACTAATCCAGTTAAAAAAGAAAGTATTTTGAGGAAAGTCTGTATAATTTTAAGTTATTTATTTACTCATTTATCTGTGTTAGCTACAGTATTCCTTGTTTTATTTGGAATTTATTTCTAGGATAGAAAAAAGAAAATATACTTTACAATGGCAAAATTTGAAATTTTCAAATTTCATTTAGACAAATAGAATTCTATCAATTCTTAGAAAGTACCTGTTTATTTTTTTTCACCTTGCTCCGTGATATAGTCCAAAATTAATTTGCTGTGATGGAACGTAAAAGTTTATTAGAATAAAACTAGAGAACAGGTAATTTTGGCTCCATGTCAGTAAAAAAAAAAAAAAAATTGAATGCAGGAAATCACATACAAGTTAAATGCAAAAAATCTATAGACTTACAAAAAAAAAAACCAAACCAAAACAAAACCCAAACCTCAATCCAACAAGCCATTTTAGAAAACCTGCACAAGATGTCACCAAAAAATTAATATTTGCAAAACGATTCATATCTATAAGATATAAAGCTGCTCTGTCAAAGCATAGGAAGTCAGTGCATGACAAAATTACGTATTCATTCCGGGTAGGATAGTTATCCAACAGTAGAAGTGTGACATCTTGTGGCTACTACATCTACATGCTTCAGCCTTCATAAAAAGCTGAAATAGGCTGCCTATAGCTCACCTTTAGTGTTAAAACAAATGCAATAGTGCTTATGGTAGTGCCTGTGTTTAAATGGCTGTATTAAAAATAGGCACATGTATCAAATATCTTCAAATGCTTTCATTACTCGAATTAAAAATGGAAAATTATGCTTTTATGATATATAATTGATGCAAAAAATGGTCTAAACCTTTAATACCAGAGATAAAAAGATCCACTTAATATATTAATGCTATATTGTTCTAATACAACCTATTAAGTGCCATGTTCTTGAGTAATTTGCTGTAACTGCGATACAATTCTTGCATAAGCTGCCCCCCAAAAGATCATCCTATATAGCATTAACTTACAAACAGCACTATATTACACAAATATTTTAAAAAGTCACAGACTCAAGCAATAGAAAAATCACCCTAATCTCTCCCAAAACATCGAAACTATAAAAGATACTATAGAATTTTAAGATTTTTTTCACTAATATACAGTGCTAGCCTCACTTGAACCAAGACAATCTATCCAAACTTCTCTAGTGATGAGAGCAAAGTGGCTTTATTACTAGCATTATAGCATTCCTTTTCTAAGGTTCTATGCACTGCCCCTCTAATAATACATTACAATTAATACAAAATATTAATTAAGATTTTCTTGCTCTTTTCTTATATCTTTATCATGTTTGCATACTGGGGAAGTGACTCTTTTTCTCTTCTGATTGTTATGGCGATCTAATTCAAATCCTTGCTCCCAGAACTGTATGCTTTATTTTTACTTTTGACTACAAAACCTGCGCTTCTGAAAAGGTCAAGGAATCACAAACTGCATCATTTGAGAATTACAATACCTTATTTTACAACTGTAGTGTGTGCAAATCGTCATTTCAATGAAATTTAATAGTTACAAATATTCTTAAACTGTGTAAGTACAGTAGGTTCTACAGAAAGTAACATGGATAATCAATGTTCTACCATCTGAAACAAAAACAATAAATAAAAGTTTAAGTATTAAAACTAAGAAAAAATATTCCTGTACATTGTACAGTACCTTTTGGTTAAAGCTTCTTAGCAAAAATATAGTAATGTGTTTTAAGCATTCCAGTTACAGATGGTTCAATATTAAAATTTCAAGGTTTCCCCATCATGAAAAAAATATTGCATTTTTCCATAGGTGCAGCAGAAACTGTCTCTCTCTGAACAAGGCTTCAGTCTTTAAAAATATATAGACAGTACGTATGAATTCAAATGAAACATTAAAAAATTATAATACAGTACTGAGGATGTACGGTTGTTGTGCATTACAGATTTTACATTCCTTCTTATTCTGAAAAAGCAAAACTAGAGAGCCCATTGTATATCACTGAGTTCAGCTGGATCGCCAAGTCCTCCATCAGCTTCCAAGTAATTCATAAGAGCTGTCATAGCAGTGTCATCATTTTCACATATTGCATCGAAGTCCAGCTGAGAATTACCACCTATAAAAATATTAAAACATTACTGTATGCAATACAAAGCATGAAGAATATGGTAACTTTCAACACATATTTGTTTTTAAACAACTCCTTCCTTTGAAGTCGAGGCAAACATTTACATGTAAATGTAAAAAAACAAAAAAACCAACCAAGTAATAGAAATAATGGCTGTCTGCAGACTGTTATAAGAACATACACAACATAACTTGCCAATCCATTGGACTACCTCCAACTGCTAGCTAGTAAAACTTGTGTCCATGTTCATGTCACTGAAGTAGAAAACTGCTTTCTAGTTTATGTCACCTTAGTGGGAAACATAATGATGTACCTGAATTCTCATATGACGTACTATGCCGGATGAACTCCTGAAAACTTACAAGTTACTATGTGTTACCTCTAGAAATAAACACTATACCTTTGCCTTTAATAACATTAATGTAAAATGCTTTAGCTCAAATATCAATAAAAAACATTTCCTTGCCTGTCTTAGACAAATGTTTGATTGTTTTTGGGGTTTTTTTTCTTTTTTTTTTTTTCCTCCAAACCCTTATTTTAGGATTAGCTTTTGTTCCCCTTTGGGTTTGTTTTTTTTTGGGGTTGGTTTTTTTTTTTACATATATATATATAAACATCTTACAGCTAACCTGGAAGAAAGCTATAGGTTATAAAGAAATAAATAAAGCTCTCGTAACTAAAATAAAAGAGTAAGACTGGTAAGTTTCTAAGAGCTGAAATACAGAATAAGCATAAACATTGCTTTTATAGCATTTTGCCTTTTATGTTAAAAATAATGCAATGGCATTCTCCTCTTACAAGGTCAGGGAATCCTATATCCAGACAAACTGCTGCCTTAGTGCCTCCCTGAAGGAGAGGAAAGAAAAAAAAAAAAAATTCTTTCTGAAACATTTTGACTAGCCCATCTGTTTGCCTTCCAGTGAGAACAAATCTGTTTTAAGAGTCCTTTCATTTTAAGACAGACAAATCTCTTTACAATTTATATATGGTTGTAAAGTGGTGCACTCAAACACTGTTTAGCAGAAAAGCCTTTCCCTGCAACCCCCAAAATATCCACAAAAGAAATAAATCTTACTGAGGAGAGGTTCATTACTGGGAAACTGAATAGCACCCTGGTTTTGTTCTGAAGTCTCTAGAACTTCTGTTTCCGAAGGACATAACTGAATCAACTCTTTATTTGGCACCTAAAAGTGCAGAAGCAGTAAAATGGACAGAATTAAAACCTAAATTTAGTCAGTTATCACATCACAGAAACATTATAAATCGCTGTCAAGATATTAAGAACTAAACAGAGTAAATGAAAAATATGCATCAACAGGCAGATCTACTGCATTTAAAACCAACTTTTTTTAGAAGTTCACACAGCACTGGACCACTGGACTTGGCTTAAATAAAAGGTGTTACTTACACATCTGTCAAAGGTACTTCACAGTGATGTCATCTACTTTATTGAGGGTCTAATTCAATATTCAGCAAATAAATCCAGCACAACAAATTGTACTGGTATATACTTTCCACGTCTAGCATCATAAACTACAAATTCCCAGTGACATGATGTTTGTCGACACTTCTAGCTAAAAAATAAAAAAAAAGACCCTCGTACCTCCCTTGTTCTATATACATTAAAACTATATGACTTATAAACTTGTATCTTTTCTATTATTTTGCATCTTGTTACCATCATGATAAAAATCTAAGTAATTTTATATTACTTTTTGCACTTTGGAAAAACAAGGCTAGCAACAATAGAGATGGAAGTCATCCTAACCCAAATGTATTAGAATTTCTTTTCCATTTGTTTCATGTAACAGATACACGCAATTTAGCAGGACAGATTTCTTGCGTTGCCTGATTTGTGTATATTCTACTATGGAATTAATAAAGTTGAAATGCTTTACAAAAGCATTTTAGGAACAAATGGGATACCAAAGCACAGAATGAAGAAAAACCTTCAAAGTATACAGTGAAGTTATCCTTATGATGAGATGGTGCATGATTTAGAGAGTTCAGTCAACCAACTCTTAGGGAGAAAGACGGGCAGTAAGGCAGGGGAGAACTGATTATAAAAAAGGGAGGAAGCCAAGACAATCCTTAGTCCAGAATAGTATTCTTAGGACATGAAAATTGTAATGGGAAGATAAACTGTCTTTAAATGGAAAGACACTTACATTCAAAGAAGTGCTGATGGAGGAGTAAATGTTTGTTTATACAGTGCACAATATACAACATACAATAAACTTAGGTAAAAAATACATCAGTTATTCCATAGCTATGGTCAATAACTATGATACTTACAGTTTGTGGTGTTACCACCACTACTAGATAGGCAAAACAGCGTACTCTATCAATTTTTAGAAGACTACTGAAATACCTTCAAAGTAAAAATTTTAAACATTTCAAAACTGAGAACATAGAGCATAGATTTTTAAAAGGGTCTTCGAGAACATTAAGATTAAAAGTACAAGTAAGAGAAAAGAAGAACTGGTGTTTTATTTAGGTTGTCAAACTGAACAGGTGGAAACACTTTTGCTCTCTGACAGTTATTAGGAAAAGTTTTAATCCAGTTCCAAATCCAGAAGAGTCCTCATCACGTGGATCCCACTCACTTAGTATATTTGCAGAGCTTCAGCAGAGATCCCAATAACTGAGTGGAGACTGCAGTCCTCTCAGCCTCAGGAATAGCCCCTTAAGGCTTGAACTGATACCCCTGTTAATGAGGTTGGATCTTGTGCTGCTGTCACATCTCTCAAAACTTCCTCCATAGTTGCCAGGTAGCTGGCAATACCTCACACATTCTCTCACAAAAACACAGATCAGGGTAATTTGGTTCAAACATAGGCTTTGAGCTACCTGATATTAACCTTTTACTTTCAGATTTTTTACAGGCAGTGACATACTCACATTGCTGCAGTTTACAGTTAAAGCTGGAGAAGGTGACTTTCTCAAGAGATGTGATGGACTTAACTCCCCAGATGGTGAAGAATGCAACCTAAAATTGTATACGTTTAGTTGATTTAACAAGTCACGTTGGTCATAAACTGAAAAGTAGCCTATGTGTTGCAGAACCCACCGGACCTCCCCAGTGATGAAGCACGAACCAGCTAATCTGAGACAATGTTGTCTTAAATCCTCCTGCTCCAAGTTTTGATAACACAAAAAGGAGAAGAGATCAATAAAGGCTATGGGTCATAATTACTTGAGCACATTTTTATTTTTTCTGTTGAATTACCAGCACTGACAGACCAAAGAGTAACAGGTTTCAGAATTATGCACACTGGGGCGAATAGGTACATTTCAAATACATACAGAATACAGACAACATAAGAAAGCTCTGCTAAACGGTGGAGGGGAAGCAAGATATTCTTCTAACGCTCCTTCTACTATTATTTTGCTATACCTGTTCTTCCCATATTTTCATAAAATTCCAACTAAAATAAAGACAGCTTGTTTGTGATCAGAATTCTTTGAGATACTGCTCATCCTCCCTCACCAAACATGCTAGACATGAAACTTAACAGTGAAAATGTCGTACCAGGGCCCTTTGGACAGCTTGCTCCTATCTCGCCCTGCTCTTCCTGACTCCCAAAGCACAAAGCTATAGGCGAATTGAGACACTCTGGATGCTTCTGTTTCCATCACTTCTTCAGATCCAAAATGTGACAAGGTATTGGAGGAAAGATAGAAAATGGGTGAATAAATAGCCTATATTAAATAAGTTGAGCTATTGGTATGGCCTCACCTCGAGTATTGTGTATGGTTTTCAGCTCCACAATATAGGAAAGATGTAAAAATATAAGAATGTGTCCAAAGGAGGGCAAGAAAGGTGGTGAAAGGACTAGAGAGCATGACTTGCGAGGAACAGCTGAAGATAATAGGTTTGTTCAGCTTAGAGAAGAAGAGAATGACAGGTGACCTCATTGCTGTCTACAACTTCCTTATGAAGGAGAGCAGAGAGGGAGGTGCTGATGTCTTCCCTCTGGTGTCCAGTGATACGACATGGGGAACAGCTTAAAGCTGTATCGGGGAAGATATTAGGAAAAAGATCTTTACTGAGAGGATGGTCAAACACTAGAACAAGCTCCCCAGGGAAGTGGTCATGACCCAAGGCCTGTCGGTGTTCAAGAAGTGTTTGGACAACACTCTTAGATATATGGTTTAACTTCTAGGTTGCCCCACGTAGAGTCAGGAGTTGGACTTGATGATCCTCATGGGTCCTTTCCAACTCAGGATATTCTACAATATGAAACTACTCCTTATACCTCTACTATTGTTGCCAAAACTGGTGTACTTCTTCCTGGAAGATGTAATATGACTACTCTTTCAGGTTCAGTTGCAAAAGTGCCAGTGGAAAGAACTACATGGGACCTTGGAACACACTGCTCTGCAGACATAAAACATTTCTTGGCATTCCTTTACCTAGAACTGGAACTATAAGATCTAAAGTCTGAGGGACAGCTTCATTATCCAAAGCTAACACTTAGATAAATTGTCCTGTGCTGATTACATAGTACCATTATCCCAAATTTGACCTTAACAAAAGTGGTTGGACCTTCTGGTGAAGCCTTAATTCCTGAAAGTGTTGTGACTGAAAACAGACTACTTCTGTGCATGTGCATCCCAAAGTCCTAGAATTAGCTTGCTTGGAAACTTTTTAAAAAATGTTCTTACACAACAACTGCTGATACAGTGCAAAATTACGTGGTGTAATAACCTTTCCCTCTATAATCAAGTCAGGCACCACTATGAGTGTACAACACAAAAAATATGTAATAATATCTTCACATTAAAATTTGTCTTCCTTTCAAATTCCTTGGTATGCTGTGTACCTGCTAAAACTAGTTAATTTTAAAATGGTCAATCTTTAATTAACAAGTTGAATCTTGTATGGATTCCCATTTGGAATGATGCAGTGAGGTTTTTTTTAATCTATGGCTGGGCACTGGGAAGGAATTGTGCTATTGCTCTAGTCTACATTCAGGATAATCAGGAAAAGGACAAGACAGGCTATGAAAGCACTCCACTGGGGACTGTTTCAATGAAAGTTTTCCTAGCAGAGCGATGCTATCACAAAAAAAACCCCCAAAACACTACTCACAGACAACTGATTTTCCATTCCCGAATGGTTTATCTACTCATTTCAACATCATGTGAAGAAGCTGTATCACAGTAGCACTTTTGAAGTCATAGTTAAATAATACTTACATTAATAAAGAAAATTGCATGCCCAGAACAAAACTATTTATCAACACCAGTGATGTGTTCTGCCATGCTTGAGACTACCAATTATAATCTAATGTTATCTCATAATTGCACTGCTCAAACTAAAAATATTTTATACTTATAACACAATAAAAATGAAACTTGAACAACCTCCATATAATCACTTATAACTCTTCTCTATCTTTACTTAAAAGCCTAATGTATGATGTTAAGCATTTATTACCTTTGCAATTCTAATATTTCATTTGCAATTTCGGTTCCTATACTTCCAGCACCAAGAACTGTTCCAGAGGACATTCCAGGTACACTTACTAAAGACTGTTTTACAGCATCTACAGTTAAAAAAGAAAATAAAACCTTAACTTTGTAGCAGTTTCATTACACAGCAAGAACAATCACCTCAAGGATTCATTTTAAAGCAGTTTTTGTTCTATATCTCTTACTTTCAGAAACTAAATTCCTTAGAACACTAACTCATGGGGGAGGGAGTTGTCTCATTTGACATATAAAGATAAGCAAATAATGTATTTGTGAAAATTGCTGATGTCTAGTAATGAAGTTAGCTTTAATCATTACCACCTCCAGTCTCTCTCATGTAAAACACATGAGAAAAACCTTGGATTTTTCACGAACTGAAATCAGTTATTAAGAAGAACAATTTCAAAAGCAAAAATAAAAAGCTTATAGCAAGATGACGAAACAGCATGTAGAAATCAGAATCTATGCATAGCAGAAAATTATTCAAAAATATATCAGTATCACTCTATATTCCATAGTAAACTCCAATAGTACAATTGCATTTCTTCAAAAAAACAGGAAAAATATGAAGGAGGTCTGTGACAGAAGCATAATATCCTGTCAACCAAAATCCTAGCTATAGTAGAAGCTGCTAGAAGGAAAAGATATGCTATAAGCCCTTCTGATCACAGTTATGTGAATGATATGAATTAGGATGCTGTAACTAGAAATTGTCACCAGAATTAAGTTTTAAAACAATTAATCCTTCCTTGCAGAGCAACCTAGAATAAAAAAAATTCTGGATTGAATAAATCTAAAGTAGTAATGATTGATTAGGAGATGCATCTATGATACCTGTAAGAAGCAACACTTGCCTTCTGCAGGCTGGGAACCGTGGGGGACCTGTTCTTCAGCTGACTCGTTATGACCTCTGAGATTTAAATAAATTAAACAAACAAACAAAAAAATCAGCACTTTTTCAAAGGCAAAACCCAGCATATTGATGTGTGATTTTAATCATACTTTACACAGAGTAAAAACTAATATCCTCAAACTAGTTTAAAAAAAAAAAAAAAAAAAAAAAAGATATATTCCTCACGTTTCAATGTTCAATCCTTTGTACTTTTCTTTCTGAAGCACTGGGTGAAATATTAACTTCTACTTATTCTCCAAATAAAGAAGAAAGGCCAAGATAGTTGTCTTTGTTCCATGACAAGAGAACAAGGCTACCATTTTTTGTCCTAGGAGGGAGACCAGTTAACGAGAAACAACTGCTACAAGGACAGGTCAGTGGCTAACTTCCCCCAGCAGCTGCTGCCTACCTTCCCTCCTCTAGACAGCTGCAGATGCCCAGATCTCCAGGACAGGCAAAAGTGGCTTTTGGCTGTTGGGCAGCCTAGACTGTCTTAACTGCTCTTCTCTGTTTTCTTGAAGGAAAAGGACATGGGAAGAATAGGTGGATGATGTTGACTTAAGACATGAGCCAACTACAGAATGGGTAAAGGCCCCCTTGGTTTAAGGCTTGGTTTAATGGAAATAAAATCCCCTCTGTCCCCCTCTTAAAAACCCACTCATTGGCAAAGATCCTCAGTATCACTGGAGCAATCCAAATTATACCTCCATTGCAAGGCACACAGAATGAAAAAGAAAAATTAAAAATAAAGAACCAAGAATTAAGCGCACATGGTTACTGTCTCACAGGCTCCTCCCTTGAAATCAATTTGGAGAGTATCTTTTTGTCCTGCCTTTCTGTGATCTATCTATTATGCTTCTCCACATTCTGACACATGGTAGATAGAGCAGCACTTAAAATTAGATCAACTGATACATGCAGTCTTGTAAAGCTCAGAAGGAAAAGTAGAACTAACTTCACATTTCCATTTATTCTTATCTACGTTTCTTAAAAGAACCTTCCTTTCTTCCTTTAATAAGAAACTCTTTCACCTCATTTTTTCTACTGGAAATAGCACAGTTTTCAAATATAAATGCACAACTTAAGCCTGAAATAAAAATAACTGGTAAATGCAAAAAAATGTTCTTCCAGGTTATTCAACCACTTTTTGTGTAGTGTTGATATTTTCTAGTCTTGTTCTCCTTCTTAAACAGGTTGCTTTCTGTTAATGCTAACTGTAATTAAGACAAAAAATAACATGGGAATTCATATTATGAATTACTTACAATACCACAGTGTTGTTTGATACAATGTACTCCAGTTCTTTGGTCCACGGATTCATGAAACTAAACCACTGACTCTTTAAAGTAACAAAAGTCCCATCTTTTGCTCTAAATTTGTAGGAATTTGTAAATACTTTTTCTTTATTCTGCAACACTAGATAAGAAAGGAGTTGTAATCACCATATTTATACTTAGAAAGTTAAAGTTAAAAAAATAATCTGTTTTATAGCATCATAAAACCAAAATGTTTTTGATGACCAGAAATACAAATTAAATGCCAGAACAACTGACAGGACAAAACACCTGCTAAAATCAAACTACAATTTCAGCAATGTTATTAATCTTAAATTAAAGCCCAAGTACTAAGTTTCTGCAAATCACTAGTAGGGAGACTTCTGACTTGGTGAACTTTCATAAACAGTGTCTTTAATTACATGATTAGGTACATTTGCTCTTCAGGACTTCTTCCTCATTCTTATAAAGAATTGAAGCAGGGGGTTGAAGAAGCATTAACATTGACCCCTTGTGATTAAAGCACTGCACCAAGATCCAAGAAAACAGAAGTTTCTCCCCAGTTTTATTACAAGCTTTTTGCGGGCATGTCTTAATGCAGACGTAGAAAAGGACAATGCTAAGATTGTTTAATTTTATTTGTTCTCAGCTTCTGATTTTTTGATTTGTACTGTTTTCACATAGCAGTTACATGTAGTTACATGTAGTCTGGGAGGACCACTTATTTTGTACCTTCTTTATGTTTTTCAGCTAGATGATTGTGATCATCTTGATGGCAGTACTCGTAACAAGAAGTTCCTAGAAGCTCTTGTGGCAGATACCCTAAAATTGCTGTTGCACTGTTAGAAATAAAAATATAACTACAGTGGATTCAAACATTGCAAAACTTGTTTTCTTCAGTATCAGATAAAGCAGAAAATTAATATTTAAAGAAATAGGTGCTTGTGTTCAATGTTTGGGAAAAAGATACAGCATTAGTATAGCTCTAAAACAACAGGAAATATTATTCATTGCAAACTATCCATTTGCAATGAATGGCAATTCAAAGACAAAATAACAGTGTTTAAACACGCAAACCACATGTACACACAAAATATTTATGATTATTAGGCCTTCCCATTAGCCACTTAGGGTACTGATCACACATGATGAGTCATTACAAAAATTGAGTAGTTGAATTTTGCTCTGCTGCTTTAAGGAATACAATTAAACTGATGAAAGACAAGATGGCTGAAAGCAATAAAAAGCTTCCAGTGATAATAATGAAATTCAAAATGCAAAGTGGTAATTCCGTCTATACAACCAATAAAAGTCTGTTTTAGAAAGTTCAGGAAATAGGAACTTAACTTTCACTTCTAATGAAGTAATTGGATACCTCATTTAGATATAATGTATATGTTCCCAATGGTAAGATTTTATGAAGTAATAATTTTTGGTTAGGTGCTTATTACTGAAGTCATATGCATAGCTATAAAGCTCTTAACTTGAGATTTTTCTTTATGAATAAATAAGTACATCAGTACATTTTACAACGTATTTTAATCTTGCTAGCTCATCTTTTCCTATAGAAAAATACACTTTTATATACTATGTTTTATGTTTGACAAAAAACCAAAGCCCAAGTACTCATAGATTCAGAATGATCTGCTTCCTGTGTACTGCACCTAGAAATGCTATTCTCCTTGAGAAATTACAGTTCTGACAGAAAGTATTAATAATTTTAATTAGTGGTGTCATTTTCATTGTTTCTTCATTAAAGAACAAAACGCTTACCGCTGATCTACATAAACAAATTTTCCATCCATGGCAAATCGTGTAACAAATTCTGTTGCTTTGACTTTTATCTCTCCACTCTTTTGTGGAACAATATAAGGGTGTAACCTCCCAATTGCAACAAGACAGTTAAAGTTACTACTGTCCTTTTCTACATCATTTTCCTCTTCTACTCCCACCTCATTAGGAGGCCAATTCTTCATATACCCAGTACAGTGAATGGTACAGTATTTTCTGTGATCTAATAAAAAAAAAATGAAATAACAAGCAGTTATGGTTCAAAAAGTAAACCAAATTACTTTTTTTATTCTGTTCACCATGAGACCAGCAACTGTATTTTATGCTTACCTACAACAACTGTATAAGGCTATAGATAATTCTACAGACTATTTTTTAATTAATTTTGTACTACTTCATTTTGGCTTACCTGGAGAGAGCGCTTCTAACCCTATGCAAGATTTAGGAAGGTAGGCTATAGGTGTTGGCAGTTCAAACACAGTCTCACAGAAAAAAAAAGTAAACCAACAGTCTGGTAACCCACAGATCACTTTCTCTCCATACAGTTTCATATCTACTGTAAATTAAAATAAACTGGAGAGGCACTCTGTAGCTTCCAAATCAATTTACCTTTTGTGAACATGATGATCTTAACATATGTTTACTGCAATTGCTAAAAGAATCAGTTGAGAGAACAACCCCAAACAACCTAGCTTATTTTCTATTTATTCTTCTGAATTCCTCATTTTTTTTGAGAACACAAAATATTTTAAAAGTCGTAAATTACAGCATACACTGTAATTTATTCCTATGGCTGGTAGACTCTTTGCTGTCTATGTAACATGCAAACACCCTCATATCCATCCAGGCATAGAGATGACATTATGTGTCCTACAGTAACTATCTTTCAAAAAATTGCCAAAGAATTCTTGCTATCTGTATTCTGAACAAATTATTCTTTACATAGATTTGACTGCATTAACCCTATCAACCACGCAAAACATAACAACTCTGTAAAATGAAAAACTGAGTTATCTTACTGTGACTTTGTCACAGTTTCTCAGATTGTCAAGGTGCCTTCCCTCAATACTGCTTTCCAGAGAAACATTTATACAAGTTAAATTCTTATCTCACTAAATTAGTTGGCACATCAAGGGAGACTGAATTCTATTTACTTACAATGACAGATCTATTTTAAAACTTACTATTGTACGGTACATCTCAACAATAACAGGTTACATTGAAAAACAAAAGAGGAAGGATTTTTTCAGGGTCAAACAATTGCAGCACACCTTTGCAAAAATCAGTACTAAGGTATTAAATAAAAGCCCGAAATTACATTTTAAAAAGATCCATTCACTGAAAACTTGACAAGAGAATACTGCTGTACAGGCATACCAAAATATGAACTAAATTAAAATTACTGGAAAAATGAATGGAATTACACAGAGAAATTAACTTTACTATTAAAAGCAAAAAAAAAGTTAGATTCATACTTTTTACGTACACACAACACAAAAAGAAAATCAGAAAAAGAAGTTGGTTTACTTGCTTTTTTTTTCCTTCAAAACAGTAGATTTTGCAGGCCTTATTCACAGTTATCTTCAAGACATATGTTATTTAGTTTCATTCTTCTGATCTGCTCCAGTGCTTTCAAAAATTTCCCTGAGACTTCTAAAATTTGACTACAACAGACAATGCGCTCCTAAACAGACACTGTAACTCAGGTTCCTCCCTCCCTCTTTTCCAGGAGTGAATAGGGAGGAGAAAGAGTACAATTAGACTGTTTTTCAAAACGTGTCTCCAGTACACATGTACACTTCTCTACAGCTACTTTGCGAAGTCAGTGATAACTACAAGGGTCACACTACTGACTCGGAACTTAAATGTACCAAATTTCAAGACAGAAAGCCCCCACTTCATCTACACTGTTTGAATACCTTTCTTCTTTGGGTTGGACAAGCACTCCTTTTCTTCTTTGACTGTGGTCCTACTACATTTTATCCGACAGAAGAAGGAACGTCGAGCACCAGAAGTCAGTCGAGCTGGTCCAGCTTGAAAATCTGTGTGTACTTGCAAGCCAGCTTACAAAAATTTAGTAAAGTAGTTAAAAAAACAAAATCTGACAACAAAACTTCAGAATACAAGGCCTTTCCTTCATTTTTAGCTTCCAGCACATTCTCCTTACTCTTTAGTTTCCTAAATTTTGTCCTTACAATTAAAAATGAAAAAAGTGTAATAACTTAAATAGGGCAAAGAAAACGACTGTCACACAGATTCCAAAATTAAAAAGAACTACCAAACTATTTTTAAACCCTTCTTGATGTTTTGAATGATATTTTAATAAATATGCTTTATAAACTTTCAACTTTATTTGGTACAAGGAAGAACTGCAGAGATGCTTATAAAAGCCATCTATAAAATAGTGATTAGCTGCACAGTACATAACGTTTTCCATATTAGAAATAACTGTAAACAAAATAAGATTTGGTTAAATTAGGATTGACACTTAGCATTTTCAGAGAAGACAGTGATTCTTGATATTGAAGTATTTTATCCCATGTTCGACTACATCAGGTCTTTTGTATTGACAAGACCTATCAAATACAAGAAAAAAAAGTAGTATGCCTGGTAGGAAGAATGTCAGACCACATCTTGGTAAATGTTTAACAATGCAAATTTCAGTCATTCTTATTATCTAAAATAAATTCTTTTCTGGGCTAGCTTTTAAACTCTAAGTGCATTCTAAGCAGCAGATAAGCATTCAAATCTGTTTGGTTCATAGAAATTACACCTCAAGTTTGTACATCCACGCACTTATGAACACATGAGTATGTCCTGCATAATAACTAAATTTATCAACAACTCTTTAAAAAAATCCGAGCACATTCAAATATGACTTACTTTTCCCATCTACGAGCTTCTCCCTAGGAGAGATATCTGAAGAAGAAAGTTGCTCCTTAACTTTTGCAACATCTTTTGGATGCAAGTAATCAAACAAACTTTGTCCAATTAAACTGGCCTATTTTAAAAAAAAAAAGAACACAACAGAAACAAAACCCAAAAGATATAAGAACCATATCATTTTAGAACAGGACACCACACATATTATTTATCTCAGAAAAACAACTTTCTACACCATTAAAAAAAGTCAAATATTGGGGTTACTCTAAACATCAGTATTTTGATCCATATTTAATTTGGCATTGTTTAATATTATTTTTATAAAAATAGAGTAGAAAAAACATAATTTGTTACTTCCCCTTTGCAAAACAGCAGATTTAGTTGGATATTAAAAAATAGTTCTGTAAAACATAAATGTTTTATTTATGTACATAATATGATTCCTGATCCTAACCAAAGAATGTTACACCCAAAATAACTCTACTCACAGATTATTGGGGGGGAAGGTAGGGAACTAGGAAGAAATATTCCTGCTACCTAATGACTGAGCTCTAATTTGGTTGGACAGAAATGGCACTGCTGAGTCAAGAGCTGCCTGGAAGCAGAGTCCAGCTCACTTCAGCTCTCCTTAGTACGGGATATTTACAGAAATCTCCCTAGCTGGGATCCATTCAACCTGCTGACTCTGCTGATCCAAAGTAACTGGTCTGCTGCATTACTGTAGGCAGCACTACTTTCTTTTGAAACAGGAAGGAATTCTCACAGAAGTGGGCTAGTTTGGGATTTTTGATTGCTTACCTTCACCACAGCAGGTCAAATCAATGGGTAGAAAGGAGCTGTGTTGATAAGCAGTGTTCTAGATTCAAATTGCAACTCATTTTGGACCCATGCCACTTGCTATGTTATCACTGCATACATAAAGGGGAGCACTTTTCCAGCAAGCCAGAGTCAGAAATGGATTTAATGAAAAGCTTCTAAGAGAGCAGAATAAACATAGAGCCTCTTTCATTTGCCCAGTCCCCATCTAACCCTAATGCAGAAGGAAAATGCTGAGCGCTGCTGAGAAAGGCTCCTAACAGCCTTGTCAAAATATATAGGTGTAACAGATCAGGCTGCAGGATGGGATTAATAACCTAGAATGATTCCCAAATAAGCTAATAAATTCATGGGTAAAGTCAGTCATGTTCTCTGAACCTCTTTGGCTGGAATAGTGAAGATCTTACCGGTCTGGAAGTAGGCATGTCTGATGTGAGAGATTCCAAAAGGTAGTTTTTAGTCCTTGAGTAAATTCAGTGTAGAAGTTCGGTTTTGGTTTGGTTTTTTTTTTTTTTTTAAAAATATGCTTTATGCTTGCTCCCATAAGATGATTCATTTAAATTCAGTGTAGAAGTTCGGTTTTGGTTTGGGGTTTTTTTTTTTTTAAAATATGCTTTATGCTTGCTCCCATAAGAAGATTCATTTCACTTTAATTTAAAAAGATTAAGGGTTTTTTCAAAATAAATTAAAAGAAAAATCTAAAAAACAGAGTCCAGATTGGTTACCATTCCATTTTGAAGAAAAGGAACATAGCACAAATGGTTTCGTTTCAAAGTTACAGAAGTAGACAGATGGAAGCACTAACTGTTTTAGCCTCTGTTTTTGGAACAGAAGTCATAGACACATGAACAAGTTCTCATGCTTTGATTATTTGTGGTAACTGTCCATGATGTTAAATGTCAACTAATGGAAGGTACTTAGATTATTCCTATTTCTCTTACTCTACAGGCTAAGCTAACTCACCCTGTATCAGTTTCCTTCAAGTTAAGAGTACATACACAGATAGTTATCATGGATGAGGTGTTATGCAGTGCATCTGAGCATAAAGGCATTATCAAGGAAAGCTTTAATTAACTTCCACTGCTGAACTACCAATTTTCCTTGGCCTAAAAAAAAAAAACCCAAGTCACTTCACCATTTAAAAGAAAATCTCTTGGAGATAGAAATGAGGACATCCTCAAATTATCCCTTCCTCTCAGACTAGTTTTCTTAAGGATGATCAATTGAAATCTGGTGCTATTACTCAGGTCAGGAACACTGACTGTACTTTAAATATTTCGTTCCAGGATATTCAGCCTTACTCTGAAGGAGGTTAAATCAAAGAAATTCCAAGAAATTATATACAAGGCCTGTTTTTTAGTAATATACAATAAAATGGAAAAGTTTAAAAATTTCTAAGAAAATTCAAGGTAAAAGCAAACCAAGAAACTCAGTAATAACCACCTGATTGTAATTAAGTATTTTGCAAACTGATTCTGAGACAAACAGAATTTTTCCTCTGTTGCATCCAACCACAAATAGGAATCCATCTGCAGCCTGAAAATATAAAGATAATGTCTTTAAAAACATACAATTAAAATACACAATGAATATTGATGACTACAAGGAACCACACTTTTACACCTGATTTTTTAAATTAAATAAGTTATAAATCACACCAAAAAGCAATTAAGATTGCAAGAACCAAATCAGACCTTTAACTACAGACAGCTAAAGTTTCTTAAACACAGCTTTGGAAAAAGAGGCAGCCAGCTACAAAACAGCTTAACTTGGGAGTCATCTTACACATCTTGGTGAAGTCTGTTATTGCAACAAAAGAAAAAGACAGTTGCAAATGAGAAAAGGTAAAGGGGTGTGGGTATATTACAAAGTATGAAAACAAGAAGAAAGATTTTCTTTCAAGTATTATTTCTGTATCTTTTGCAAAGTACATCTTTAAAAATTTAAACAAAGGAGAGCAAACAATTGCAGGTATATTAATGTGTAATTAAAAGCATTCTCTATACTTGCATGCAGACTTCAATATCATCATAAGAATTTTATGTATTAAATACGCGGACTGTATACACATTTATCGTGCCTTCAAGGGCTACTGTCTGCCACGCTCACAAATCATCTTCATACCCCTTTACGACAGGGCCTGTATAGTAACAGCATTTATAAACCAGTCCTTATCAAGTATATCAAAGCACTTACTTGAAGAAAAAGATGGTAAAAAAAGCACTCTCCAACTAAAAACTCAAGTTGATGGCAAGCTTTAATAAGGACATCATTTAACTGAGAGTTTCCTTCCACTTACCCTAAGGATTAACTGTCGGAGCTCATCATCCTTTAAAAATGAAGGTTTATAGCGGACTTCTGTATAGGAGCTAGTAGAACCTGAAAAATAGGTTATTTGCAAACATAATGTCAAAACTTATATTTTATATTTACTTTTAACAGAATTATACTTGGTTTGTATTTTATAAATTTTCTTCGCAACCACAACAGCTGAATAAAAAAAAATTAAAAATAAAAAAACCTCATAAACATACGCTGGTAATGAATATGGGCACACAACTATTTTTTTCTTGCCCTTTATTTACCATAAAACAAGAAAACTTCTGTTCAGATATCTTTAATGTACTGCTAGAGAAATGGTATTATGAGAATTGAATTTTCTAGAAACATTTCATAGGCCTATTTCAGAATCCTTAACATTTGCTGTATCTGAATAATTCCAATGTTATAAATTGTCATGAACAATGCTTCATTACTACTATATACCCAGCAATCTGAAAAACGCTCTATTGTAGATAAATTTAATGTCTCACTAAATATAATGAGACTGACTCAATACATTTACTGTTCTAGCACCCGTTTCAAGTGCTCTAAAATAATTTTTAGCCATTACAAGCATATCCACCACTTTTTCTAGGTATTTTTTTAGGTAAACAGCAGTTGAACTTTCCAGCAAATTTCAGCATTCACTATAATTCCACATAGTATCTTGTTTTGAAGATACATATAATAACTAACTGTGCTGGACGGAGTCCAGATTTCATATCCTATTGTTAAAATACAATGTTTGAGCTGAAGATCTCTTGTAGATGCTTGTTTAAACTGCAACGGCAATTACTGCCCTGCTAATTTGTTACGTTATTTCTTTACACAAAATTCTCAGCCTGCTTGGGCTGACAGGCCTCCAGAAATCCTTTTCAACCTACATTATTCTGTGATTCTACTGCTGTCAAGTTAATAGCATAATTTGTTTCCTACACTCCTTTGACTTAAGACTAATGGGGTTCTTATTAGATATGTTTATTCAGAGTCAACTTTTCTGCCACACAGATAGTCACTGATCTTTGTGTATAGTTGACCAAACCATTATTCTGAAACAGTGCTGCCAAAAAAACTGAAATTCTGTGTGCAGCATGCTTATAGACCATGTGATGTTCAACTTGTATTTGGATATAATTTTTTTAGGGGAGGGAAAAAAAATCCCAAAATCTAGCAATAGCAAAAGGAGAGGAAAGAACATATCCTGGTTTGATCCTGATACTAAACCATTCACCAAGATCCATGATTACTTTTGCTAGGTGGCCAAGGATATAAACTTTTAATAACTCTTTTTCCTGGTACTCTCTAACATTTCATGTTGTTTAAGACTTTAATGTAATCAGAGTCATCAACCATTCTGTTAAAGTATGTTTTGTGTTGAAACATTCCTTTTGACTACTGCTCTTGCAGGAAAAAAATTAAGTTTGAAAGATGATTATGTCCAAATGTAATTTTTTCTTTAGTTTTACACAACTGGTGGTTACACAACTGCCTGAAGTGAGTTCTATGTGCTCCCTACCAGTGCAACTACTTACATCAGTTACTTTAGGTAAGCATTTTTTAATGGTCTTTTTCCATGATGTTGTAAATTTCAAAGTCAACAGATAAACATGAAATTCCAATACAGAGACAAAGGGTTGATGCAAACACAAAGGTGGAAATAACAAACAGGAATATGAAGACCATTTGCTTCTCTATTAGCAGTACAGCTGTTGGCATTGGCACAGCACCACAGATATTACTGTTCCATAAAGTATGATGGGAAGTAGAGAGATCACAGAACATACATTTCATTTGGGGGTTGGAAAATAATGAAAGACAGACTTGCTTGATCGCTGTAATTTTTTAAAAGAATCAAGGAGTGACTCAATTGCAGACAGAAAATATCAGACACTGAAGGGTGGCTTTTTTTTCTGGTACACTAAGCAAAAAGAAGAAATCTAGTTCTGGAAGCTACAAACATGTACATTTAAATGAAGAACAGACTCAGAACTGAATTCAGTAAGGAAATGTAAAATAAATGACCTTTGATTTATTTAACATCAAAGAAGATACACAGTATAACTCCTGATAGATCAAGGACTTTCAGGATTAGTTTCCTAAAACCCACCTTTTAAAGATTTTAAGTGTTGCACAGCCATCCGTAAGACTGTAAGCTTGTCTAGCTTTCGTGCCATGGGATTGCACTGAGGTATCATAGCAGACAATTCCTCTATCAAATTATTCATTTTGTCTCTTCTTCGTTTCTCTGTTTGACTGTGAGCCTCCCTACGAAGAAAAATTGTTTTAAGAAAGATGTAGGATACATGACTTTCCCCATAATATTAATTCATTCAATTCTGGGAACGGAACATATCACAAGAAGTACTACTGCACTGAAACAGTTTTTCATACGTTACTTGTATTTGACAATTGAAATATACTCACTTGAACAAAGCAGAAATAGTCACAATAATTATGTGAAATATTGAGGGGAAAAAATACCTCAAGCAACACCTTGATTCTATGTGGCAGGAGCAAGAGTCTATGAAGACTTATAAACATTAAATTCTTGTGACCCTTGACATCCAAGTGAATACCTTGACACCTTATTGTGTACCAGAGAACTTCTGATGTCACTAGTAATCACTGGAAGACATTTCTGCTCCCTGGCCCTATCTCTACCTGGCCTGTGTAACTAAGATGGGGTGTTTATTCTGCTCTGTTTTTTTGTTTGGTTTGGGTTGGTTTTTTTTTTAAACAAAGAATGCTCTAAGCACTTTTTAAAGCACCTCTGAACTCTGTTTTATGCAAACTCACAACAATCTGAGATGAGCCATATCTTCTTGTTATCTCTTCACCTTAAAAATTACTCAGATTGAAGACAGGCCCAAACACAAGCATTTATTCATAGCACAGCACAAGCAACAGACAACACATTTATATGTGCTTGTAAGAGATGTAGTAGCAACTGAAAGAAAAAGCTATGCCTCAACTAATTTCACCAGAGGTATTTCAGAAAGCCTTCCCCCACATTCACCTGACAAGGTGGTAGGAAAGTGTTTCAGCCTCTGAGCATACCTTGTGTCTCAGGTTTCATCTCTGTCCAAGAACACAATCACAGAAATAGAGCTTCTCTTCTTGGACAGTTTTCATCAGAAAACCCCTTCTAAGGCACATGACAGTGCATATCACAAATATGTTTATATTTCAGCTCACTTTTTATTTAATTTGTTCTAGTGGAGTACATTAGCTTTTCTAGCTGACCTCCTCCCTCTAACATCCTCCAGCAGATCAAGAAAAGTTTATTTAATCCTATTCACTCCTTATGCAGATGGCAAGCTAGCTACTCAATTAAAATGAAGATTATTTTCCTTTCTGATTGAGACCAGACACAGTCGTAGTTAAACAAACTGAGGGACAACATGTTTTGGTTAACTGATCTCCAAAACTCTTCCTCTTAGGTATACTGTAACAGAAAGCATTAAAGGTAATAAAGCCAACTACATCTGACCTATTGAGAAAGAACAAACTACAGTTTTAAAGACCTAGTCTTATGCTATTTTTATTATTTTCCCCCCAAATTAATCCCCCCTCCACACAAATAATTCCAGGTCATTCATTGAAGCAATTAGCTTTTCTTTCTCTAAAGCCTTCTTTAAAATTTATCAGTTATTCTCAGCTTTACAGGTTCACCCAACTTTTCTTCCATGTCAGGTAGGAACAGTCTAGTAATATATTGTGCATGCTCCTTGAATTATGAACCTCAGGAAGACAGATACAATCATTTGGGGAAAGAGAACAATATTCCACATTTAGAGTCAATAAGAAGTTACAGAAACTTGAACAGGTGGATGCAGAAATTCAGGTGATGACAGGATGATTCAAAAGGATGGCTGTTACATTCCCCAGTTACAAAGGAGAAGGGAGAAAAGCAAGTTCTCCAATAAGCTTGTGAAAAGAAACACTGGAGGGAGATAACTGTTAAGCAAACCTTCAAAGTGTCTTCTAATTGCTTTTTTTCCTCCAATTAATCAATAAAAACTGAAGGAAAAAAATTAACAGTACAACATGAAAGTTATTAAAGCAATGTAGAAAACAGAATCTTGTATAGCAATCTGGGATGCTCAGTAAAGAGAAATTAATTCTTGAGTTAAACAAAAAAACTGTAAATACATTTTGGAACACTTTCATTTCTTCCATTTAAATTACAAGAACACTTCATAATTATGAGTTAGCATACTGTATAAATAATGCTTTTGACAGCAGAGTGGATTATGCATTTCTGCTTTGACATCTCTGCACACACAACAAATGAAAGACACTTATTTTTAAAACAAGTTTATAAAGCAGCTCTAGTTTTACTAAGCGGCTCGCCTATAGTTTAAATTATTTGTTTGGATTAATCACGACTGCATTCAGTCACACAGAATTTCAAATCTTACTAGCGCTTTATGTGAGTTTCCACTTGGATTCAGATAAGACATGAATTCCAAGTGCAATGGCAAACCTTGAATAACTCTCTATACAAAAACTTGTTCCAGAACAAGAATACTTTGTCACGCGTTAGCTGAATCCATTTTCATGTGGGATTAAATTTTAAATACCTCCAAGTGTAGACAAATCTAGAAAAAACAATTCTCGAATTAATTCAGACTGAAGATCAGCTCCTCCCTTTATACACAACTTGAGTCTACTGCATTTAATTCTCACCTTCAAAATTTTAACCTCAGGTTTTTGCTAAACCATCTGAGATAGTCTGCAACACAACTTCCATTAAAATCAGTAGAAAATAAAATCCTCAAGGAGGCTCTAAAATTACTATACATTTAGAGGGAAAAAAGAAAAAAGTTTACTGTTAAATATTTGACAGTTTTCATGAACATTACCACCAAACTTATATTTCACTGTTACGAATCCTATCATTTACTAGTGTCCTGGTTTTGGCTGGGACAGAGTTAATTTTCTTCCTAGTAGCTGGCCTAGTGCTGTGGTTTGGATTTAGTACTAGAAGGATGTTGATAACACCCTGATGCTTTAGTTGTTGCTAAGCAGGGCTTACACTAGGCAAGGACTTTTTCAGCTTCCCATGCTCTGCCAGGGGCACAAGAAGCTGGGAGGGGACACGGCCAGGTCAGCTGACCCAAGCTGGCCAAAGGGCTGTTCCACACCGTATGACATCATGCTCAGTATATAAACTGGCGGGAGTTGGCCAGGGAGCAGCAATCGATCCTCAGGGATGGGATGGGCATCATCGGTGGGTTTTTCCTGGGTTTTGTTTCTCTCTCTCATTGCTTTCCTTTTCATTACAATTTATTATTATTATTTTATTTTAATTATCAACCTGTTCTTAACTCAACCCATTAGTTTTCTTACTTTTGCTCTTCAGATTCTCTCCCCCATTCCACCAGGAGGGAGGGTGAGAGAGTGGCTGTGTGGTGCTTGGCTGCTGACTGGGGCTAAACCATGACAACTAGCAAAATGTACTTTTATTGTAAATTAGTACCTGAAATCTTTTATTTTAACATGTTCTTCATCTTCACTCCTAGAGAAAACAAGATATAGTTTTACATTGCATATTTAATACTAGGCATGTCTTTCCTTGCATCAATTCAAGACGATACAGAAAATGCTACATATTTACTATGGCTCTAACAAAAGCAAACCCACAAAAATTGCTAACAGAAAAATAATCTAGCAAGTGATGCATAATAGAAAGACCAAAGCATAACTTCCAATATTCACAGTTATGTGAACATATTATGGGGATATTTCATAATTATGGGGCTATTTCTACCCTAGAGAAAACAAAATTAATGGAATATTCAAATAACTTAAGTCCAGGCTTGATTCTTTTTTTTAAATTTAAAAATTTACAAGAGACATTATCTATTCATGTTTTTATTTCCAAAAATCTTATTGTCGAAAGATGAAAAAAGCAACCCTAGCCTAGACAGGGCCTAAAATACGCATTTCAATTGCTCATGGTCAGAAGAAGTAAAAATTAAGTTTTTTCCCATACCGTGAAGCAATGACTGTAAAGTCTATGTAATAAAATTGTAAATGAAAGACAATCATAAAGTCTGTATCACAACAAATACTTAGCAGCAGAAGAATATAAGGGACAATTCAAACAAGGGCAATGATCTTTTTTCGTCCCTAAGATCACTGTATTCTTCACCATCATCTGTTAAGAATTTCAGAACGTGGCCTAATAGGTATCGTGCCAATTCAGTATGAGCAATTTGGTACTCGCAGAGAGGTAGTTCCCATACAAATACTGGCTACTATTTTCTTTAAAAGAAAAACTGATATTGATATTTTTAATCTTTATACAGCAGTTCTTCAGCTTTTTTTAATTGAGCAGTGGAAACATCTCACGCAGTACTCTAATGTCCATTCCAGAAGAGAGACCTGCTAGCCTATGACCAGTTTTGAAGAAGCATATGCTTTACCAGAAGGATTATAAGGAGACAGGCCAGTCAGTCAGCAGCTGCTTCCTATGAGGAAATGGAAGTAGGACACAGGACAGTTGAACATTACAGCTTTAGGGGAGACCCAAAAAGCTGCTTCCACCTCTAAGCACTGACCCCAGAGAGAATCCAGCAGCCAGAGCCAAATTAACACGATTCAGAGATCCAGCTCTTCAACCCGGGATTTCACTGGAACCCAACAATCTTCTAGACAGTCTGATAAATCCAAACACAGGAGTAGGTTGGGCTCGCAAGACCCTAGGACTTTTCTTCAGTGAAAGTGTTTCAGATTTAGGCGAGTTAGCAATAACTAACATTCCTCTTTCATTTTAAAAGAAATATTTACCAGAAATGTGCATATACTGTGAACTCCAACAGAAGTTATATTGTCTGACTGTAAGAGGAGAAGAGGTAAGTAAGAGACTGTAAGAAGAAGAGTAAGCAGACCAACTGCAATGCAGCATGTGGCCTATTAACTAACTCTCCTTCTCCCTTGGGAGCTCCACTCAGGGAAGAAACTAGAACAAATTTGCGGCTCAAGGAATCAGTCACAGCCTTCAATGGATTTATATAGCCTCTGTCCTAACAGCTGTGTTGTTACTGATATAAATAGCTAGATTAAAACTACCTTGACTACATGAACATTGGGTGAAATTCTACCTCACGGCTATAATGTAGGTATACTTAATTGGTACTAGAAAGAACAGAATCTGTATTAATCAGGAAAAAATAAAGAATACCACCTTTTCCTCTATTTTCTCAATTGATTTATCAAACATACTTCCCCATTTCTTTTAAAATGGAAGCAGAGGTTTTAAAGACAGGAGTATTTTTATTCACACTTTTCCATCATGAGCACCATAGAAAAAAATCCACAAAGAAACAAACAATTTATCCCCGAAGAAATATTCTTATACTACACAATAAGCCATGTACCAAACACTGACTACCCTGCAGAAAGGGATCTGGGGGTGCTGGTTGACAGGAGTTTCAATAGGAGCCAGGAGTGTGACCTGACAGCCAAGAGGGCAAACTGCATCCTGGGGTGCAACAAACACAGCATAGCCAGTCAGTCAAAAGAGGTGATTATCCCACTGTATTCAGTGTTGTTACAACCTCACCTTGAGTGTGCAATTCTGGGCCCCACAATTTAAGAGGGATGTGAAGGTCCTTGAATGTGTCCAAAGGAGAGCAACAAAGCTGGTGGAAGGGCTGGAAGACATGTCCCACAAGGAGAGGCTAAGGACACTAGGTTTGTCTAGCCTGGAGAAAAGAAGGCTAAGGGGCTCTACAGCTTCCTCAGCCGAAGGACCAACCTCTACAGCTTCCTCAGGCTAAGGAGCAACCTCTACAGCTTCCTGAGGAGGGGAAGTGGAGAGGGAGGTGCTGAGCTCTTCTCCTTGGTATCCAGTCATAGGACATGTGGGAATAGTTCAAAGCTGCACCAGGGGAGGTTTAGACTGGGCATTAGGAAGCATTTCTTTACTGAGCGGGTGGTCAAACACTGGAACAGGCTTCCAAGAGTGGTGGTCAATGCCTCAAGCCCGTCAGTGTTTAAGAGGCATTTGGACAATGCCCTTAACAACACGCTTTAACTTTTGGTCAGCCCTGAAGTGGTCAGGCAGCTGGACTAGATGATCATTTTAGGTCCCTTCCAACTGAAATATTCTATTCTACTTTATAAAAAGAATACTGCACAACTACATATAAACAAATATATTTTCTAAGTAAGGTACCCAGGTGAAGAAAAAGAAATCACAACAAAGTAATCACGTGATTAATAACTATCGCATAACATACACACACAAAGAGTTTACTTATGTTGCACAGCCAATCTTAATTCTGGTTTGCCACCTTGTAATAGCATTATTTTAACATAGTTGTGCTAGTTCTATTTTAAAAAGCACCTGACAAGCTTAAAACAAACAAACAAAAAATGTTTACATGCACCCAACCTAGAAGAGTACGAGATCTTTCCTTCACCTCCCTAGTCTTCTTATTTAACTGTTACATTTCATTCATTCCCATTCCTCCCTTAACTGTAACACTATCAAGTCTGGTAAAGTTCTAAGCAAGCCAGAGAGTCTTCTTAGAAAGAATATCAGAAAACCTTAACATTGGATGGACCTATCCATCCTGTTAATTAGCTGTATGTTTATCACCTTGTACTGTACAAAAACCTGCCCTTAGACAAAGCATTCCTTAAGGCAAACCACACAAATCATCTAGCCAAATAGGAAAATGTGACATGTTTATAGCACTGAAAACAGAAATGGATTCATTCATAAAAAGTACCTTTTCTGAGGATCTCCATCAACTTCAACTGTATCCCTGCAGAAACAGGTAATAAAGTAAGCAAAATATAGTTTGAAGCACAAAAAGATAACTCGATATATCCAATGAAAAAAAGTCACAGAAAAACCTTAGTGGAAATCCCAACTTGATTAGTTATTTTCAGCAAGAGCATTAGCTTTTAGAAACTAATTACTAGTTCTTATAAAACAATACTGTTTCAATTAGTATTTCAACTTGGACGCAAAATTTTTTTGTGACAGAAGTTTCAGGAAATCAGAGAGAGATCCAAACTTCAGTGAAACACTATTGATGAACCAGCACTTTTACTGAACAGGCAAAAATCAACAAGTGCTACTGAAAAAGAATGGAGACTTTTTTTTTCCAGAAACTAATGTCTTTCTGGAGTTTTCAAGTGATCTACAAGATACACTTGAATCTCCAAGTCGACAATTATATCAACATCCACAGCATGGCTACATTCTGTAGATCAATGAACTACATATCGAAGAAGCAGTGATTAAAGAGAATTACTTTAATAATCACAAATACATGTACATTTCCTACCTCCCCCCCCCTTTTAAACAGGAATTTTCCACACTAGTTTGGAGATACTTGTAATGCACTAGATCTGCAGGCTGACTTGTGTCCCTTACTTTTGGCTGATTAATATAGCCTTGTATAGATCACTTTAAAAAAAATATTTTTCTATGTAAATGATTATTTGGTTAACTGGCATCTGTTTGGCAGTTATAAAACAGGAGAAAACAGGGACAATATCATCTCAGTAGTCAACTATGACCCACTTAAAAAGACTGAGTACTACTGTACAACAGTCCTCATTTTTAGGTCACAGGTCCGTGTGGATGTTTAAGTAAATGGCTGCCCTGGTCACTGAAGTAGCAGTTCTGATTCTGCAGTTCTAGATCAAAGAGCTTAACTAGTAATCTTGTTTCCCGCTTTAAGGTGATATTCTAGCATGCACTCGTGAGACTTCAAGCAACTTAATAACAATTTGCTGCAAAGAGAACTTGCCTTTACCAGCAGACAAAGAAGGAAAAAAAAAAAAAAAAAAGAGTCAGGATTGAAATTTCAGCATTAAAGACTCATTACCCAGAGACTTCAGGCCAGAAAATGATGTTAAAGAATCCTACACTTAAGGATTATTTTTTCTATTTCTAATAACTTGGGACTGTCAAAGAATGCATTTGGAAGACACTGTAGTAAATAACAGTAATAAATAAAGAAGATTAGACAGTTACTATGTTGCATATATAGCAGATGAATGTCTCAAATTTATGTTGAGACACATACAGAATTTATTTACTTACTGGTTGTCAGAATCACTTCCTTTGCGCTTCCTTGGAATCTCAGCCACAGAAGCATTGAAAGAAGTGGTGGTAGCAGGCTTAGTTATTGGATTCATGAGGCTGGGGACTCCAGAAGCAATGCAAGGGTTTCCATCTATTGAGAAATTATCTGTGAATGGGAAAAAAAGCTCAGAGTCCAGTAAGAGGTATATCATTGTGTATCCATTCTGATTTTCATTTGGAAAAAAAAAATTGTCTACGGGTGGCTTCTATGCCTCTGACACAAAAAAACCCATAGAAGTTGCACTGGTACAACCTAAGTACAGAAAAGAGTGCTGTCTTCCCACAGTCCTGTAATGACTTCATCAACCCAATCAACACACCAATGCAATATAAAACACACCTATACCCCTCCTTACACAAACTTAGCAGACTACACTTAAATCCCCCAGCATCTCAAACATCCTGCTGCAAAACCACAAGATGTGGCATTAGTTAGCAAATTAAAATACTGTGACTAACACTGAATTAAACTTAAAAAAATACATAGTAAACTATGTTTTTTAAACAAGCTGGACATCCAAAAAAAATGAAAGTTTGCCCTAACCATGTTTCTGACACAAAATCTACAATTACACATAACATCAGTCATGTAAGTTGGAAGAGTCTTGAAAGCTTGTCAAATTTTACCTCAAATTTCTCTTCACAGTTCTCCTCTCAAGGAAAACTGCTTTGTTTCTGGGAGGGACAGAAGAGAAGTCACAAATCAAGTAATCCTAGCGACCTACTGGGAAAGGAAAACTGTCTCAAGGAATATAAGCACTGTTACACTTTTTTTCTATCTCAATGCAAAGCTATCACAAAGAAGCACCCAGTTGATGTTTAGGTAAAGAATCAGAATTAACTCTGTTTCAGCAAATGTAGTCACTCTCTTAGGCTTCACGTGTCAGTGAGGAAAGTATCCTATGTGATACATCTAGAAACAAAAAAGAATTAACTCCATGAAGGGACAGATGAGGGATTGAGAGAGGTCATTTTAAAAAGTAAGCATCTCCTACTTTCAGCAGGCGGCAAAAACCAAGATGAGGGGAAGAAAGGATCGAGAGCAGCCCTGCCGAGAGGGACTTGGGGGTGCTGGTGGATGAAAAGCTGGACATGCGCCGGCAATGTGCGCTGGCAGCCCAGAAGGCCAACCGTACGGGGGCTGGAGCACCTCTCCTATGAGGACAGGCTGAGGGAGTTGGGCTTGTTCAGCCTGGAGAAGAGAAGGCTGCGGGTAGACCTGATTGCGGCCTTTCAGTACCTAAAGGGGGCCTATAGGAAAGATGGGGAAAATCTTTTTAGTATGGCCAGCAGTGACAAGACAAGGGGTAATGGTTTTAAACTAAACCAGGGTAGGTTTAGACTAGATATAAGGAAGAAATTCTTTACAATGAGGGTGGTGAAACACTGGAACAGGTTGCCCAGAGAGGTGGTGGAGGCCCCATCCCCGGAAACATTCAAGACCAGGTTGGGCGGGGCTCTGAGCAGCCTGATCTAGTTAGCGGTGTCCCTGCTCCTGTGGGGGGGTTGGACTAGATGACCTCTAGGGGTCCCTTCCAACCCAAAACATTCTATGATTCTATGAGTACTTTCAAAATCCATCAGGAAGAAAAACTGGATACTTTATTGTGAGCTTTCTTTTTTTTTAGCATCTGCACTGTCTGTAAATGATAGGTAAAAACATGTAAAAAGAATGACCCAAGGTGTATGGTTTTTTTCCTCTTAGGTGTAAGCACATCTTACACCAGAAAAATTATCTTCTAGGTTCTCATTTTCTGTTGGAATACAACTCGGGAGAGTTAAATGAAAATAGGCTAATACTTGAACAACAGCTTGCCTGGTCTTCCGCTAATCCTCTCTCTACCAAGTCAGACTACGCAGAGTCAGCCCCTGTTTTATTTTAGAAAGCTCTTTAACTCATTAAGTCACACAGAAGTCCCAAAAAAAGAGGTGGAAACTCAAAGAATCAATAAATACTTAACAAATAAATAACAGCCATTGGGCATCTGCAACAGAAAGAAAATTTGGTCACTTCAAATACACAACATATTCAAGTTAGGGATACTAAAAATATATTAAAAGTAATGACATCATAAATACTACAAGGGCACAAATGGTAGATTTTTATGATTAGTCATCACTTCATAATAGTCTCATTTTATATTCCTACTACAAAGTCACACAACTATAAAACAAACAAAAAAACCCCCAACAATTCCAGAGAAACTCTTTATTTATAAAAAGTAGTTTTAATTCACTTAGGTCACAGCAGCCTATAATTACTAGATTAAGTTACTGAAGTATAATCATACTTCATGAATACTCACGGAAGAGTACATACTAAACAGAAACCTACGTGTATCAAAGACGAGACTGCCTTCAGCACAACAGATCCTTTCGTCCTGGAACAAAGCAGGACAGAACAGACCCACTGACCTAAATACTCCTTTGCACACAGATGGTCAGCCTGCTTTCTAAACCACTTCCCTCTAAAGAAACAAAATGAAATGGATCATTTACAGCTTTTCCAATGTATCCTTCATATTATCAAAATAACTACTATTTTTTCCTCACACTCAGCAAAAAATTCTGAATACTGCACTTATCTTCTCTACATTTTCTAACAACACCCTCTTCTCTTTTTTCTTAGAAAACCAAAAATGTTTAGATTATCAGCAACAATGTCTAAGAACTTCTACACTACAAATTTTAGGAATCCTAAATACTATCACTGTGACTAACTAAATGCCATGTTAGATGCCATTTAACTAAATGCCTGTAAGATAGCCAGTTGATTTTAGCCAGAAATATAAGGTTAAGAATCTGTATTGATCCCAGACATGTACAGAATGCAGCAATATTCTTTATATATATTGTTTAAGATTCTCAGAAAAAAACCAAACCAAACAAAAAAAACCAAAAACAATGCAGAAGATAACAAATAGAGAAATAAATTTAAAGCTTCAGAACTACCAAACTTAGTAGAAAAGTAATTATTTGGAATTTAACAGACAAGAGCAAATCTTTTTAATACCTACTGAACAAGAAGCAGACAGAAACAGTTCATAAAGCTAAGTCAGCTTTGAGAAGTCAGCAAGAGCGCTTTAAAATAATCTCTTAGGGCCTTATAATAGCTATCATTATGATACTAGGTGATTCCAAGGTGCTTACTCTCTCTCTGAAGAGTGTCTTAACCTTGTGTAGTCTGTGATGAAAGATTTCTTTACTTCTCCAGCTACACCACTTTGGGAGAGCTGGACAAACAACTTAAAAATCTTCGGGTTCACAAAGAGAATGAGCTAGAATGCAACCCAATAACCAGGCCGGGCTTCTATAACAGGATGAAAAAGCTGGATTCTTGCCTTTCATTTGTGCACCTGGCTGAATATTTTCAACTTCTGTGAACTTTTTCATATCATTAACATCAAAACCAAACACCCGTAAGAATATATGAAGCAAAATTAAATGTTTCCCAATTTCATAGCACTCTTGCTTCATGAAAAATAGTATCCAGAAAGACCATTCTTTATAACAAGTTTATTTTCCTGGAAATCTGAAATCATTAGTCAATTTTTAAACTGCTAGAAACAGTTTAATTCAGCCAGAGATATTTTGGTTTACCACCCCAAAGGCTGTTACTTACACTAGTCTGGTTTGCAAGTCAAGTAAAATTAACTAAGAAATGATGCTTTTAAAAAAAAAAAAATATTACTCTTCATTTCAAAGTTTTGTTAATGCCCTGGCATACTGATAACTGAATTTTAATGGTAAGTGAATGGTTCCTTGAATACATATGTCTATTTATGATCTATGTTTGGCTTTCAGTATTAGGCATATTTAATATATCCGTATTAAAAACTAAAAATATTTTAAAAGCATATTATGCACTTCAGGGCAGATGAAAGTAATACTAAAAAAAAAAAAAAAAAACCCACTGTAATCATTCTCTCTGCAAAAAAGCAAAGACAATCCAAACATTACAAAAACACCAGAAGAAAAATAGCTCATTCCCTGTAAGCATATCAGAAATAAAAAACTATTATTTTAACACTAACTTTATTATATTTCATAATCAGGCAAACAAAGCATTCAAGAAATAGTTATCAATATACACACTTCTCATCACATCAACATACAAGACCATACCCTACTGAACTACAACCTCTCTCATGTTTTTCTACAAGAAAAAAATGATGCTAATTCCCCAGGGGGGTTGGCAAGGAAGCGAACAACTGCAAACAAGCTATGTGAAACTGATATTTAGGGGTGGGATACGAAGTAAAGACATACAAACCCAACCATATTCCTAGGTTCAGCAAAGGTTCTGTGTAAGTCACATGCAAGGCATTAAGAAACAAGGCTTGCGAGACACTACATTTTTCCAATTACTGACAATAATATTTTCTAAACGCATGCCACATTCCTGAGCTGTTTTCTCCACTAACAGTTTTAAGGTTTCTGGTTCCTAAACAAACACAATCTATTAGAAAAGGCTTATGGCCAAACTCCACCAGCCATAAAAGGTGAGATTCATCTGAACGAATAAAGATGTCCACAACTGAACTAGCCATTCTAGTTCCTCTTGGAGGGAAGACGACATTTCTAGGGTGATTCATCTCAACCTAAAATAGATTCCTACAGTTGGTTAGATGAAATACAACATTTCTAGGGTGATTCATCTCAATCTAAAATAGATTCCTACAGTTGGTTAGATGAAATATAGTCCAAGAGTGCCTACCTCTATTCAATAATTACACAAAGACCAAAGTAAGAAGCTCAGACTTGGATACCTACTCTGCAGACAGCTGAAGATAAGCAAGATGAGTCCCACCCAAGGTGGCTATAGAACTATCATGCAATTCTTAAAATATAACAGCCGCAGACAGCACCTGTTTGTGTCACGTGCCACAAGTTTAAGCCCAAGACAGTAGTCCTTCAAAATTATTGCCTTAATTATGCACTACCACCTCATGGCGCACTCACCCCCCTATGAGAGGTTCGCTTTCTGGCTAGGTTTACACCCCAAAGCCTTCCTTAAAATATTACTTTAGTACTAAAATACTCTTTTGGCTTTTTAGAATCATCAGAAGATACACATAAGCACTCCAAAAATCAGCAGAAAAATACAAGTCATGTAGGTTTTCACAAATGAATGAACAGCTGTCAGTCAGCCCTCATTTAGCCAGTTTAAAAAAAGAACATCTAAAGCCATCTATGAGAATATCAGAGTAAAACATACTTGAAATCAAATATCAATGAATAAGTACATTTATAAATAAGTTATGGGTGGCACTCTTCATAGAATCATAGAATGTTTTGGGTTGGAAGGGACCCCTAGAGGTCATCTAGTCCAACCCCCCCACAGGAGCAGGGACACCGCTAACCAGATCAGGTTGCTCAGAGCCCCGTCCAACCTGGCCTTGAATGTTTCCAGGGCTGGGGCCTCCACCACCTCTCTGGGCAACCTGTTCCAGTGTTTCACCACCCTCATTGTAAAGAATTTCTTCCTTATATCCAGTCTAAACCTACCCTGCTTCAGTTTAACGTACACTTAGGATCTGCAAATGCTGGGAAAGAAAACTTTTACCACCCAGACAGGGCCAGGATTGCAAGAACAACAAACAAGGAAGATCTTGCCCATAAAACTTTTTACGATTTCCAAAGAATGAGTGTTTATTTCAAGAGGTTTTGACATGAAAACAACTGAAGGATAAAAAGTGCCACAGACTATTAAAATGTATACTTTCCAAATGTAGGTTCCTGGCATGCACAAAAACCTTTAGCTAGAAAGTCAAGCTTTGACAAGTTTAAAGAAGTCAAAATTATGTTAGAAGTGACTGTAGTTAAAGTGGCACGTAGAGGTACTTTAGTCTAGGTAGAGGAGTCCTTAAAATTGAAATCTACTCACACAAGCTGTTAGGCTACATCTACAGTCGTAAATACAATGGCACAACAGCAACAGGTCAGTAGAGAGAAGCAGCTGGTGCAGAAGCCCCTGTTACTAATTTATAAGTAGTTCAGGGAGTTTACATTCACTAAATCACATTTAGTCTGGTTCACTGGGCCAGAAATCCTTGCAATATCTGTGTTTTAAAGCTGTCTGAGAACAAACCACTGCTTTAGTCCCCTATGTTTGGAGTTGGAGTATATTTAGTATGTGCCTGAAGTAGCACTAACCTTGCTACAACAAAATTCTAGTTCAGTTTCTTGTGAAAGGGGTCCAGTTCATTTATACCAAAACTGCTCTGCAAACCAAACCAATGAGCAGTAAGTGGGGATGATGGGATTCAATTCAAACCAATGCTATTGCTTGAACCAAAATGCTCATGTGCACGCAGCCTCCCAGTACTTACTTGATTTCAGGGTCTCGGTCTAAAGTCCTTAGGAGCGCAGTCACGCAAAGAAGCAGAGATATATCTACAACCACACAAACCTAGGCACAGAAGCAACTGACATTTTCTAAACTGAGGTACTACTCAAGACGTCAAGTTGGATTCTTAAGTTTTGCCACAGCTGACATGTTTTTTTTTTTTTTTAAGGTATGTCTCTGATTACCTAAGCAATTACAGATATATCTATCCACACATGCAGCACATACACAGCAAAGCTGTGTGAGTCAAAAAAATTTCAAATAACTATGTCATGTAAATAGCTTTATTTTACTATGGAGTTATTTTTCTAGAATTATTTTAATGAATTCTTACTGCAGATTTTCATTAGAGAATAAGAAAACTACACAGCACATAGAGTACTGTACGAGGAAGAAAGTTACAAGTGCTGCGATATGTATCACTTTACAGGTCCTGCTGATCTGAACACCTATAACACAAGGAACCATATCTTCTAAACAGGGGTGAGAGTTGTATTAAATATTCTTTTTAAAGCTCCAAAATAAATAAATAAAATAGGCCATGAAAAGCATCTTCAGCAAGTCTGGCATCCAGATCATAGCCCACAGTATCTCTCATTGAAAGTTGGGGCAACAATTTTCATTGGAGTTAAGTTACGAAAACAGAAGAAATGTACTGTCTAAACCAGGGATTTTTTTTCCCCCCAAGTTTTATAAGCAGCAAGATAAAGAGACTTCAGTAATGAAATCACCTTATGAACAACACTATACAGAGAATAAACTCTTATAGGTTAACTTAAGAATATTGGATTTGTTTTTAATGTCTCAAAATGATGAAAGGAAAAATTTTAATATCCTGAATTACATAAATTTAAATCAGACATTAACAGAGGCAACTGATGACTTTCTGCATCTATTTTTACTTATTTTCACCACTCAGAAGAGAAGTAATCAAGCACCACAACTTACCAACTAAATAACACATTTACTTAATAGATTTCAAACTCCAAATATTTAGCCAAACCTATTAGTGTATCAAAAAGTATGACTGTAACTAGCTAATGAAAAGATACTATAGAAGCCCTTGAAAGGCTACCCTGCTTTCCCAGTCACTCTCAGGCTCAAACCAGGTCGCTGATAGAAATTGAGAGTCTCGTATATCGTCGTTCATTGCTGGGAAAAAAAAAAAACCAACAACAAATCTCTCCAATCATATACTGCTAAAGGAATGGAGGGTAGCTGTTTTCTTATAAGTTTTTGATTCACAGTATTGTAAAATGCTGATTCCCATCAAGTCAGCTGCACAACTTCCATGGTCTTAGCTGGCCCTGGGAATTTTCAACACAGCGTTCACAATGATTCACTTCCCCAATCACCCACCAGATTGTTTCTTCTTACAATAAATTTGATTCTTAGTTGATGTGAACCAACCAGTTTAGAGTTTGTTTTTCATAATGTGCAAGTATTCCAACAATAATGTGTACACTCAAGTGAAAAAAAACTATTTAGCAGCTAATCTTAGTGTGGACCTATTCCAAAAAAATTAGGATAAATGTATCTCTCAAAAAAAAAAAAATAGAAAAAACCTGTTTCTTCAAAATCCGTTCAAAGGATAGGTATAAACATGGGTAACAAAAGAAACTCTGTGTGTGTGTGTGTTAGGTTTTTTCACAATAAAACATGAAAGCCTATGGTTCATTGCTGTCCTAAATCTATCTGTAAATGGCAATGTCCACATATTTCGGGTTTTCCTTACTCTTATTCTTTCCTTTCAGTATGTGCCTGATATAGAAACAATAAATCCTTGTTTTAAGCGCAGTTTAACAGACTGCAAAAACTCTAGAAAAAAACCCCACCAAAACCCACTTTGTTTTCAAACACTAGATTACTTGCTACAAAATTATTAGTATTTAAATGATGAAGCAGCAGAGACAGAAAAATGCCAATTATTCTAGACAACCAGGATCCCCATATACATCAAAACATACAGAACCCAAAAGACGTTTAGAAAACAACCACTAAACCTAGAAGAATTGATGCTAACTAAACAGAACTGCAATGATGACTTGGGAGAGATTTGCTCACTTCTGTTTTTCAAAACCCCGTGCAAAACACTTCTTGCTCCTCGGAGAGGGGAAGCAACATACTTATTTCAAAGCAGAAGGAGCACTAATAGCTGCTGGTGGTTTACAAGTAGCTTTGTTTTAGTACCAGAAACTTATGATTAGGAACAAGGAAGGAAACATCAAACTTCGGTCACCACACAAGCGCCAGGCGTGCACGCACATAGAGAAGCCCAAACCACTATACCTAGAATTATGTTTACCTCCAAAAAAAAAAATAAATCATACTAGCGTACGAGGAGCACATGAAACGGCTAAGCGTGTATCAGAGACCGTAAACTACATACTAAGTTAAAAAAACAAAACCACTTCTAGTCCACATCACATCAGTACGATGTCACATCTGTAACAGCCATCAGCAGAGAAGCCACGGAGCGAACATTACGCTCGGGGTTTCGCTGTAAGTGCACGATGTAACGCCGCTGCACCCAGCCCTGGGTACCTTTACTGTAACTTCCATGGGAAAAAGGAGTCAGCAGCGCCCAGGTCACTCTTTGGGCTAACGTGCGTGCAGACAGCAGCGGGAATTCAAAACAAAAACAAAAACAAAACAAAACCAACAAACAAGCAAAAAAAAAAAAACCCAAAAACCAAACCACCACCACCGAGTGATACTGGGCACACGACCAGAGCGAAGTGCCCTCACAGAAAGGCTACACCCCACGGACGGCGGCGCGCACCCCTGCACCACGGGCACCAACCGGGCAACAGCAGGCGGGCAGGGCTCGCCCGTGCCACATCACGGAGGCAGGCAGGCAGACCGACCGACAGACAGACAGACAAGACAGACCGACCCCACCCC
>NW_009258671.1:6000958-6006888 GCF_000687185.1 Egretta garzetta | reverse complement strand
GGCCCCCTGCCCGCCGTGCCCCGCCGCGCCTCAGGCTGCCGCCTGTCCTGCGCCCCGAAGTAGAGGAGGGCTGGAAGTGAAAAAAGCACTGGTGGGTGAGGCCGTACCTCGGATACGGTGCTCAGTTCTGGGCCCCTCACTGCAAGAAGGACATTGAGGTGCTGGAGCATGTCCAGAGAAAGGGCAACGAAGCTGATGAAGGGTCTGATGAGGAGCGGCTGAGGGAACCGGGGTTGTTTAGTCTGGAGGAGTCTGAGAGGAGACCTTCTCCCTCTTTACAACTGCCTGAAGGAGGTTGTGGCGAGGTGGGGGTTGGTCTCTTCTCCCAAGTAACAAGCCATAGGACAGGAAGAAATGGCCTCAAGTTGTGCCAGGGAAGGTTTAGGTGGGATATTAGGACAAATTGCTTCACCGAAAGGGTTGTCAAGCGTTGGAAGAGGCTGGGCCCGGGGGGGTTTTTTTCCTGGAGGCATTTAAAAGACGTCTAGATGCGGTGCTTAGGGACATGGTTTAGTGGTGGACTTGGCAGTGTTAGGCTAATGGTTGGACTTGATGATCTTAAAGGTCTTTTCCAACCTAAATGATTCTATGATTCTGTGATTTTCAGGGTGCTGTACAGAGAACACCTTGTCTGAGAAAGAATCAGGATCTTGCAATAATTTTAGTTGGGAGAGGCCTCTTTGGGTCACCTGGTCCAGCGTGTGGTCAGAGCAGGGCAGGGAAGTCACACGTATCAGTAAAAAGTAGCATAAAAATAGGATTAACTTTTACCAGTATATTGTGTTAGTAGACCTGGATTACCCTAGATGCTGAGGCTGTAGCCATGTTTTCTGTTAATACCAGGAGTGCACTTTTGAAGTGAATCTGCCCATCATCGTCACAATGCTTTGGTTCACATCCCGGAGTAGTCTGGGTGTGTGCAAAGCACATTCCTTTTGCATGGGGATCTCAAAGTACACTTCTAAGAGCTTAATGTGCTCCAGCTGTTAATGGGAATTCACTCTACAAGACCCCACTAGGGCTAGTCTGAACTGAAACCTCTACAACACGTTTGGTGTGGACATTGGGATCTCAGCACTGCCTGTTCCACTTGACAGAACTGCTCTTACTGTGCTGCCCTGCTTGTTAATGTTGATGTAGCCTGTGCTTGCTCAGTTCCAGTTGAAGGAAGCTGGAAATTGAGTGGGGAAAGCCACCCTGCAGGATGATCTGGATAGGCCGGAAGAGTGGGCTAGCAAGAACCTTATGAAGTTCAACACCAACAAGCGTAAGGTCTTGCACCTGGGAAAACACAATCCAGGAGTGCAGCACAGACTGGGATCCACCCGGCTGGAGAGCAGCACTGTGGAAAGGAACCTGGGGGTGCTGGTGGACAACAAGCTCAATATGAGTGAGCAGTGTGCTACTGCGACCAAGAAGACCAATAGGATGCTGGGTTGCATCAAAAAGGGCAACACCATCAGAGATAAAGAAGCCATTATCCCACTCTACTCAGTGCTTGTCAGGCCACACCTGGAGTACTGCATACAGTTCTGGTCCCCACTATACAAAAAAGATGTGGACAGGCTGGAGGGCATCCAGAGAAGGACCACCAAGATGGTCAAAGGACCAGGAGGCCTGTCATATGAGGAAAGACTGAGAGAACTGGGTTTGTTCAGCCTTGAGAAAAGGAGGCTCAGAGGTGATCTCATCACCGTCTACAGTATTTAAAGGGTGTCTACAAGGAAGATGGGAGACTCCCTATTCATGAGGAGTCATATAGAAAAGACAAGGGGTAATGGGCACAAGTTAATCCTGAGAAGATTCCAACTGAACACGAGAGGAAAATTTTTCACTATGATAACAGTCAACCACTGGAATCTCCCCAGGGGAGTGGTTGACGTTGCCACACTGGACACTTTCAAGACTCAGCTGGACAGGGTGCTGGGCCGTCTTGTTTAGACTGTGCTCTTGCCCAGAAAGGTTGGATCCTTGAGGTTCCTTCCAACCTTCTATGATTCTATGATGAAGGTGTGGCAGAATAGGCTGTTGCCTATGACTCATGCATCCTTACCTGTGCCGTCTTCACAGGCTGTGTGTGTGCCTGCTTCTGCCCGTTGGGCTCGAGAGGGAACTTGCATGTACAGTGCAGCTGGTATCACTCACCAGTAAGGCTGGATCCAGATGATTGGGTGACCTGTGTGAAGGAAGGTACTTCTGCAGGTGTACTCTTCGGTGGGCTTTCAGAGCTTCTCTCTGTTATTAGTAGTAGGGGTTCCTTTGGAACTAACAAAAGTAGGAGTAATAGTTTACGATTACATCCTTCCGTTATCTGTTCTAGTGGTTAATGGCCAAGTTGTTAAAATTTATATCTTTGAGCTGCAGACAAGTGATTGTTTCTTCAGGTCTGGAGGCATAATAAAATTACTCTTAAGGTAAAAACAAAAACAACCTTTGCTAAAAGTGAAGAAGGAAGTGTGACTAAATACACAAAAAAACCCTCCATGTGGTTTTAATAAATACATAAGTATTTTTATCATTGACTACATTATGCTGAGAGGAAGTATATGTGTGTGAATGCCAGTTATCTGTCCAGGTCCAAGGAAGCTGTAAGCATGCAAAGGGTTAAGACAAAGCTATGGGTTATAAAATTGCTCTTGCAGAAATAAATTTCTTGAAAGAGAGTTTTCTGAAAAGCTGTTTTCTTCAAGAAGATAGTCACATGCAACCAAACAATGAGTCTGGAGCTGTAGAAACAGTGCAGAGGGACTCTTGTAGTAATGTTTATAAGCACTTCACCACTGGTGGTAACACTACAGGTGATTATAGTTATTTATAAAATTACAAGAGTAAAAAGTAAGGAAATTTTGAAGTCCTACTAAAGATTCTTACTATAGCTTGATGTACCTCAACAAAAGCCTCATACGTGTAAAACATCTGTTTCCATGTCTGCTTTCTCTGTGTAGGAAAGTTAGGTTTTTATCTTGGGAAAGCTAATACCTTGAAACAGAAGTCTCATCAAATCTTTGCTTCTCTGCTTCCATTATCCAAGACAGCAGTTGAGTATTGTCTTTATTTAATTATATATAAACATGTATGTCTGCCAAAACACTTAAAAAAACTTGAGAAAGTAAATCCTCACAAAGTGACATAGGCAAAATCCATTTGAACACATATGAATTTAATGTAACGTGGTGGAAGGTTAGTAACTTCCATAGTCAATGATAGAGCTGGGTAGAAGACCAAAAAACAAAGATGTGTTTCATTCACAGCTTTCTGAGATTTAGGCAGAATTTAGTTGGCTAAACTATAATCTTAAGAATGATTACTCAGATGCAGTCCTGAACTCCATTTGTGCCATCTTTTATGCTTTGAAGCTCTCAACAGGTTTCACATTTGACTTGGAAGCTGTGCATCTGCATGGGAGCGGGCAGCTCAGCGTCCTCCCCATAGCTAAGCCCCAGAGTTAGATGAGGCACGTGGAAGAGCAGAGTGGGTGAACAGCTCTAACAGAATACGCTCGCCTGGCTGGGGAATCGTGGGTTCCAGCTGGGGATGTTGTTGAACAAATGCAGTTGCGCTACTATGACATTCTCAATGCACGCTTTTTCATAAGGTACTTTTTTTTTTCCTTTGCAAATCCAGCTTTTCATCTCGGTTTTTAAGTTATATGTAACCCCACAGTTACTATTGCAGCGATACATACATTCCAGCGTGCTGGATTCAGTTGGTCTTACAGAATTTGTATTGGAGAAGAGCAATTACAAGCCACTTCTGCCCTAAATGAAATAAAAAGCAGTAGGAACAGCTGAAAACCCGGAGATAGACAGTGTTGCCATCTTTGAGAAAGTCATTGTCATTAATGCATACTTGTTGTATTAATGTGCTACAACTGGTATTGAAAAAAAATTCCAAAAATTTGTTCACAGGAAGCTTAAATGTCATATGTGGCCCTGCTAAAATACTCTCTTGCCCCAGTTTTGAAGCTAGGAGCTCCCTCCTCCAGGTTGGCATCATCAGTGGACACCCAAATGTTAAGGAGATTTCAGAAGAGTGAGTCAGCCGCATTGACTGAAAGTGTTTCAGAGATTCAGTAACCACAGAAGGTTGAAGATGGCCGCTGTTATAAAGCTCAGTGAGTTAGAAGATTTAAATAGTTCCAGAAAACTGTTTTAACAAACTTTAATAGCTTAACAGCTATTAAATACAAACTCTCTCCATATGGGAACATTCGATGAGGGCATTCAAAATGCAAGAGTTTTTCCTTTTCTTTTTTAAACTGACTCACTAGAGACAGAGCTTGGGTACCTTATTCGTATTTTATTTAATATTTTTTAGCGCAAGAATAGAAGAACTTGTCGTTCAAAGAATGCAGAAATTTTTGGCACTTTCTGATATGTCGAGGCCAGAAAATCAGATCAATCCCTCAGCAATATTTTTGCCTGTCATGTTTTCTTCTGTGTATTTCTCATCCACACTCAATGTCACATCTGGTACTTAGAGAGCTCTTATAATGCCTTGCCAAGTCATTAACACAGATTTTAAACATAATTTATTACACTTGTTCTTATTCAAAGGTCATGATTGGTCTCTTTGTTGAACATCTCATACATTTCATATATGACAGTAACTGGTGTTTATAGCATATAGGTAGCCTTGAGTCTTGGCAGAGTAGGATCCCAGTTTATGTAAGGCACTGATTTTGAGTAGGCCACACCTGATATTTTTGCCCCGTTTTTAGGTGAGCACTTTCTCTTGAGTAGCTTTTGGCTATAAAATAGAGAACAGAATGTTTTATGTAAGCAATGGATAGCCTCTTTTATCCAAACAGCTTATACAACAGCCTGCTAAAGGGGTAAAAATAACAATCAGACATCAGAGCAGTTAAATAATAGCTTGAGACCGAGCAGTTGCAGAAAGGTGTCTGTGTTATTACTCCTTTTCCTTTTCTGTAAATGATTAATGACACCTGAAGCATAGCACGTCTTAGCTGTTACACAGGACATGAAGTCAGTGTTTCTCCAAGATACCATCCTGAAGAGGATGCAAATTTCTCTGTGTATTTGCTGGGGCCAAGCTAGGTTCATGAACGCCAGTCTTAATTAAGAGACCTATTTCAGAAGCTGAGAGTGACTGGAAAAAAGCACTCTCCTCCTCTGAGGGAATGCCTGGAGGTTGACACGGTTATGAGAGTGACTTCTGCTGCTTCACATACATAAAGACATTCTTGGGTGACTGCTTAGGGCTAGCTAACTTTTTTCTACTGAAACTTAATAGCAGTAAACTGAAGTTACCCATACCTGTAAATACAAATACAGATTTTTCACAGTCTTCTCTTCCAGAACACAAGTGTTTATGGTTTCCCCTCAGACCATGGTATCACATGGCTCAAAGTAATGTAAAGAACAATACCTGTGTCCTGAATCATGGTACATTTTATTGAGTACATGTTAACAGGCTAGCTAATTAGGAGAATGAATAGAATCACAAAGGTTTTTTTTTAGTCTGTGGTTTGTGCTTCTTGAAGGTCATTGGATTACTTTTAAGGGCCACTAAAAGCAATTTTTTGGTTTTGCTATAAATTTTGTGCCTATGCATTAGTAAAATCTGCTGTCATTTTAAAGCCAAAGTTCTTCCCCAATTCAGAGAGCCTTTTGCTTCAAAAATAACATAAATATAAATGTAAATATGCAAATATAAATATATAACTACATAAGTACTGGAATCAGCCAATAAAAAGAGTAAGCTCTTCAAAGTTATTGCCACTCGATAACTGGCACAGAAGTCCTTCAAAGCAGCAAAAGAAACAGCACAAAAGAATTCAGGCTTTGCCAGCAACAGGCTGTGCTATGCTGGCGCAACACAGCGAGTGAAGTTGTATGGATTGTGTTATGCAGTACGTCAGACTGGATTGCGATAGAGATACAGTCTGGCCTTAAAGATCTATGAGT
>NW_009258671.1:5999114-6000924 GCF_000687185.1 Egretta garzetta | reverse complement strand
CCCCTTTGCTCTCCTTCTCTAACCTGAGTACTGGAGCCAGCAGGATGATCAACTTACTTTGTGGTTTTCTAACAAAGAGAAAGGATGAGGGGATAGGACCAGGGAAAATGGCCTCAAGTTGCGCCAGGGCAGGTTTAGGCTGGACATTTCCAAAAATTTTTTCACCCAAAGGGTTGTTAAGCATTGGAATGGGCTGCCCAGGGAAGTGGTTGAGTCCGCATCCCCGGAGGGATTTAAAAGACGGGCAGACGAGGTGCTTAGGGACATGGTTTAGTGGTGGGATGGCAGGGTTAGGTTAACGGTTAGACTTGATGGTCTTAAAGGTCTTTTCCAACCTAAATGATTCTATGATTCTAACAAAAGTAACTCAAAAAGACTAGCATTTTCCAAAGTGTCTACATTATTTTGGAGTCCTGGATGGTGAGGTTTGCGCACACAAATTAATTCATGTGCTTGTAAATCTGTTTTTAAGTAAAACTCTCTCAATTCGATGGTGCCACTTTTGATTTAAAAACAAAATAATCTTCAGTTTTTAAATAGCCTTTTCATTCCTGGCAGAAATGGGTATTTTCTGAACACCTAACGAGAGCCTAATGTCTCTGAAAAACAGTATTGCTGTTACAGATCTACACAAGGATAAATACAGCTGCCTAGGGGGGCTGTTGAAATGAAAAGAGGTTGAAATGTGCCCATGGCACACAAGTGGCAGTCCCTGGGCTGAGCCCTACCTCTCTAGGATCAGTGAGATCCCACCCAGTGCCTTTTCTGCTGTGGCTAAAAGAGAACAAAACCGGCTGTGAGGGCAGCGCGTATCTCCAAGGACAAAACACCTTTTCTTGGGTCTGCACGCAGCCGATCTGTGACCCTCCAAGCTGCAATTGTCTCGTCCACCTTGCATGCAAAGGTCCCGATAATGCCTTGCATCACTGTCTGAAAGTCTTATCCTTGATTAAAACAGACTTGTCACCCGCAGTACAGATTCCTGATCTTTTGAAGTGTTAACAGCCTCATGTTAAACAGCTGGTATAGGAACAATGCAAAGGTACAGAAATGTAAACCACCTTAAACCTGTGGCACTAAGTCAAGGCAGAATTGACTGAACAGAGAAACCAGCTGACTGTCGCACAGAGTGGGGCCAGAAGCGATTCGAATGGCACTCAGCAGAACTGTGCCACCTGAATGCAACACCTTCGTCGTTCGCTGCTTGTGAACTTCACAAATCAAGAAGTTGTGGGTATCTGTCTGCTGCCTAGAATATGCAAAATCCATACTGGGGCCCAGTTCGGGTCAAATCCCACAGGGATCTACTATGCTATTTCAGAAAAATGCATTTAAATAAATTGTACATTTTGCAAAGTTTCCTTGAGGCATTAGTTTAATTTTATCAAACAAAATAGGCAATATTTTCTTCCTTAATAGCAGAAGTACCCTGCAAGTTTGTCACCTTTGTACCTGAAGCCACAAGACGTCCTCTCCACATACTGCTTTTCAACCAATTGAATTCTGTGGATAGTAAAATCTTTTTGTCTCATTTATAACAAAAATAAAAGCATGGCATCAGCGAACATCTTGCTTTTGAGACCGTGCTTGTTCACTGCTTTCTTTGGGCTTTAGATAGGGATCTTTTGCTGACGTCAGTGGGAGCTGGATGAGACCTCAAAGGCAGCCTGCTGGACTGCAAAGTCTTGAGACGTGCGTCTTGTTTACCAGTGACTGACTCAGTCACGATCAAAAAATCACTGGAGTTCTTATCTGAGCATTTGTTAGTATTAAATAGCTACACTGAAGTCAGAAGTAGACTTTGTAGGGA
>NW_009258671.1:5970291-5999103 GCF_000687185.1 Egretta garzetta | reverse complement strand
GGGAAATTAAGTGTGCAAGACTAGCAGAGTCTATTGCAGTTTTTTGAGTACTAGAGAGATGGATGTTCAAATCGGCGCTCCCATTTCGAGTCTCAAAAGTTTTGCGGATGGCCACACGTGCATGGGCATGGCCCAAGGGAGCGTCTTGGAACCCGCTTCCCGTTGGAGCTCCATTACTTTCATATGCCAGCCCGTACATCCACACCAGGGGGCAGATTCTGCCTAAATCTCTGGAAAGAAACAAGGTGTTACATAGACGGGTGCGTCTGTAACGCTCGCTAGCTGTAGTTGCCATCTTGTTTTTTCAAAATGTGGAGCAGGGGCTGTGGTTACGCTTTTAGGCAACAGCTTCAAGGTCACAGCGCTTACTCTGCTGATGAGCTGCCCTCTGAACATCATTTCGTTTCGTGGGCAGGACACGTAGAGGCAAGGGCAAAGATTTTGTCTTTGGACAGGGGAGGACGGGCAGAAGTGCCTGGAGAGGAAGGAACGACTACCACTGGGAGGTGGACTGCCCGGGGACAGCACGTATTCCTAGATGAGAGAGAAGCAGCAGCAGATGGTGGCTCAGTAGAAACAGATTAAAGCAGCTGGTACAGAAACAAGACGTGGCATCAAGGGTCGGTTCAAATCAGAAACAAGCTGTTCCTCGCAGAGCTCTGACTTGATTGGGAAATGAGAAACCTGGGTTAATTTCCCTCCTCAGCATGAGAAGGTTCAAGCCTACACACCCCATTTCCCCAGGGAACAGTAACCTCCTTGCTATCAAATCATCTGGAGAGAGGTGGTGGGAGGAGTTGGGAGGCTGCGAGATGAACTCTCTCAGCATGTGTAAAGATTAATTCCCCCTCACACCGACTGTAGAAGCGTTCCTGTACGATGAAGCATACAAATCCCAGTGCCATTACAACTGACATAGAATAAGTTCATTGTATTATATATACATTAACTTGCCCTTCAACTGTCCCAATAGTTAATGTAAATGGCATCTTTCAGACAGCGACTTCTTTTGGGCAGACTGGCACTCTATGCAGCAGAGCCTAGCACTGCTCAACCCAGCATGGCTGACAGGTTACAGTCTACTGGCACCCACATTTAAAACCTGCTTTCGTCTTTGAAATTCAGCTATGGGACAGGCATTTTACAACCTCTCTGATATTTAAAATTTACATGCATGATAAATAAAATTATCTTAAGCACTGCCTAAACTGCAAATACGCCCTTGTCTAGTCCAGAGCTGGGAACTGCTATTGTCATCGCTCCCAACACCAAGAGACAAACTCTTTTGAATACTCCTCCCTTCTCTTTCCATAGGAAGATTGTCAGAAAAGACATTTTATTGTCCAAAGCATAATTGTTTTGTGTAGGTACAAGGCACACTTCATACGAGAATAAAGACACGAAAAATGCACAACAGATATTTGCAGTAAGTTTTATAAACACTAAACTATATAATATTTTAAAAAAAACAAACCCACAAATGCTTCTGCACGTGCTGAAGGCATGGCCTTTATATTTGCCGTTAAAGTGCTGGTTTTTTTGAGGAATACTGAATTTGGTAATGCAAAGAGATAAAGAACTAAGCCTGCATTTCCTTATGATACGTAGCTCTGAGATAATCTCTGGTTACTGGAAGAAAAAGTGCAGTCCCTTCAGTAGAATCTGTAAAATTCTGTTAAAATTGTATCATTTACTGAGAGCAGCAGTTCCCAGGCGGAAGGCTGTTGCTCACTGGAGGGCTCCGGAGGCGGCCAGTCACCAGCTGCTAGCTCCTCTTTGCTTTCAGCTGCTCAATGCTGTAGTAATATTTTTACCTGACTGTTTCACAACTGCATCTGCTGCCACCGCTTTTTAGCAGGAACAGGGAAGAGTAGGACAAAATTGTTTCTATAGCGAATTGAAGGACACAACTGCCCCTGGAAGCCTTTCTTGAATAAATATGGTCTACAGGGAAGAAGGTAAGTCTCTTGCGAAGAGCAATAACCATTTTAGAAGGAGCTTCACATGACTGCAGTTGGTACAAGATGAGCAATTTCTGCAATCTCTACTTTCTGATTGAGAGTAGTGACACTGGGGTTTTCACTGTCCATGGAAATCAAGACGAGAGTACACAAAATAGTGTTGCAATTCCTTCGATGCCTCCCATGCCAGAAGAGAAACAAGCCAGTACGCTGGCGTGAAAAAATAAAACCAGCAACTTTACAAAAAGAATGCTACTTTTATTTTCAAATGCTGTAAAAAGCCTCATATAAATTTTTATAATGCTTCTATGTAACTTTCCCAACCACAACTAATGAAACAGTCTAGGAAAAATATAGCAGTTGCCATTTCGACTCCAAGAACAAGCTGCTGTAATATATCAACATTAAAAGGACAAGGTACAGTATGTTACAACGCTTGTAATTGCTCATATTATTGAAAAAGTGAGAGCACTTCCTAAGCATTAGAGTATAACCAGGCTAAACTGCAGTATTCCCTACTTGCTGTTGCAGAAGACGAAAGTCACCTCTTTAGAAGGAGCAGACAGAACACGCTTGGTACTGCTCATGCCCGTTTGTCTTAGTAGTGTGAAGAGCTTTCAGCAAGCCCCCTTGCACTTAGGTGAATTCACCCACGTCAGATGCTATTATTCCATACTGTATCCAACGGCTCAGGTGTTTAACAATTGACCTATAAAAATAACACTTATGTAACTCTCCCGCAAGGCAAAATTTAACAGTGCAAATGCAGTATCAACAATATTTGATTTCTGAATGCTGGCAATTTTTTTAAACTCCTTTTGCACAAGAAACAACCTCTGCTGATGTCCTAAGGCCGCTTGCTCACGCTGGCTGGAGATGGAGCAAAGTGCAAAAGCTCAGCTGCGTTTCCCAATCCAAGCTTCCTCCCCACTTTCAGGGTATTCAGATCCAGAATTTGGATTCAGGCTCACCACTTCCATCGATGCACTCAAGTTTTCCCTGCTGGAGCAGGTTAACTTCCCAGCGAACCTCCGATAACAATTTGCATACACAATTCCATGTTTTAACAAAAGTTAACAAAACATACTTCCAGAAAATAAATTTTCACATGGTTGCAATCATCAAGCCATTTCAGGATCTTTGGTACTCTAAGGATAAGAAAAATAAATGGCACAGTGACAAACATTGCCAAAGGAAAAAACACAACCATCCAAAGGAATAAGACAAAAATAACAAAACAAAAGATATGTTGCACTTCCATTTTTTTGAAAGCCAGTGTAGATTAACCTTCTGTTCTCTTTAATCCATTACAGTATCACAGTTTCACCTTTAAAAAAAAATTCTATCATCCTAAAAGCAGTAGTTAATATTTTGTTTAACTTGACTTACTGATTAAAATAATGCTATGCTTCAAAAAAAAAAAAAAAAAATCAACTACCACAATACAGGAGTTTATGCTAAATAGGCTGCAGGCTGTTTCCCTATGGATATAACTCCTATGTGAGCACTGATATGATTAATCATCCGCAATTTTAAATGAGCATTATCTTTAGTGTTACAAAAGTAAGGGTTGAGCTTTTTCCCAAGTTTGTAAACCAGTGAGTATGTACAGACATTATTGTTTAATAGATAGCCTTAAATTACGTGTGTGTTTATCTCCCCTCCCTCCCAAGCCCCCTAGGGAAAAAAAAAAAATAAAATCACCAGTATTACTGAGCATTTGCAGTTTCCATGAAACTTATCTCGTCTTTGCAAGTTCAGGCAGAGACTTCTTTTTGTATTATGCAAATAGGGTTGCTGTGGTCTTTTAAAATGTTTGTAGGAATTCCACTTCTGGTGTACAAAGTGCCCCATGAATGAGACTGGGAATTAAAACTAATAACAATTCTCTTTTGAATAGCAGTGTCCTTTGAGGCTAAGTTTGCATGTCAGATATTTTCTGCCCAAGCTCTTTTATCTTGGTAGAAGAGATTGAAGGCCTTGGAAAGGGCGTTTTCCTTTCCTGAGAAGCCTCAGAAGCTGCTAAGGGCACTGGCAGAATGAAGTCTGAAAGCGTAAAGGTGGATTTAAGTGAGTTACTGGGTTTGGACAGTCTTTGGATGGATCTATGTTGACAAGGTTAAGAACAACACCGGAGAATTTCTGAGGGATCTTGCCCCAATGGCAGTAAAGAGGTGTTGATTAGTGTAAGATCTGGGAAGAAAAACTGGGAGATCAATAAGCTGTTCCCACTTAAGTCCAGGCAAAAGTTTAGTTTAGCCATGTTCCAGTATAACACTGTATAAGTTGGATGGGCCCTGAGGCACTGGCTACTCCTCTTTGATAAGCTAAAGACTAAAATTTTTGGTAGAAATGCAGTATAAGTAACAGATATTAGATGCTTTAAGGGAGACAAAATATTGGAGGAAAGACATCACTGAAGCCCTTGAGGAACCTAATAGCTGTTGGATCAGGGAAGACCACGTGCACATCAGTAAGCCAACGATGCACAGAACTCTTGCTGGTAAATGGTCTTTTATGCAGCAGATGAACACCCCAGTGTGTTTTTAAAGCATACAAATAATTCAGAACAGCTGATACGGTGCCTAACAGCAATAAATATTTCTGTAATGGCTTTATAAATAGTGACTTCTATTCTGCTGCAAAAGCCAGTCTAATGGAGTCTTTCCTACAGTACGCCAAAAAATCTTGTGCTTTGCTCTGATGGGCATTGCAGAGCTTTTACAGTGCCTTTCACTTGCATTCAGAGGAAGAAGCCAACAACAGTGTCTCTGTTTGTTCAATTACTGGGGGATTGTTCATTGCTGTAAATATCTTCTGTAAACAGAAAATGACATCAAAGATCTCTACTGTATTGTGATAGATTCAAAGTACTGCAGATAATATGCTAGTACAGGCAGAGATACAGATAAGTTTGCCAGTGACTAGATAATTGCAAACTGTTTGAGGAGTGCAATTCAGTTCCAAACTGCTTGCTGGGCTGAGAAGCAAAACCATACCATGCATATGGAGAGATTTATGCTTCGGTTTCCTCAACCTAGGAGAAGGAGACCTATCTCTGCTATCAGTTTGTCACCATCCTGCAGAGCGGGGAGAATAGCATTTAGATGCTCTGCCCAGTTCAGTCATGGTTGTTGTGGTTCCTGGAAGCTGGGCTGCAGGCTCAGTTGATCCCTTGTAATCCCATGGTCCACATTAGATGGAGATACTAGAAGAAGATGGAGCCCACAGGAGAGCCCGAGTCTAGTGGGGCACTCCATTTCCTCTAGCTTGGCAGAGGCTGCTATGGGGTATTCTGGAAAAAAAAGGCTAGAACAGGATTCTTTCTGCCCAGAACTTCTTAGGGAGAAAAAAAAGAAAAAGCAGCAGTTTAATCACTCTTCTAGAATATGTTTTGCACAGACAGAAAAGGCTACTTGAATTATGAGATCATCAAAAAGATGATCTGTTACAGGAGAGGCAGGAATGTGGTCCTGGAAACTGCCATCTCTTCAGAATTTGGTATCACAAATTTTCCCTTCTGTTAAAAATCATTATAATTTTTATTCAGATTCCTTTTTTCTTCTGAAGTTGCCAACAGGCATCGTCATCTTAAAACAGTAATACCCACCAACTATCATCTAAAGAAGAAACACCACTAAACAGATCACAGGGACTGTCTCACCACCACACACAGTGGAAAAAGGAAGAAAGAGAAGAAGGGATGATCGGCTGATAAAAGCCCTCCAGTGGGGAGAAGCGAGGGTAGGCAGGGAATAAGGAGGCCCACAGGACACTGCTATTTAAAATAATTCAATGTTGCCACACTCATAGGGTATCTACGGACCACAAATGGAATGCCCTTGAGCAACTGCTCAGAGAATTTTGCAAATGTGGGCAATGTTTTTTTTTATACTGCATATCTAAAACCCACCAGGTAAGCAGTATAATGACAATGCTGCATAAAATGATATGTTTTATTCCTGGGTGGATTAGATGGTTTACAGTACAAACAAAGCCACAGTACAGAGAGGCATAATTAACCGTTATACACACATAGGCAGTGCAGTTAAAGGGATGTACGTTCCTTTTATTCCAGTACCTTTGTATAATAAAGTTAACAAAAATATTCAAATATTAAAAAAAAAAAAAGCCAGCTGGCACTGCCAACTAATTCCTGTAGTAGTCTTAGAAATCCTAATCCTGTAGAATTTCCTTGTGAAATTGATGCGCACCAGAGTCAATGTATTGATAACTAACGCCAAGCGGGTCTGGTGATGCAGCTACCTGAGGTTTGTATTTTTATTTCTTTTGTGGGTTTGTGTTTTGTTTCACAACTTCCCGGCTTTCATGTAGGAAGGGATCGAGCCACGCTGCGTGAGCCCTTCAAACCTCTTGTAGGTATAATTGAGGAAAACCCAGTCTTTGGATTTGTAGTCAGGTTCCGTTGTGTTTGGCACTAGAATTCAAACAAAAGTAAAAACAAAACAATTAAACCCAGCGCTGCTTCTAAAAGGACTTTTTACAGAGCACTGATGTACACATGAACTCTTATTTCCCTACTCAGCAGAAATTTCTTGAAGAAACCCTGTTTCTAATCAGGTCTTTTGTCAATGGTCGGAGAAGAGTTGTAATTTCAGCATGTATCTCTGAAGAGCAAAAAGGTTTTTTTTGTTTGTTTGGGTTTTAGGATTTTTTCAGTATGTCTATACACGATAACAGGTTCCCATACCTTGACAGGAACCTCTAACACACCCACAGGATACACAATTATGACAAACATAACATTTAGGATGCTCCATGCACACCAAACACACGTCTACATATCGTGTTATCCTTGCCACAAACAGAAGAAAAAGATATATCCAAGTCCTCCCAAAAGAACTACACATATCACACACACATATATTACTCTCCTAGGACTTCCTCCCTGCTTATAGCTTCAGCGAGGCTTGTAACAGCCTCCTTGGATTTTATGAACAGCCCAGATGGCTGGTGCGCTGCACACCAACATTTGCTGCAGTGGGCTTCTATATTTAGCCCTGGTGGCTGCTTTTAGAGTTCTGCAACAATATTTTCAAGTCAAGATGCCAAACACACCAATATCAAAGTTTGTATTTAGGTATCTAGGTGTACAGTAACATTTTCAGTGGGTCTAAAATGCCCAAAACAATACAAATGTACTTGGCATTATCCAAACACGGACTTGAAACAGCTTAATTTAGGCAATGAAGATTGGTTGCACTTGCATTAAAAGGATAAGCTTCCTTGCCATTAAATAAAAGCCATTTCAGAAGAACACCCCAGCTTTTTGATAATTCTTATGGTTGTTAGCACAGCTACACTTATCTGCCACCAATTAATCACTGTTGTACATCTGCCTATCTTTAAGTCATTAATAATTAATTGAAACAGTAGGAGCTGGAAGAATTTGGCATGTCAGAGAATCAAGCTTTTTATGTATAAAATTTCCTACTGCTTGCCAATATAAGTTAACAATTAAAAAACTTAAATTATTTGCTGAGCCACGCAGGTTCACAAATCACTATGTTAAATAATAATCTGTCTGAAAATTTTTGCCCACAAATATGTGAATGTTCATGTTTGGCATGAAACTCAAAAGTCATTTAAGATCAAAAGCAAATCACTGTGTAATGTTTTACCGGAATTTGGTTAGACACGACTCTATGGTAGGAAACTGTACTGTTTTCTGTGCTCGCTATATATGCAAACCATTTTTACGCATAGATTTAACTGTTGAAATCTGTGGGCTGCTTCCCCCTTTCCTCTCCCCCCTAGTTCTAAGGAAGTAGAACCTATGAGAGATCATAGGTTTACATTTATATTTGAAAGTCTCTGGATCAAGTCTGTGTTATTACCTTGATTAGGGTATCAGAAAAATTAATATAAACAACAACAACAAAAGCATCTGTGGAGTATTCTGGCATGTCATAGATAGAAATTTGGAATTTACAACGACAGTCTCACCTGGCTGTAAAATATCAGATTCAGGAAATTCATCAAAGTTGGAAGTATCATCAATACTTTTGATTTCTATAGGGATTGCAGCTGGTCTTTCCCTGCAAATAGAAATAAATGTCAGAATAGTGCATACTAGGAAAAGAGACATTAAATTCCAGTTTTGTTTAACTTAGCTTTTTATGGTTACAACATCCCTTTAATTTTAAAGCACAAAGGTTCCACTGAGTCCATCAGAGATGTATCGAACTCGCCTGTTTGCTGACATCATGGGGAGATTTATTGGCTTCCTATCTAGCATTATAATCTTCTTGGCAAACTTGGGGAAAACATAATTTTCCCATTAGCTGAAACAGCATTCCACACTTATCTGCCATACAGCTATTGCTGCGATCTTTGTTGACACCAAGAACCACTGTGGTTACCTTCGTTTCATAAACCCAGCCTACCCAGCCGAGCAGGATGTTACTTGTGTTTGGAGCCATCAGATGTGTTGCTTTACAATTCCAGCACTCGTCAGCCTGGCCCTTGTCCAAATACCTTTTGACCTGAGCTCCTACTTCTGACACTCAGCCACCAGTATCTCCCATGCAAAACGAGGTGGCTCTGACATGCTGCTGCTAACAAGTAGGCAGCCCTTTAAGAAGTTTTAAGGTGGCTTTCGAAGTTGCTTAAGTGATCTGTCCCACAAAATCATGCAAATGAGAACATGGCACTGTGGGAAACTCATTAATTTACAGCTGTAAACTTATTACAGTTGCAATTATTACAATTACAATTAAATCCACTTCTGGGAGGAACGGGGAAACCATTTTTCCAGGTTGTCAAAAGTGACATGATCAGATATGTTACTGCTCTTTCTGCTTATCTTTTCAGCGTGGGAGACACTAATAAGTTAAATGAGGCTTTCCGCACCAGAGGAAATGAGAAGTAAAAGAGCTGGACAGTCACACACCCACAGTATGGATTTTCATGTAGAAAACTGCAGGATTACTGAAGAGTGGACTACTTCAAACCTTAGAGAGCCAAACAGTAACTTTCAGTGGAAAATATGGCATGTGTGGAGCCATCCAAAATCTGCTCTGAAGGTGTTACCACTTTGGGTGCATGCAGATGTAGCTCAGCATCTGCAGGCACAAGCTCAGGCTGGAACTGGTACAGCTGCCTCGTCCAGGCCCTCTACCCAGGCTCGGCCCAGCAGAATTTGGCCACAGAGACTGCGACTCCGAGGTGAGTCAGTGCCTCTGCCCAGCGCTCTGTAGACATACCGGTTCGCTCGGGTGTAGTATCTGCAGCGTGCAGTAAAGACATGCCCTGTGTTTCCTCCTACTTGCTGCCTCTCCTCTTCATTCATCTATTTCCCCTGCATTTTTGGAATAGAGTTTGCTTTTCTTGTGCTCCTATTACAAAAAAAGTCAATTATAGCAATAGCTGCAGAGCCCATTACTACTGGAACAGGAGCTCTCTGCTGGTATCAGAGCATATACATCAGGAATAACACAGCCACCCTACCACAATTTCTTTCCATCCTGGGCACTCTGGGGCATCTCAGGACAGTTAAGCTCTGATCAGATCTATGAGTGTCGGCAAGGCCTGAAAACCTTCACTGTCACCCACCTACTGCCAGTAGCTGCCTTTCAAAATAAAAGATAAATTGGAAATAATTATCCTTGACACCATGGTACACTAAATTCTTGCTTTCATGGCTTTTATTCTCACTATTAAATGTGTGTGTGTGTATATATACCTGATATGGCCCCAGTCCACTCCTTCAAAAAACGGATGACTTTTTATTTCCTCTACTCCATTACTACCAATTCTATTTTCTGAGTCGATACAAAACCTGAAAAAGGGGAAAAAATAAAGGGAATTTTACAATAAATGCAGACAGAAGCAACAGCAAATAAAGCTGCCATGGTATCCTGTATCAGGAACTTGAGGAAGTTCTTTCAAATTGTTCCATCCCTTGGGGTAACATAAAAGCAGCCCATTTGCATCTAGGAGAGAAGGGAAATAATAGAAGTAGAATATTGTTAGAGTCCCAAAAGAAAAAGCTGTGATGGAAGTAACTTACACCTTTTCTAAACTGTTGCATCCCCATCTTCAAGGTTTGTGAAAAGTTGCTGGAAGTTCTAGCCCTGGAAGATTAATTTGGCATGGAGGCTTAAGTCCCTACCACTCTGCACGTCCTCAACTATTTAAAATCCATGTTTCAAAGTCTAACTAACAGGAATGGGGTACACTTAACAAAATAGGACTACTCTCTGATGCCACATTTTGGAACTACAGTGAGCTAGACACATTCAAAACATGCCATGTCCCTATTCTCCTGTCACCACCTCTTCCCTTTCCTTAGAGGTCCAGGTGCTGGTGGTACAAAGATGCAAGACCTATTTCTGATATGGCCCAGCTGCATAACCTCAGCTCAGACTCCAGAAGAAATTGTCAATTTATGAGAAGCAGCTGTGACAAAGTCTACAGAGTCAAGAAAGAAGAAAAAGGTGAAATTGGAGACAGAAATAGGATGGTTGAGATGGGGACCGTTGCCTGCTCAAGTAGGCAGGAGGAAAATGCCAACAAGTATAGAATCCTAGAGAGAAAAAAAAAAAAAAAAAGGGAGGTGGAAGCTCTCTGACAGCAACTTGGTGACATCAGGGATTTGTTTCAGGGATCAGCAGAGGCTGACCCTTCTTCTCTGGCCTGACACCTGCCTGGGCCGATGCCTAGCTGACTGGAAAAGACTCTGAAGTATCTCATCAAGGAGATGGTGAGCATACCAATGTTTAGCCTAGGACTTCATTAAATCCTAGCTGTCTTTTTTATGCATTAGCAAAGATAGAACTGCGTTATATTTTTACACTGTCCTTGCAGTCTCTTTGAGGATGGCAAAAGGTGTCAACAGTGACACAAAGAGGGAGGTTTATAGTAACAGTAAAAAACCATCCATGTCAAACAAAAAGCCTGGTCTTGCCAAGTATGGAGTCACTCAATGGCCTCCTGGAAATGGGAAGTATTTGGTAGCATGGGGATGTGTTTCTTCTGCTGCTCTAAAAGTCAGCTGGACTTTGTTAAGTGAAATCCCGTTTGCCTAGATGAGCAAAGCCTCTGGCTGTTGATTTAGTTATCCTGAACTCATAATCTCTCCACATGGATCACATCATCCAGATTTGTAAGGCACTTTTCACATCAATATATTACAATACAGAAAAGGTCACCTTCTTGCTAGTTAGTGAAATTTTCAGCAGGTAATTTAGTAACCTAGCAAGTTAGGCTATAAACTGTTTCCAATTATAGGCTGTAATGTTCTTTTACTTGTAGTTGAGTGTCACCTGGGGAAAAAAAAAACCCTGCTTGTATTTCTGCTGCAGTTGGTTGATGCCAAGTGCTAATAATAGACCTCAAACCTTGTAACAACAGTTAGCCAAACCAGGTCTCAGGATTTGTCAGGCTTTGTCTGGCTTATTTTAGTTTGGTTTTATCTGTGTCCACAAAAATAAACTTTAGCTTTGTCTGCAACTTCCTTTAAGTTGAAATATATGTTGTCTAACTTGTGCAAGCTGTAATGGACAAAGTACCCAATAGCCAGGTGTTTGTAGCCTAACCTGCTGGTTCGACCTCATTTTAGTAAATTGTCTATAACTAAAGATGTTTTACCCTAACTTAAGTTCTTCCATATATGGAAAAAACACTAATAAATTCAAGTAGTCATTATGTAAGTAAATTCATGAGCAAGACATGTTAACAAATAAACTGCCTGAAATATCTAAAAATGCCCCAAACACAACCAAGACTGAGGAGGAGGAAATCCTCAGCACAACACAGTACTCTTTCCAGCAAAGAACTCAGTATGCTGACAAGACCCAGGAGAGGTTAAGCAGAACACTAGAGAAAGAGATACTGAAAACGTAATAAAACTGTTATACACAAAATTATTAATGAGGATTAGCAATAATTAATTTGAACTGTTATTATCACTGTAACTGGATTAATAACTTGTATTTGCTATGTTTGTTGTACGCTACTGGTACAGTGCTCAGACTCGTAATAAATTCTAGTTCTTGGCTCTGCCTATGAAGTAGGTTCCCCTTTTTGCCTCTAACAAAACTGTGTAAGCTTGTAATATTATCTCACAGGGCGGTGTGTGTCAAAGCCAAAAACCACATCTCCCACCAAACCTCCCAGGACAAGAGAGCATTTCTGCCTGAGCTTGACACCAAAACACCTCTCAAAAATTTCAATGCAAACTGAGTCAATTAAAAACTGTTCATTTTGGAAAAAGTGAGTAAATCCAAAACATCCAAAGACTTCTGCTCAGTGCATCAAATGCTGGCAAGCAGTTATTTTCTAATTCCCTCTGAGAGGAGAAAAATTGTGTGCTAATCACTTTTTCTTCTTTTTTCCAGTCTGCTCTGTTTCTCCTGATACTACGGTACAAATCAAGATTATTACAGCTTATTCCTTCATGTCAAGCAAATGGCAAAGAGGAAAAAAAAAAAAAAAAAAAAATCCGTCAAGGATGGTGACACAGAAGAAACCAACTTTCCCTCCAATCTAAAGCTTCCTTCACGCAGAACAGAAAGTTAACCTAATGGAAGGTGACCAAGTCTGGGTGAGTGGTCAGAAGTGGGCTTTTGTTACTCACCTTAGAATTAAGTCCTTTGCTTTCTCCGAAATGGGCACCTCTGGAGGAAATACTAACGTTTCTTTCCAGTTCATAACTTTCCTGTAAGTCTCTTGTGGCGTTTCTGAACAGAAAGGTGGATATCCTGCACAAACAAATAGAAAAAATTAACAAACTTTTCCCAGAAGGGGAAAGTGACCTGGGCCTCTGCTTTTGCCATGAAGGCTCCCAAATCTAACAGGTAGTACTACCCAAAAGTTTTCTCTTTTGCAATGCAACATTAAAGGTTATTTTGTTACTTCCAAGTAAAGAGACTAAACCTCAAAAGCACTTAATAGTGAAACACTGAAAGGACTGAGGCATCATCTCTTGCCACCTTCCTGGAAAGGTGGGAGGACTTCAAAGTTTTCCGGAAGCTCAATTTGGGGCTTACTTCAGGTAGAACCAAATGAAATTCTGGTACCTCCAACTATGCAGGGGATCAGACCTGGTGAACCAATGGACCCTGTTACCTTTGAATGATTCTTAAGTTGGGGTCTTTAACATACCTATTAGCATTTCATACATAATCACTCCCAAAGACCACCAGTCACACAGTTTGTTGTACCCGGTCTGCATAAATACTTCTGGTGCAATATAGTCTGGGGTTCCAACAGTAGAATATGCCTGGAAAAAAAAAGAATAAACTCTTTAAAAGATAAATACTACCTTTTTATACTTTGCAAAATCTTTTCCTGGGGATTCACATATAGAATCTTGTTATTTGGATGGACAAGAATGCTTAATTTGAGAATTCACCGTATCTAAAATCCCAAGAACGTTATTCTTTTACATGACTAAGCACAGAGAACCTTGTAAATCATCCTCCCAAGTGTGACAAAATCATAGAATATTCTCACTGCAATATCAGAAGGTCACATTAGCTAAAGTTTCAGGTAGCTGCATTACTAAAATATCCAAGTTCTGGTTTTGGTTTTTTTTTTTTTTTTTTTACAAGGGATAACCAGTGGTAGATTCCCATGTGTGACACTCATGATACATTAGCTCTTCCTTTGATTCAGCTAATGCCAGAGCTCCCTGTATTACTTGGCCACTTTTCATTATAAACCCAGGCTGCAGTACCCCAGTGCCAATACCCTCCCTCCACTGCCTTTCCATCATATTCCTATTCAGCAGAAGGACAAACAGTTCTCTGAAAAAGAACCACGCATCTTCCTGTCACACTGAACCGCAGGAATTAAACGCAGGAGTTCGCAGGCAGCGTCAATACTAGGTCAGTGTAGGAGACAAACTCAAGATACAGCTTTGCTAAGCAGTTGCTCACACCCGAGGTTAGTTAGTCCAGGTGCTCATAAGGGAAACAAAGGCACAGAGAAGAGCGGGGTCTTGCTGGTCACAGCTCTGAAAACAGACAGACAAAGGAACCCTGATCTCTGAGCTGTTCCACAATCAGCATCACTAGACCAGCTTCTTTTGAGTTATTTGCAATTTGGGGAGCTTGAAGAGGGCAACATGTGTAAGGGAGGAGGACCTTCTGGTTTTTAAAAACCGGTAGCATTAATGCTGAGGTTTTTATTTAACTTTTTCTGCAAACAGTTTAAAAGAAAAAAAGTCATACATCATTTTATTAACTCACCAGCTGTCGCCTGTTCTTCTTCCATGTTTCTGCTTTTCTCTTTGAGTTCATATTCTGAAATGCTAATTTACCAAATAGTCATTAGATAATAAAGGCATTTGTGAGAATTAAAAGAAAATATTGATAACATTCTGTTTTCAAAGAAAAACTAATTTATATCTTTAGAACACTTTAGTTTAGAAGCAAATACTTGATTATAACTAGAGATGGGAAGATGAATAACTACTGTCCCAATTTGCAGCTGAAACTGATGCAAGTAGGACACGTGATCAGCAATTCTAAATTAGAACTTGCTAAAAGTTTTACAGATTGGTCCAAGATCAGCAGCACTCATTGTTGCAGCTGGCAACACATATTCAGATACAGGAGATTTTTTTTAAGCAACAAGAGAAAAATCCAAGAACTGCAGGTGAATTTTATGTTTGTAGAATAAAACACTAATGTGGATGTGTCACCAAGTCATGTTGATGAACAACTTTACTCCTATGAAAAGCTTCACAAGATTGTTACTGACTTCAGGAAGTCAGCACATGAAGCCTATGTCCCTTCTGAATGTTTCTAACTTCACTAATATTGTTATGAGAAATACAATAAAATATAAATACATTACGTTATGTGTATTTGTATCTGTGTACAAATGTGCAAAAATACATTAACACTGCAGAAATCACGATTTCTTTTCTGTGAAAAGCTTCCATGTCCTGGGGAACATGCATTTCCCATTTCTCAACTAAATATAACCAGCCCGACCAATCTTGCTTAACCCAGCAGAAATAAATTATGATGTGGCATAGCTGCAGCTCAAAACTATGTAAGTGTTTAACTAGGAGAGCTTATACTTACAGAAGTCACTTGGCGGGTTGTGTGTAAGGTTCCTGTAGAACTCTGTTCTGTGAGCTTTCTTTAAACCTGTGCATAGCCCAAAATCAGACAGTTTTACATGACCCTAAAAAAATCAGAGAAGATAAAAACCATAATTTAGAAAGAAAAAGACAGTTTTAATACCTGCACTTGCCTTCTCAGGCCATCATGGACTCACACAGAAGTACCTAATCCAGGACAAGCAGGCAAATAACGACTGAATCTTGATGTACTGCGAGAGCATGTTTTCTCTCAAAAGGGTTATTGCCCCCTGGGAATGGTTACATCTACAATTCTGCAACAGCTGAGGGCAGATAGTTTGTCTGGTTTTCTGTTTTGAACTGGATACCACTGAGACTGAGAAAGCCTCCAGGACAAAATTCCTTTGTCTTGTTTTGATGGTAACCCGTTTTTAATCAGGTTTCCAGACATCGATGCTAGATGGTCTACGGCTTTGTGTATGATGCTTACTGGGTCCGTTTCATGGCTCGCTATAGTCAGTCTAACAGACAGAGCATTTCCACTGGTGAGCGGGTACAAATGAGATAACTGCAGGAATGGAACTGATTATTTAGCAGTGTCCGAATGTTTCATGCTTTCATTTGTCTCAAAGTAACTAAGTGTATCAGTTTTTAATGCGTATGAGCATCTGGACACCCTAAGGCTTTCCTTAAAAGCCTTTAAAGGGCTAAAAAGGCTTTCCAACAAAAAACAAGGGCAAGTTTGCTTTGTTAAAGTATACTAGTGCACTACAAGGAAAATATAATGACCACTTTCTACCTTTACTCCAGCTAGTTTAAAATCACCAGTGTGGCACTACTGGTTCCCACCGATTAGCACCACTATAAATGGCATTATCTGCAGACTGAGATGTTTAGAGCACAGGCAGTTGACATGCACGCTACATGCCTTAGCATCCAGCAGAAGGTTATCTGGTTTAATATCTCTGTGGATGAATCCCAGCTGGTGAATAGCATCTATGGCCAGCACAGTTTCAGAAATGTAAAACTGTGTCTCCTCTTCTGATAAGGTGTCTTTCTTCATTAGTAAGGTCATCATGTCACCTAATCAAAGAACAGAAAACGCAGCTTAGAAATCAGAACATTTTAATCACAAGACTAATTCTACGTGAAACCCCAGTAGAATCCAAATTTAACCTTGTAACTGGCCTTATAGCTACTAATTATAAAACTATTACTGCAAGGACCTACAAACCCAACGTACTTTTTTAGTAAACTAATGTAAAACTGTTGAAAATCTTAAATAGGAATTTTAATTGGATAGCCCAGGAAGATACAGCAAGTTTTAATGCATAATACATGTAATTGCACGTATTTAATAGCTCTGTGTATTGCATGTATTCACTAGCTTCAGCAATAAAAAGCAGAACACTGGATGAGAATAATTATTTAATCCAAGTCTATTCTAACATCCCTCCTTAACCTTTCTCCTTCCCCTAAAAAACAAAAAACCAAACCCAGAAGCGGTTACATTACTGGGACTTCATCTAAAACAACATTAAAAAGTTTTTTTATTATTACAAATTACACAGCATGCTTGGTTTTAACATTTTATGAAGCTGACAACAAAAGCGAAGGAACCTAACACCACAACATACAGCTTACCTCCAGGTAAAAACTCCATGATCAGGTAAAGATTTCTTTTATCCTGAAAGCTGTAAAACATTTTCACTACCCAGGCTCCATCCGCTTCAACCAAAATATCTCGTTCTGCTCGGATATGGGCCACCTAGAATTTTTTTTAAAATATTACTAAGGGACAATTTAAATACTTCAAACAAGGAACACCATACTATATTCCTAGTCCTGCAATATATTTTCATGATCTTTAATGAAGAAACTATTTTTCATACTCTTTTCACGCTCATATTTTTCAGGTTTTTTTACTAAATCCTACTCAGGCCTCACAAAATACCCAGCAGAAACCCACAGAAGTCAACTCAACGTTGAAAATGACTGTTCACACAATCGCAGAAGTGGTCTACAGAAACACAGAGCATTGTTAAGCTGTTTCTGTTCGTTGGAAAGACCTGAAAAAGCTGGCGGAAAAGTGCAATTCCCTTTTTACTATACCTTAAAATGAAATAGGAATATTCAAAAAAATTAGAGCTGACCATCAGAGAGCTTTATACGGTACTGCAGACAAAAATTTAATGTGCAACTCAAGGTGCAAATACTGACAAAGTTATTGGAAAAGGCCAGAGCTGGTCTTAAAAAACGCAAGAACCAAGAGGTAAAATGGTAGATGCATTACAATTACTGTCAGAAGTTACCAGATTTGTCATATACGTATACAAAGAAACAAAAAACTAACAGCTATTTCTACACTGGTATCTCACATTTGAAACCTGGAAGGTAAGCCTGGGGAATCTTTAGCAAGAACGACAGAGTGCCTAAACTAATTACATACTACAAAACCTGATTCTTTCATCACTGTGAAGGGAGAGAAAGCCTGATTTACGTTATGGTGAACTACTGTCTAGTTCCCAAACCCACACTGTACATGCTGCTGATGGTGCGCGAACCCCTTCCAGATGTTACACGGAGACTGCTCCTACGTGTGCAGGTGGCGAACCTTACTTGACCTGTGTGGCGAGTGCCTGGGCCAAGTGGGTACAGGTCTGGGATGAGTTTCAGCCCTTAAAGATGATGGCAGGCAGCAGTGAGCTCAGTGGCCAGTATTAAAGCAGTGCAAAACCAGAAAGGGTCTTGAGCTATTTAAGGGGTGGGGGAAAGGGAAGAGAACAAGTGATGTGCATGAAGCTGGCCCAGAACTGATACGACTGCTGCTGTTGGTCCTGGGTGAGTGAGTTTGGGAACATCTGACCTTGCTCAGTTTATTCCAGTCCCAGCTGAGGCTTTGAAAGAAAAATATATGGAGAGCAGCTACCCCATGAATTCACTGGAAACTAAGAGTAATAGAGATTGGAGGTGTGCGTTTCACTAGAACATTTGGTTTCCTCCAATATGGGTGTAAGACACATGCATGGAAAAATATTTCTGATGGCTGTAAGATTTTAACTATTCATACACCAGAAAGCAACTTCCAGAGAGAAAATATGTACCACTGTTCCAACTTTGACAGCTATCTCCATCCAGAGTCTGGAAATAGCAAAGGAGCAGAGTCTTCTGCATCTCTTCCCCAATTCTACTGGCCAGGAGCATCTTCAGGTCTATGTGTTCTTTTCATAGGGTTTCACAGGGCAATGGGTTCTGTCTCTGTAGTAAGCACTCCAGTTTTGATTTATCTAGCTATATCTATTCTCACTAGAAAATATTTCTTTCAACCCTCCACTCCTCAATGTAGCTATAAAATATAACATTAAAACCTCACTTAGAAAACAGCCAGGATATCTCCCCGTGTTATCAGGCTAGGAAAAAAAGAAATCTTAATTTTCTTGTATTTGTGTCCTGTGTTGCCTTCCATTGAACAAACCAAGCAATGAAAATTACAGCAGATAAACATTCTCCAGCAAAGATTACAGTCCCAAACTAAACCAAGTGTGAGCTCAGCCTCCTTGCCACATCAGGTTTATGAAATGGGGGCAGGTCTTCAACCAGAGGGCCACACATATCCTGGCTGTGTGCAGGACACACTGCTTCTCTGGTTCCCTATGTTCAAGGGTGTGGGCTTGAGGAGACAAAAAGCCTGCACAGGAGGAAATCTACAAAGTACCACTGCAGGGAAATGTAATACTAGAGCAAGTGATGGGTAAGGCTTGGACAGGTAAGAAAAGTCATTTCTTCTCTGCCCTTTCGCTTCAGACATCCACACTTGATTTCTTTGCTTTGTGGTGCTGAAGTACTCACTGTGTCCTACCAGGAGTTTGCAGTGAATTGTTAACTAAAAAGTAAAAGCAAAAACCACGCCAAACTAATAAAAAACAAAGCAAAGAAAAACAAGACAAGACCCAACTAAAAAGCAAAACAAAGCCAATGAAAAATGTGACATCTGTTGGTATCTAACCATCAAAAGAAAATACTGAGTACTTTCTGTTTTTACTTTGGCACAGTATTACTTTTCAAGAAGCATTCTCCGTGAAATGCAGTTTTACAGATTAAATACTTTAAGGTCTGCATTGATAAAGGGAGGAAAAAGCCTGAAAATCCTTGTCACTATTCCAAATCGGTTGTAAATGAAACATTTTTAAAAAACGCTGTCATATCACCTTATTTCCTAACTTCTACTTATTCTTTTGTACTGTGGTAGTGACTCCGTAGATTCTTGGGACTGCTATACTATTACTGGGGCTTTTGAAGCAGAAGATATGACTACATAGTATCTGCCAGCAATTTTCTAGACAGTGTATGTTTGACATCTAGGGGACTTATACAACACAAACCTGCTCTTTCTCCAGCATATCTGCTTTTCTTAGTATCTTCATTGCATAAATATGACCTGTATCCTTCTTCTGAACAAGGCGTACCTATAATGAGAAATATAACCCAATCAATCTTCTCTACCTTGGAAACTAGACCCCAGCATGGAATCTATTGGAAAGCTCAAAATTGCTGGGCATGGAAAAGTTCTTTTGTTAAACATTTAAAAACACATGGAGAAAAGAAATATTTCTACACCATGTACAACACTTACGCTAATGATGAAGAGATAGTTTGAAGTAGTTATTGGTTTAGGAAAAGTTAGCAGGCACACTAAATTCCAGGTAGCTGTGAGATTGTGTACACTAAAATTCAAGAGCAGATTCAACCATGATGTGACACGGGGCAGGGAGAATGTTTACAGAGAGAAGCTGTGCAACTGCAAGTCCACCATTTCAGAGGGCCACATTGGCAACATCAGTTCAGGCTAATAGGAAGCTGTGGGAAACTAGGGGCCCTTTCCAGGGGCCTTGAGAAATCAATGCACGTAATTCATTACTGGACTTATCACACTTGTACAGTTACTCAAATAGCTGTTCTTCTGCAATAAAACCCCCCAACTGGAACTTTTTATTCTGTAATTAAAATGTTTCATTTTAATGTTCAATCCAATTTTAATATCCTGTTCAAGCAAGAATGCCACAAACCTCCCCAAATGCTCCTCTTCCTATGACTTTCAAAGACTCAAAGTCATCCAAGCCAAGTCTAGTCCTCTTCAGTCGCAGAAACTCTGTTTCTTTGCGAGCATGTTGTGACCTGCGCAGTTTTTTCTAAGGAGACACATACACAGAAATTTCTAAGTCATTTGGCAGTAGAAAGTCAAGATATACAATCTCCCTTCCTCTGAATTATTCTCCCTCCCATTAGGATTACAGAGAAAATGTAAAAGGAGAAGTCTTTCTGAATTTCTCAAAGTATGATCCATGTGCACAGTCTTTAACATAGAGGCCTCAGGCCCAGTTTTACTTTTTTGAGGGGGTTGCTTTGTTTTTTTATTACTTGGGTATAAAGAAACAGTAATAAAAACTAACGGAAAATAACAAATCATACTGGTTCAACAAAGTACATTAGTACAAAGGCCAAAGTCACTAGCTGAAGCAAGGACTCTTGGTTTTGGGTAGTGTGAATGATCAATAAAAGCTGAAACTTGCACCCCACTGAAAAGAGTGATGACAGGCAACAAGGAGCGTAACAGAGATCTAACTTGTGCTGTCTATAGCAAAATCCATTTCGTTTAGGGAAGGCAAACACTCGTATTTGAAAGAAAAATCTGTCCGAATCCTGTCATATATTTTGTTCTATAAAAATGTCAATGGGATTCACCCTGAGAGAGAAGACAAACGCTGACCTATGCTCCCAAAGACGCCGAGATGATCTTGGAGACCCCTAGCGAGACCCATCAACCAGGCACCTGCCAGATTTTGTACTAGGATGACAGTGTCATTTAAAACCACAAGATGGCATTACACACCCACACTCACTTTTCCCTCTTCCTAGAAGTTACAGCAGCCAAACTCAGAAACGACTGAGGCGCTGTTCCTGCTTATTTCCCTACCTACCTATCCTGAAGGCAGTACAGGCAGCCATGGTGTGATGAACCTCAGAAAAGCAACTTATTGACCAAAAGTTGTGAGAGACACCAACTGGACAGAGATCTCTCCTCATCCAAATGGAGCAAGGGTACGCCCATTTATTGTTTAAATCAAGAAAATAATGGTTCAGCATTTTGCTTTCTACTCACTTCTTATAAGCGCCTCTCTTTTTCTTGCCAAACAACTTTAATCTTTGAAAAGCATGCTATATACTTACTGCAGCTAGATGTCTCACGACTAAGGTTGGCAGGAAAAGCCTTATCTATTGCAAGTATCATTCAAGCACACAACTTACCTAATAAACAAGTTATTTACAGGGGCAACATTAATTTACAAAATAAAACTTAATGTCATTCTAGCTAATGTTTCTGTAAACTCCTCAAATGCCAATTTGAAGTAGTGTGACAAAAGCAAAGCAGTCTCTTCAAAGGTTAAAGTAGTATTTACCTCCTCATCTGCAAGGCCTTCCTCTTCCATAGCCACTTCTAGCTTCTTCTGTCTGCAAAGAGGAGAAACAGGAGATTGGGTTTTTTATTGGTTATTAAAAACAAACATGACACTACAGCAAGACAACACCTTTACTTCACATATTCCAGATATCAAAGAATTTGCCTCAAATGGAAATTTGAAGACTTACTGCCCACTTCATCCATTTACTCACTTGTGACCAAGGCTGTTGAAGACGTATAAGCGAATTTAAGCACACACTTATGTATTTGCAAAATCAGACATTAAAAGTCCAAACATATCATCACTCTAGTGATTTGTATCTCTTTATATAATCTTGTTGAAGTAAGGCTGTTTTTATCAATTCCCCCCCTCCATTTCTATCTCAGCTCTACCTCCAACACCTCAGCTAGCTCCAGTACACACGGTCCTGCTCCCCCTACCCTCATGCCAAGTAACTCTACCGCCCTGGATTCACCATCATCTCCTCCCTGTGTCCTGCCCGGGCCAGGGCTCACCGCTCCTGGGGCTCCTCCAGCTGGTGCCATGCCAGGCTGGGAGGGTCCGAGTGGGGAGTGAAGCCAGGGAGTACCCCACAAGCGGTCAGGGGGTGGCAATCTGTCTGCTGAAACCCTCTTTTTCCACCCACGGGATGCTTCTTTATGACTGTCAGGGTGCAACTTTCAGAAAGCTCGTTACCCACTAGCAGCAGCCAAGAGCTCAAAGGCTGGGTTGTCAGGCTGCTGGTGTCTTTCTGCACTTTGGGAAGTACAGCAGGATTCCCTAACTTAAATGCCCTCGGTAGACAGTCTATTCCCCTAACTAGAAGCAACTCAATTACATGGGATAATGACTAAATATGATGAAGAAAGAAACCCTGCTGCTCGGCTGAAAGCCCCTCAATTAAAAACATATTACCAGGGGAATGATAATTTCACATGCTGATGACAATTTGAAACACAGCATTCATTACAATCAAATGCTTGGTGCTTTGACACTTAATTCAAGTAGCACTTCACCACATCGGAGGCAGAATTGGAAACTAATGAGAGAATTTAAAGTGGAGATGACCAACGCATACTCCCACACAAGGAGTACCAGTCAACATCACCCAAGAAGAATTTAGAGGCGGGTATTACATGATCCCCAAAATTCTTCCTGCCCACCCAAGAGCCTCTCAAACCCTCCCTCACCAACCCTATGCTCTTTACTGCTCCTTATTTCCACCCCAGGCCAGCCCCAGCTCTCTGCCTCTTTTCCTTACCCCTGTCAAACACCCTTCCTATCAGCCCTGTTCCCTACCTCCTATACACTCCCTTCTGCAGGGTTTATGAGTCTTGGCACGAGATCCATGCTGCAGAGCATGGATAGACGCCATGAGCCACTGCCTTACACAAAACCAAGTTACCACCCATCAGCAGCTCTGCAGCATCTACCTCTGTAGAGTTTATTCCCTGTGGCACTCATGGAGGAATCGGAAGTCACCAATCCCACACGCAGAAGTGGTAACCTCAGAAGTGCTGCAAAATGAGACCCTGCAGAGAGCGGTTTCCACAAAGTAGTAATAATCTAATGAGGAGGCAAATTATATGAGAACATCAAAAGTAGGGGTCCTTGGTCACTCAGTGACTGCATGGTGCAGTAGCAGGGGATGTTCATAGGTCTGCCAGCACAGCCAGCAGCTGAAAGGTAGCCTGTGCCCTTCAGGGATTAGCTGCTTGCTACTAAGTACAGAAAAACTTCTGAGAATCATCCCGTGCATAGGGATCAAAGCGCCCTTGAACAAACACCACCAAAAGCCAGCTAAGAAAAGCTGAAGAGGAGCGAGAGGAAGCAGAGCCAGTACCTGGTTTCTCTCTCTTCGTGCTGTATAATTAGGTTGCTGTAGAAGTTCTCCAGCGTAAGTTTGGCCACCGTCACTCTCTCCCGGGTGTGGTTACTCATGGGAAAGGATGTTGTAGTCCCTGCAGTCATTGCCATGGTAACATGTACTGAAACAGAGCATGTCAAATCATTATTCACTTGGGAAAAAAAAAAAAAAAAATTTTTTTCCTCTTTCCCACTCTCCATCTCCAAATTCTTAGACGCTATGGAATTCACAGGGAAGACACTGTTCTTTAGATACAAGAAACTCCATTAAAAAAACCTGTATTATAAAATTATCCCGAGATAGCAGGAGGACTTACTACCCACTCTCTAAAAAAACAACAACATGTTGGCAAAATAAAGGGTGAATCATAGCAAAGAATTATGCAGGCTATGGTTGGCTCACCCAGCAGCGCTTGTCCACAAATGAGGAAAACGTACCTCCGTCAGGCTTGAGCCCAGCCTGGGGGAGGGAAGAGGCGGCTGAGCATGGAAAGGGGGAAGCGAGAGGAGGACCAGGCAGCTCCCACAGCTGGACAAGTCACAACTCTATGACAATTTCAGACTCCAGAAATGCTAGGTGCTACCAAAAGGACAGAATAAAGTGAAAAAGTAAACAGACAAAACCCTTATTCCCATCCAGAGGAGAGGCTGTTTCAAGGATAGAAGATCGCCATTAAATGTCTTTGAATCGTAAAGCTGCTCAACAAAATTAAATGTGGACAGTTGGGGGGATGTCTAGAAATCATCACATGAAAATGAAATAATGGAATTGCCGTATTTTAAATGGAAAATGTCTGTTGCTGGTTTTTTGTTTGGTTGGGTTTTCTAAAGCAACAACCAACCACCACAAATAGAAAACAATTCCCCATCATAAGGCCATTAGGCAACAAGTCTTTCCATTTGTTTCCTTTCTGACCACCTCTGTGCCATGTTGCCAATAAAATGAGCATTTTCTGGAGCGGCTGTTCATTACAGAGCTCCCTGTGTTTGGATTCTCAAATTTGGGGAGGAATCTTATGCAGCTGTAAATGTTACCCATGTAGATAAAGTACTTATAGGTCAGAGCATGTGGTCACTGAACACCTAAAAAAACTGGGAAGAAAAAGGAAGTTAGAGAGGCTGCTCTCTTTGATAGCTTTTATCTTGAACCCAAAGAACTTGGATGTGCTAGAACAACGCTTTTAATGCTGGGAAAAGACATCTTAGGGCAGTCCTGAGTCCCTTGCAGCTGGTCTAGGGTAGCCGGGGAGATAAAAGAAAAAAAAAGAAAAAAGCAGTTTGTCCTAGGACTCATGCCCTACCTGGAAGTGGGTTGAGGCACTTTAGGAGAGCCTCACGGAGGGCAGCCACAAATAGCAGCAGCTCAACTCCATGCTCATTTATTCAGGTTGTTTTGGGGTTGGTTTTGGAAAATTACACAGAAGTACACACACTTCCTCTTGATTATTTACGTAAGTCTTCTATTTCACCAGGGGATTTTGAGGAAAACAAATCCCAAATTAGGTTTATGATCTTCAAGCAGATCCTAATACTTTTTAAGGTGAACCAATTAAAAGTTTCATAGAGAAGAAAACTTGCACCCCCACATCAGATAGGAAAATTGCTTAATTCTGCTCTGGGTTTTTTGGTTTGGATTTGCCTGCTGCCCTCTGTGAAGACGGCATTTCATCTTGTGAATTTTTAATTGGATTTGGTGTGACAATAAGATATTTGTTGCCAGAAATGCAGCTGCTGTGTCACAAATAAAGGCATTTTATAGCATTATGTAGATATTATTTTAGCTGCGTATTTTGGAGTGTGCAAGACACCAGAGTTCTGAGAATAGAAATGTATCTCTCTATACATATACAATGAGGTTTTAATAGCACTACGGCTGCTTCATGATGATGTCAATATTTCTATTTTTTAATCAATCTTTTATCCCCTCCAATTTTTTACTAAAGAAAAATGAGATCTGTCAACTGTTAGTTATCTTTACTAAAAATTAAGGAGTTTATTCTTCATGGAAACATGTACCCTGTACTCGACACTTCCTGAAAAGTTGGAGAACTTGCCTCTACTCTCCGCATTGAGTCCGTTATACAATAGTATACTTTCTTTCTCTCTTGATAGGTGGGAAAAGATAAATATAAAACAGGTATCCGAGAGCAAAACCTACAGTGTATTGACAAACCCAAACCAAACAGAGCAACTGCTGACCACATGCTGGCATCTGTGATCAAGTTATTTGAAGAAATGACCTAATAGAGTAAAAACCCGCCTTCTGATCATTTCACAGTGTCAGGATAACGTAGCATTAACCCAGGCTTGAAATGGATTAGCCTTTACTTAAGGTATAACGAGCACACTCTAGCATCAGCAAGCAACAGGATATTTATCCTTCGCACATCTTGTATTCCTGGTAGGATAAAATAACACTGCAATTTTGTTTCCTGTTAATTTGTTTTCCCCATGCTCCTATACCCACAAATGCAGACGTTACCAAATAGCAAATCTAAGTCACTTGATTTTATTAAGCCTGTAAAAAGGAGATAACAATTCTGGCACCAGCACACCATGCTATAAATAGCGGGGCTGGCCCTCACTGAGGTTCTACAGTAGGAAAATACAGATGAGAACCCAGCCCATAAACTGGCGAGCTCAGAGAAAGCTATTCAACAGACTTCACCGTCATACCATGGTGTGAGCCCACCAGAGCAGGAAGGATACATCACCAGAAGCATTTGCTTTTGTACCCCATGTACCCTGTGCACACCCCACCAGCCCTGACTCCAGACCACACTGTACTATGGCATAGCATTTCCTTGAGAGAGAGTTTACTTTACATTTGCTCAGTTTGCAGTTGGTGGCCCCAGGTGACCCCAGTTAACTCTGTCACTGCAGGGGGAGAAATCAACTTTGTAAAACCAAGAAATGTCCTGAGCTCTCCAGGTTCCCCAAAGTAAGTGGAAAACTGCAAAGACCTGGCAGGAGACACAAGGTACCCCGCAAAAAAATCCTACTTCAACTCACAGCTGACAAAGCCTCTTCATCATTTTTCCTCCCACCTCTCTGCTTCCACTTACAAACCCCCAAAGCACAAATCCAAATCCAAGACAAAATATTCATTTGGGAGTAACTAAGTAAAATCCTTAAGTATGATCTTTATAAACAAATGATGCCAGAGGGGATGGGGACAAGAAAGAAGCAGCTTCTAAAGGGGGCCTTTTATTGACAGCACACTACTTCTACTGACCTTAGCACATTAAGGGGAACACTTTGAAAGGGTGCCACCCATAGTTCTTGGAAATGCCCTTGAAAAACTACTAATTCATCCAAATTCATGCCATTTGTATAACGGAACCATTCTACTCCTGCTGCATCACCAGTCTTTCATTAGGCTCCCCGGACCATGAAGAAGGTCATGTTAACCAGCCAGGTGTATTTGGCCAAAATCCTCTGGCCAACAAGGACAGAAGACCTTTCCAAAGAGCCTGTTACTTTGGAAAAAATGATATGCCACCAGCTGTGAGAGAGAGAGAGAGACATCAAACCAACCTAATCAGCAGGATACACTGAGCAGCACGCAGCCTGCAGGACAACCTCTCAGAGCTGCCAGCAGCAGAGATGCCATATGTGCTGCTTGGCCCAGAAATCAAGCCTGTGCCTCCTGGATGGATGGCTGAACTCACAGTGCGAGCCGTTCTCCTGATGCCTGCTCTGCTGCTCAGCAGCAAGCACCTATGGTGTGGGCACAGGGGAGAGAGGGATGAGGGGCTACAGGTGTGGGGTGACCAGGGAACATCTTGCCCCACGAGGCAGGTGGGACAGCAGCATAGCAGGGAGGAGATGAAGGATGTTCCTGAAGGAGAAAGGAGAACAGGGTACAGCAGCAGAAAGGGAACAACAGGTCCAATGCTAACAAGCTGGAATTTTCAAAAGTCTCCTTTGAGCAAGTCTGTCCTGACCAACCATCTCCTTTCTGGTAGAAAAATGCTGCCTGGTCCAAGCATACATTTGATCTTTTTATTTCCAGATCTTCTTTCCTGACTGGGAAGTAGAGAAAGGCCAAGCAGTGTTTACTACAACTTCAGTCTGTGCTCGCACCTATCACAACAGCTCTAAGTCAAAACCTTGTTTGATTTTCCTGAAATCATTTCCACTGTTGAAAACTGCACACCCAGCTTCTGCTACACAACTGGTAACTCACAACACACGTCCCCTCCAGGGTGCTTCTTCGCAGCTTCTGCAGTCCTTCATTAGTGTTTTCATATTAGACTGTTGGTTTCAGACTCTAGTTAATCAGAGCAAAATCACTGAGGCATCCAATCCTACCGGCTACGACAACTCAGAAGAGGAGAGACGGAAGAAATCAAGACACCTGAAGTACTGTTCTCCCCTGAAAGAAACACTTGGCACCTTGTGGGATGATTTTCTAATCAGGAAGGGAAGAGAATACAAAATCCAAGCCTCTCACATATCACCTCCAGGTCCACAGCTCCGTCTTGGGACATCCAGAAAAGAGCGAGCACAGAGCTGTCGCTTGGCAGGAAGGAAGGATGGAGGTTTGACACCCTTGCTAATTTTAGAGCCCATTTTTACATATCCAGGTAGCTCTAGACTTTAAAGATAAAAGGATAACGAGAGATGAAACACAATCCAGACACAGACATGCTGCAAGATCTCAAGAAATCTGCTTTATTCCCCCATGGCATACATTCCAGCCTGTAAAATGGAGCAACAGGACAGGGATGTGGAATAGAGAATATAATAATAATACTTCACATCACCAAACATTTGAACTGTAGTGGTGGTGAAGATTCAAATATTTTAACAGGAAAAAGAAAAAATACAAACTACAAAACACACCAAAACCCACACACGCCCAAGCAGATAAGTTCATAATTTCAGATCCTTCTAACATATTCTCCCAACCTTTCATGTTTACTTTTTCAATGCTTTCTCCCTTCAGTGAGAATATATATGAGAGTATGCTACAAGCAGTGAAAACTGAAACCAATCTTTCCAGCTATCTTCCTTAGAGGGTTTCACATTTCTCAGGATACTACAGTAACCTATTTGATCAATTTTGATCACTTCTTGCTTTCTCTTACACAGATTTCCAGCAAAAGAGCAAGTCTGTGCCAGTTAGGCAGTGGTGGGTATCGTGACTGGGCTTCACTTCCATAAGAACAGGTCTGAAGGTGCCAGTCTCCTTACAGGCAAGTCTCCTGCACAACTGTGTTACATCATATCACTTGTTCTTACTATCAAATAAGGCTGAACCTAAGTCACACAATAGAAATATCATTCTTAGTTTTGAAACCACGTGTGTAGTGTAATTGTACAGCATCCCTAGAATAAATTTACTCTGGACTCATGACTTAGTGCATATTTAAGTTAGGGAATAAACACCACATACAATTTTCTAGGAGCAAAAATCATGCTTTTACCGCGTGACAGAACGATGCTACTCACGTCAATGCTT
>NW_009258671.1:5948448-5970236 GCF_000687185.1 Egretta garzetta | reverse complement strand
TCTCCCCAAAACAGCTATGTCACTTCACAGAAAAACTGATAATTTTCATTTATACACCCAAGCATGCCCCTAAAGCCCAGCAATTAGGAACGCAGCTCACTATCGCAGTAAAAAGGGTAAAACTGCGAAGTTTATAAAGTTTCCATTTATATTCTAAGGGAATTCGGCTCTTGGGTAAAAGCCTCCTGGTAAGGCAGATACCAAAAAGCATTTCTGCCTTTCAGAGTTCCCATTTTCTCAGCACGACACATTTTGTCATTCAACTTGCACCTGAAAGGAAGCATACAAACGGCATTTTTCAATAATTAGAAAGTAAAAGAGAAAGGAGAGATAGGCCTTCTGTGCCACACCTGTTTCAAAATAAACACATACAGCTCAATAAAGCAAGTACCTTCAGAAAGGCCAGCTATCACCACCGTGTGTAGCGCTGAGCTCTTCTGGGCGAGAAGCTAGAGCGGACTTAGTAACGCTGCCTGGCTCCTTACAGACAACACAGCAAAGCAACTCGCAAAACCAGGCACTAAAAACCACTGGTGACAAGGATTATATTTAAAAAATAAAGTGCTATCTAGGAAAGCAGCATGGATACAGCAAGGCTTCAAGTACGAGCGCCAGCCTTGCTGTCTCAAAATTGTTTGGATTCTCTTAAAGAGAGACAGGAGATATATATATATATATATATGTGAAAAGAAACAACGCAGTATACACAAATAACAGCATGATTCACACCAAAAGGCAGTAGGCAGGGACAGATAGATGAAACAAGCAACCAAAGGCTCAGTGGGATGAGGTGGTGTGACATACCAGCAAGAGCGAGGGGAGGAGCAGCAGCTGGAGCAGCAGCTGCCCAGGCACCCCGGGCAACTTCTGAAACATGCAACTGTACGTGGTGAGAGCTGACATGCAAACAGAAAGCAAAGATAGAAGTGTTGTACAACAGCTGATAGTTCCAGTGATGAAACAGAAGGAGAAATTGGTTGTATTGTGGTATTAGCCTGGAGGGAAAATGACTTTCTGCTCTACAGTTCCTGCTAGCACAAATATGGCAACTGTGCTGTGCATATTTTCACCATCCAATTGTTTATACTGAACTTCCTCCTGGAGAGGTTCCCTGCCTCCTTCTTCTATAACCCACTTTAAATCCACTTCCAAAGCTTTTGATAAACCTTCAGAAAGAATCAAAACACTACAGGATCCTGAAGCCTCCAAGCAGCAAGCAAATAAGAAAACCCCACTACTCCAATCTATGCCAGTTATGGGTCAATATTTTTCAACTCTTGAAGCCTGATCTTAATACTTGTGTGATTACTAAAGATTTCTACATTCAGAACTGAGCCTTGTCCAAAGTTTGCTTATGTCAATAAAAAAAACCCCAATCATCAGCTCAATAGGTTTTGACCTAATATTCCTGTTCTCAGCATCTGGATGATGCTGTGCTACTGCTGTTACTGAAGTTCACAGTTATCAGATCAGCATGTTTGCCAAGCACTGCTCTGGGGTATGTTTCAGAAAGAAAAATAAATATTATGTTCCTATGCAATTCATGGTTTCAGTAGTATCACCATTCACAAGCCCCTATTTTATTTACTATGCTACCTGAAGGAAGCAACATTCCCTGCCAAATACAACAAATCAGACACTTCACACACGGATTCTTCTTCTTCAACGTTATTGCCAAGACCAGATCTTTCTGACGCCCTCCAGTTTTTACAACAGTCCCCATCTGAGAAGGGAAAACGAAATAACAAGACTGCAGCAAGCTGTCACTGACACTTTAGCATTTCGTTTACCTCAGTTATATACTTCATTTCCTTTAGTTTGTTATTCATTCCCCAATGTGCGTTATGTTCTAACAAGTTTTGCTACTTTAAAGTTACAGAATGAATTACATTTGTTCTATTTAAAGTAGCACTAAGAAACCGAGTAAAATTAGCTGTGTCAGAACAGGCTCTGCTATTTAAAAGCAAAAGATGTTCGAATGTTTTAGCCATTTTAAGTCATTCTTGCTTTCCCCATGGAGCATCTGGGTGAGTTGCCTGTTATAGTCACAGCTAAAAGCAGAGTGCTCCATGGCTCGTAAACCAAAAAGAGTGGCCGCTCCCAGTGCCCTTGCCCCCACGACCGCGAGAAAGCCTTGAAGAGACATTCACAGACACACAGGACTAGGGGATGGAAAGGCCGCACAGTTCCTGCAGCCTCAACGGCTGCTGTGCTTCTGGGACCAATGACACCAGGGAAACCCAGGGGACTGCGAGGCCCAGAAAGCAACTCAGAGTGCCAGTGGCTGGCTCCAACATGCCCCCTAAGCTGCAGAACATCTTTTCACCCAGCGCAGCCAAGTAAGAGATGTTTTCAAAGTGAAGGAAGATACTTTCCTACCTTGGGATAGACTCCAAACCCCCAAACATAAAGGAGGGGGTTTGAGTAGACTAGGCAAAAAAAACCCTCTGAAAAACACCAACACCACCGCTGCCAGCAAAGGCCACGGTTGTATGCACACTGTAAGTTGGCATTAGCCAGTGCTGTTTCTGAAAGAAACCGTCCCACTTTCCATCAAACCATCTGTTTGTTTCTCTCCTGCTGCCACTCGATGTTTTGTGCCAGCATGAGAAGCCATGTAACCCAGACTGAGGAACCGTACCGGGCTAAAATGATTTATTTTAAAACAGTTTTGGTGAGGCTGGTCTCACCTGCATTGATTTAAAAGGGCCACCCCTCCCTAGGCTGAGCCTCTTCATTCCTTCCCATGGAGTTTGTCCGAAGGTACAAGTAAGTGACAGGGCATCGTCTTTTAAGTTGGCTCACAGAAATTAATCTCGCAAATCATTCCAACACACCCTTAGTAATGATAAGGAAATATTTCCTAATATGGAATAAAAACTGAATATTGGAGTTGTGCTGCACTCCAGGATTTCCTGCTATTCAACGAAGCTGAGCAGCAGAAGTCTCCCATGAACAGCGGTCGTGATTCAGTTCTTTGCTGCTTTCAATAGGCAGCAAGCACGGCTGACAAACACAAATTTATTTCCCTGACGGGAAAAGATATGAGCTGGATGAAATGCCCGTATATACAAAAATATGTGTGTGTATATATATAAAATTATGCACATCTACACCTATATAAAATGTATGCACTTTGGTTTCTTCCTTTTAATCTTTTGTCCACTTCAAGTAGCAAAGAAACTTTTGATCCAAAACAGCATAACCTTTGCTTTCACTAACAATGGGAAACTAGACATGCAGCCATCCCTCTCTTCCAGGGTTTACCATGGCATCAGCGTTGATGCATTTTAATTTATTGGCAACAAGATAAATCAGTAGCTTGCTGAAAAGCTAACAATGCTGTGCAGTGAAACAGCATTTCATAGCTTGCTTTAGCTTACTTGTATCTTTCCTTTCTCCTGGCTCTCCCCAAGTTTCACAGCGCTGCAAATCTTTGTCCTCTTAGAAGTGTCTTAAAAACAGGAAGCTCTTCTATCTACTGAAGTAATTGCATTCCTGTGTGCTTAAGCGTTTTCTCAGCTTTTAGCCGGCACTTGCATCCAGGTATATTCAAGAAAACATTGGTTTAAGATCTGTTAATTTAACTGGCATAAAAAAGCCCATACTAAATATTTTGCTGCAATGTTTTGCATCATTAAATAATTACAAACAGAGCAAGGCCAATGATCAAAAATGCGCTTCCTCCTCAGTTACTGGTTTTCTGGATAAAGTCATACTCAGGTCTAATGAAAGATATGTCCTCCTCCAAAACATGTACAACTGTCTAAAAGTAAAATTCAGTCACAGTGGATTTCTCTACATCTGGCTCTTTCACAGCCAAGAGACACAACTTAGGACAGAAGCAAAGAATAAGAGGACAAGCTTCTAACACAGCACCTGCATAAAGTTTCCTTGAAATGGCAACCAGCTTTGATCCAAGAAACTCTACTCTAATTTCAGGGATGCTGTAAAGCCTTTCTATTTTCCAAGGAGCCTAGGGAGGCAGTAGCAGAGGAGGGGCTTTACCTTTGGGAACTAAGAGGGACTTTTGAATTGGAGAATGGTGGAGGAGAACAAGGCACTAAGTTTATTTTTCTTTTTACCGATGTATGTTTAAATCCGTGACCCTTGCTAGGCTCTTTTTAGATCACACCAATCAAATTAAGTATAGTAATTACATGTGGTAAGTCTGTGCCAGCAGCAAAGGAGCTGACCGTTAAATGAGATGCAGAACAGCAATGACCAGCTATGACCTGTGCAATGCCTGTAGTCAGGGTTAAAGAGCACAACAGATCCCTCTGGCCTTAAAAAGCTGCATATGCAGGTAATTCATCTTGTTAGTATGTGCAGTGCTGGAGAGCAGATGTTTGCCCATTCAAATCCCACTACAACAGTTCATTTCTTTAGCCATGATTTTTGGAGGAGACAGCTGTTGGCACATAAAGCAGACTACCCTGATGAGGCCCAGGATACACAGAGATGAAAAGATGTGTGCAGTCTCTTGATGTAAGAGAGGAATACATGGTACCATCTTCCTAGTGTTTGAAGCTGGTAAGCAGATTTGGAACGGTGGGGATGGAGCTGTGCCATACTCTTACCACCAAACCATCAGGAGCTCTGGCCATTGGTAGCAAAGGCAGAGAAAGAAATATTACTTCATGAAGAAACCATGATGGCAACGTCTGATCCTCACAGTGATAACAAGGACAACCAAAAAGAGAAAACGTTACCATTCTGCCCTATTATCAGACTGTTTTAGGGGACAACAGTCAATACAACTGTGGTTTTGCATTTCAACATTAACATCACTTTGAGAACAAAAATACGCTGCACATGGGTAGCTGTGGGTTATCCTTCTGAGATTTAGAGGTCTAGATACAGAGAAAGACAGCTCTTTCAGTGGCAAAGTCACAGAGCCTCACCTTAATGAAGTCTGAGTCTTCCTGTAGCCTACTGTTTAATGTCCCAACTGCTCATCCCTTCTAGGGCTAAAGAGTGACCAGGAGTACTTTATTATGGATATGTGTATATACACATGATCCCTCCTACATAATCACACATCCACCTGTCCTGGTTTTGGTTTTCTGGCTTTTCATTAGAATTTATTATTATTATTTTATTTCAATTATTAAACTGTTCTTATCTCAACCCACAAGTTGATTCTCTTCCCCATTCCACTGCGAGGTGCGGGGAGGGTGAGCGAGTGGCTGGGTGGTGCTTAGCTGCAGGCTGCAGCTAAACCATACCACCACCCTTCTAGGAAGATAGGAGAAAGACAAAAAGGAAAAGGAAGGAAGAGATTTGCACCTAGGTGAAAGATGATGAGGTTTCTGATGGGCATTAGTTCCCTGTGGAAGATCATTTTCCAGTCTTGGCCTGGGAAAGCTCACTCAAAAGGGGTGGTGTTTTCCTCTAAATTAGTCTCAGAGATTTGATTCGATTATCTGGTTTCCTAGTCAAAGGACAAAAGAGGCAAAAGCAGGGTGTGGACAAAAGCTCTGGCTATATCCCGCTGCAAGAGAAAAGGAGAGGGGAAAAGGAACAGAGGATATCTGCTTAAGTTTCTAAAAGATACTAAGGCTGCACGTAGCTGCTATGCTAAACATGTAAGAATGGGCAAATTTCCACATTAAAAAAATAATAATCTTAAAGAGCCCCGTTTCATACACTTTCAGGAAGAGAACAAGATGACAACCTCTTTAGGAACAAACCTTTCTCACCAAGAAAGCCTTCGGAACAGTCTTGCAGCATGTCCTGAGGGCACACTCTTGACTGAGAAAAGGAACAAGTCTGATCAGTAAGGAGGACTCTTCATGGAACACAGGTCATACCAAAAAAGGTATGGGCTTTACAGGAAAGTAGAAGGAAAATCAACACATGTTCCTGCAGAACGGCTCTCACTGTTGCTTTTCAAGGTGTAAGCCCCTATTGCCCTGTAAGGTGACTAAGTGTCATTGTGCCTCCATTTCTTTATCTGACAAGCAGAGATGAAGACAAGTGAAGTTACCTGCAGGAAATTTGAATGGAAATACCAGTTTAGTGCAAACAATGTGTAAAGATGGAGACTGGTGGAGTGGCAAATAAAGAAGCCTTTCAGGCAGCAATCTGAATTGCTTGACAAGTTAGAAACAACCAGCTATTTCCCATAAATAGTAACCAGAGAAAAACCCAAATAAGCCGTAGGAAGAATGAGATCATTTCCACTTCTGAAATATTATTTAACATTAACATTTCCTTATGGGGATGGGCCCCATGCACAAGGCTCTTACACAGAAAGGATAGACATTGCTGCCAAGTTCTGTTTCAAGGAGTGTCAATGCAGGTCCATGAATTGCTTCTTAGAAAGGTCCCTCCCTCTCACTTTGCAGATCTCTTCAGTCCTGGCCACGCACTCCTACAGTTTTCCCAATAAGGCAGCCACGGACAAGTTAAGTGAACTCAGCAGCTGGCAAACCTAAGCTACCAACCTTTCCCATCGCCCTGGAAAAAGGAGACCATTCTTCCATAAAATGAGCAAGTTGGTTTGTCCCACCCTCCAACTACACAACTGCCAAATACCATGAAATGAGAGTAATGAAACATGGATAGGCACAGAGGACAAGGGGGAGAACAGCACTGTCCCTTTTGCAGGCACCCAGATTTTGACTACATCTAAGTGGGGTTTGGATACACTTGTGGCAATGGGAGGACAGGTCTATCCCTTTTCAGTGGCCAGTAATTCAGACTGGGTACAACATAAAACCCAGAGCCTAACAGTGGCAACTGTTAAAGAAATCTCACCAATGAGACACATTCTTCTTGCATCAACTTTCGCTGGCTCCATTTGGAAATGGGCTGATGGAGAGGACAGCTTTGCAAAAGCTCAGCTCTCCAAAGACGGGCTATGACTACTTTGTCACATGCCTTTTACTTCAAGCTGCAACACTAGGGAACACAGTTCATTTGGTATTGATGAAAATGGTTATGGTGAGGCTGATCATGATGAACAGCTGAACACCTATACCCTAGATGGTGTATCATACGCTACACTCTCCATAAGTATAGCTAGGGTCATAAAGACCAGGAAGGGTTTCTACTATATGCTGCTTCTGCTTGCTTCGGAAGCCATACCAAGTGTTCTTCCTGGAGTGCTGCTTGGTTCCTGTACATTGAACAAAGCCCAATGTGGACAAAAAAGCTCAAACAGCAATGCTGACATGGAGCAGAAGTCCACACTATGCAGCAGACACAGACATAATTTGTGCTTCAATTTGAGTAGTTCTATGCTCACCCAAAGAATGCAGAGAGCAAAGACTTAGAGCAAAGCCTCGTACCTGATCTACAGTAACACGCCAGGAACTTCCACCTTAAGGCCCACTCTAATTTCTCATCCATTCCTTAATGCATCTCCTCCAATTCTACTCAACAACTCAACCAAAAGAGCTACCAGCAAAGGTATCCCTAACACAACCTCTAATGGTGACTCGAGGTGGACAAATCTTTCTGCTAAATAAAAACCACATTCAAATCCTGGTATTTGCCAATGATGCAAGTGTTGAAGTCATGAATATTTTGAGTTTTCTTTTTCAAATTGGAGATGATGTATGTACAGCGGAAGGATGCTCTTGCGGCTTCAACACAGGAAACTGCATTAAGTAACAGGTGATCTGGATTCTATTTTATTTCTCATGTGCAAAACCAAATCCTACAGAAAAAAAGTGTACTTAGGGTGTGCCTCAGTTACCCTACATGAAGAAAAACATATCATTCCTGTACCTAGCAGGTCATGTTAGGAGGCTTAATGAGTTCATATGCACAAAGAACCTGGGCTCTTTAGAGAAAAGATGCTAAAGAAGTATTAAAAAAATTACTTATTAAATCATTCGGAAAATTCATTATTTAACCTGGCCCCGAAACTTACAAGGCATGTGGCCACTTCTTTGTCATTGCACTGCTCTGAGCTGCCCACTCAATCAGACTGGACAACCAGTTAACTACTACAGTAGCTAGACTGCAGAAGTGGCATTAATCTGTATATTGTGGATTTGGAAGGGTGTGTGGCAAGATAAGCAACTGATGATTTTCACTGTCCAGGTCTCATGCTGATTTCAAAAATCAGAGGAAAACATATGGGAAAAGACAATAGAAAGGACAATTAAATATTAATACACTGCAAGTGGCCAAGTTCGGCGATAATATTTTGAAGTTGAGCTACACTTAGCCTTGGCGAAATGTTGCTTATTGTGAATCCAGCTGAAAGCATTCATTTGAATGACTCCCCAATCAATGTTTACACATTCTGTTGCTCATATGCAAATAACATTAATCATCTGTCTTTTAAAGTACTGATAAATGGAGAACATTTGGAAAGTCTTACCAGTTTCCCAGTAAAGCCACACATAATATCAGGAATGTAGTTTGTCACACTGATATAACACAGGGTAAGAGAGAATACTTCTCAATTTCACAAATCACTAGGAAGCAGCTGCTCTGCTATATTCTTTTCACTTTTTCTGAAAATATAAAAAGCACTAGAAAAAAAAATACAGAGAAGGGAGTCTAATAATGTAGTACTAGTACAGAATCAAAAATATTTACATTTGTGATTCCTCAGACGATTAATTATTGCTTCAACTGAGTCTTAAAATACATTTCAACTCACACTCATTTACAAAAAGAAAACCAAATGAAATCCCTTATTTTAGAAGTACCCCCAGCAGTCAGAAAAGGTCTGCGCAAAAGCTAGTACTTTTTACTCCACAGATCATGTCCCAACTGATAATGAGCCCTACCTACCTTCCTAGTTTGGTTGCGTAATAAAAATTTCATTACTCTCTCCAGGTCTAAGATGATAACACGGGGAAGGAAGCAAGATCTGGAGGCTAGTCTCGTTTTTTTTTGTGCAGTAAAATCTTGAAAAAATAAATCATTAATAAAATAAATTATGGAAATTTCAGCAGATCCTGAAAGCACAGGGAAGCTGCTGTTCTGGTAGCCTCCAGGAGGGAAGATGTGCCCTCCCCCCTCCCAGCATGCCCAAAGCTGCAAAGGTCTCTTGGGTTTGTTACCAAGCCTCAAGCTGCTTTCCTCTCCTTTGCGTTATGCCTCAGGTTAATAATGCCAATCTTCCAATGAACTGGAGCTCCGAGCTTTATTCTGCTTCCCTATGTGATGTACCTGCCTTCCAGCTTGCAAGCAAATTATGGTTTGCACTTTTTAAGTATTTTCCATTCACATCTCAAGGTACTTTGCAAAACCGAAACATAAAGCACATCGTCTTAGTAAAGCCAGTCAGCAATTGTATCACAGCTGACTATGAAGGAAAGTCAACAAACCCAGGCCCAATCCTGGGAGCACTTCAAAGGTGAGCAAGGGAAGAGCTTGACCAGAGAACCCTGCCTTGTAACAAGTGTCTACAGTGGCCTGGAGAGCAGGCCCCTTCCATCTCCACCCATTTATTTGTAGAATTATATCCAAGATAACATACAGGCTTACATAGCACTTGCCACATACAGTTCTCCAAATATCATGACAATTTCAATCTGGTTTTAGAAATGGGGAAAGTGAGGCACAACAATATTAATCAGAGCTGCTGAAATAAAAAACAATTTAAAAAAAGTCAGCTATGCAGCACCACACCAGCATCTGAAGCACAAAGTGTAATTTGTAGAAGCTGCCAGAAACCTGAAGGAAGAGCTGAGACATGGAATCACTGCATTACTCTTGACTCTTACCTTGAGTTTAGTATTACAGTCAGATCAGGTCAGCACTGGGAAAAGGCAAGCTGTTTCTCTGGCAAGCCTTCATACAGATATACGCTTGAAAAATAAAATGTGTGCACTTAAGGAACATAAAAATGTTTTATGGACTCCTATTTTTAACACTAAATGGCACAATGAACTACGGAAAAAACTAGAATTACAGCAGGAAACAGAAAAAAGCTCAGTTGACCTGAGCCCAGGGTTTTTCCAGAGGTGCAACCGCAGAGGAGCTCTGCCTGCTCACACTGGTGTTTACACCAGGCTCTGGGGCTATCGCAGCTGCTGTTGAGGAAACACATTCCTCATCCTCTTCTAGAGAAAAACAAATGGATTCTGACTATGCTGTGGGCAAAACAAAAGGAGTCTGTGAATTCCCAAGTTTTTGCATGCACCTGCAGGGATATCTTACTACGGAGAAACCAGCGGATTTTATCATTGTTGAAATTTCAAGTGCCATGCAAAACTACTCAGAAGTCCCAGAGCAGTATCAGAGCGTATACATGCATTTGAAGACACACAACTGGAAGTTTACTGGGGCCTTGCTTGTACCCATCTTTTTCTCCTGAAAATCAACATGTTAACCTCTGTTCTACCAGCTGTAGTGGCATAGTCCTAAAATAGTCACCCTTGCAGAAGGTAGAAGCAAACATCTCCTCCTGGTGCTTTTTAATCTCCACTGACTACAGAGGACAGTTAAGACTACTAACTGGCTTCGATGTGCAACTTTTAAGCACCTTAGAGTAGGTAGATGAACCCTGCCTGGCAGCTGATACAATGCCACTCTCATTGCAATGAGGGTACCTGGAATTAATCTTTGGATTTAGCAGTTAACTTCTCCCAGTAATCTCAAAAGCCTGTAAGTGTTGGCCATGTCTGTAACTGGTTTCTCAAGCACTTTTAGAAACCCAGCCTCATCAAATAGTAGTCCTACAACAAGTGGACATGACTTACAGTTAAAATATATTCCAAGGGCCAAATGAAGCAAACAACATAGGTGGCATCCTTTTCTCACCCACGCCATAGGTCACTGGACTCCCCAGTGGCGGAGGACCGGGCAACTGGCTGGAATGTGGATAGACCCAGCTCCCACCAAACTTAAGACAATTTGAATCCAACTGTGGTTTGAGCATCATGCCATTTTTACATCCTTTAACTCTGTGTACCTCACAGACAGTAAAAATATTCGCCACATAAAGAAAAAAAGATGAAGATCTGAAGCTCTAAATATAGCATTTGCTAAAAATAACTCTTTGGAGACATCCTTTGCCAAATAAGTGCCAAAACTTCAAAGGCTGAGTTATAATGTTGAAATATTTGGAATGCCAGTTTGTTATGTTTCTTGTGAAGCACGGCTGGCAGTCGGAGATGGCATCTTTCAGCTCAAAGACCTGGTCCAGGCAGTAACTGGAAATAGCTCTTTGGTGGCTTACGTGAAATGAGTCAATGGATCTCAGTCCAGCTCTTAATAAATTAGGAACCACATCACAAAAGCATCTGCAAGAGTCACTTCCTTTGTTGATACCATTCTAAAGGCCAAGGACTGAATAAGGTGGAGAAAATGAATTATCCTCCCTCAAAATAGCATGTTCCTTCAAAACACAAATTGCTTTTATCAAGCATCTTTGATGAAAGTATTGCAGTGTGTTTTTACAAAATATGAACTAATCTAAGTATTTCTTTAAGTAATATATGTAACCTCACACCTTCTCAGTAGGAAAAACCAAGACTTGGTGACTTGCAACAGAGCCATGCAAAAGGAGAGTGTCCAACAGGAATATTCCCATACCACATGCTAAATGCATTTCTGCTTCCTGGAGCCAACAAAAGTTTAAGAGCTCCCAAAAAGTTTTCTTTAAGAAAATTTAGTAAACATAAATAGGCTCAGCTTGAATAAACTGCTCAATTTCAAGGACTCATTAGGAATATTTGCCTTGTCTCCTGCCACTAAAGGGGTATGAAGCAACTAATACAAACTTCGAAAACTAAGAAAAAAACCCCAACATTTTAAAGTCTGCTTTAAGAATACAGACATAGATAATATGGGATCAAAAGTCTTTGGTCATGAACATCAATCTTCATTTCTCATAATAAATTCCCACACCCAGAGAAAGCATAATGAAGTAACTTTGGTAGAAAGCAAAGCCATATGTGTGGCAAATACAATTCAGAACAATAGTTTTGAAAAATCAGTAAATTAGTTAATTTGAACTTTGTTGCATTCGGATGGCACAAGGTAACTGAATATAAACACACTTAATATTAGGGAATTGGTGCTACTCAGTAAATTTAGAGATGCCAAGGTAAGAGAAAGGAATGTGTTTCCTTCAAAGAAGTTGAAAGCCTTCTGAATTTTGGTGCTTTGTGAACAGCTGCTAAACTGACTGAATGATGCCTGTGAAGTACGCAGGATCAAATGTGTCCAGTACCTCAAAGAGCACCAGATCTTTCAATATTGAAAAAGCACTCATAAAAAGATCTGGGTACATTCACATATTCTCTCTCTGCCTAACACTTCAAAAAAGAGTCCTAGGTATCCACAGCAGAGGCTGGATTATCCTTTGTCAGTCCCTTCTCCCTCAAAGTTGATGAGAATTATACCACCAAATTCAGTATGGGCAGTAGATTTAGCTTTGTACCAACAAAAGAGGCATCTTGTTTAGAAGCAGCATTGACTGAGGTACCAAAGTAAACCAAGAATTACAAAGAAATTCTTAAGTGTTTATTTTTTTCATACATTAGTCATTGGCAAATGTTAATTTAGATCCCATTAATCTGGAAAGCCATTAGAATGCATTCAGTGCAGCTTCCTTGCAAAAAGTAGGGTTAGCCAAATTTTGTTTCCGTTAAAAATCCTACACTCTTGGTCAAGCACCAACTACATTCCTGATCTACCCAAGGAAGAGAAAACAGGAAGAAAAAGCATAAGCAGGTGCAGCGCTTGCTATATCACAAGCAAAAAATCCCCTATTTAGCTGTACCTATATGACAGGAGCTACTTCTGTAAGTGACTTCATCTTGTAAATCAGATGCTTTGTTGACAAGATGATCACCACCCTTGAACAGAAGGAAGCTGCACCCAATGCACAGATTCAGACGTTCCAGACAGAAGTCTGGCCGTCTGTCCAAGACAAATAGGCATCCAAGACCTAATCTGCACTGCTCTTACTGTGGTTTATTAGTTTGCAATATCTGGAGAGGATTTACCTTACGATTCAAAGAGAAGAGGGGTGGGTAGGCCTTCCTTAACCAACGTCTTTGCGGTAAAATCCTTGGCAGGCAAGAGAGGGAGGGAAAGCACTTAGATTCCACAATGACAGAAGAAAATCTCATCATGCAACTGCATTCTTCAACTGCACACAGGCAGACGCAGATTCACTATCGCTCTCTAATGTCCTAAGTAAGAATATAGAAGCCTTTATCCTCTTAGTCTGTATGGCAGTGTTCCTTAAAGATGACATGACTGCCTCAGAGCACTTAGGCAAAAGAACCAAGAAAATATATTTATGCTGTTTCTCAGACTGAGAAAATTGCAGTCAAACAGAAATAAGAAAGATAGTGTCAAGACTAGTTTCAAGAGTGAGCTTCTACATGGAAAAAATACAAGGAACACTAACAGGTTTCAGTTTGGTGGGGTTTTTTTGGTTTTGTTTTTATTTTAAAGAGAAATAGTATCATCAAAATTGCCATTGTAATTCTCTTGCAGCCTTTGCTCCCTAAACAACACAAGCTCATCCCATGCCTGGGGGTTCAAAATCTGAAACAGAGATTGGACTGTAAACAAAACCAAAATCGGCTTTCTAAATATTACTGCTTGTTTAATAAAAAGGGCAGAGAAAAAATTAGCTAAAATAACTTATCTTTATTAGAGTACAACAATTTCCCCCCAATTACCTCATAATTACTTCCTTTTTCATTTTTGACTTTCCATTACTCTTTCAATCCTTTCAAATGCAGTGATCTAAAGCATGCATGAAAAAATGTACATATACTAATTTTTTTCCAAATGTTGCTTTGATTGTAAAGATTATTTTACAAAGCAGAATATTATGTTGCTTATTTAAAAAGATAACAGTCAAGCATATTTCTTCATTGTACCCTTCACCATGGCCAGAGCTTTGCATCTTACTGACAAACAAAGGTGAAGGCAGCAGCATTTTTGGCAGGCTCCAAGGAACATCTTCGCTGGTTTCCAGCAAAGGTGTTCAGCAAAGTTATTCTGTCAGCAGCCAGGCTGCAGCACAAGCTGTGAGCAGCATCTGAAATCAGTGGTGTAGGTCAGGGTGTATTCAGACATGTGAAATTCTCTCGACTCTGGTTTGGGCGATACAACGTTCATCTATTTTTCCTGATCACTGAAGGGGATTTGTTCTTTTTTCATTTGCCACTACACAATTGGCTTACATGTCTGTGAGCAAACAGCTAACATGAATCAGGTGTCCTCTGGGATTAAATGGGGTTTAAAGGTATCCAAGCATGAGCCTAAGACTTTGGAGTTATGAATGAACCACAGCTGTCAGAGACAGTGCTTTCAGCATGAACTTAGAGCAAGTGGCACCGTGATAGCAGGGAACATGGCAGGTTGTACTCAGATGCCTCCTGAAAAAGCAAGTGGAAAGTTCCCTTAGGTCACCCTACAGTAATATCCGCACCACTGATACTGATTGAAGGAGTTGAGATTAGAGCTGCAACACATTAAGTCAACTTGAATATCCACATATCGTCTAGCCCACTAACACGCCCACAGTCTGAGATTCACAGCACTGTCGGGGCGATTGATCGTATCAGTATGGCATTCATTTCGCACTCCTCATCATGACAAAGCCCAGAGCAGTAAGTCTTGGAAGACAAGAGGACACACCACCATTCCTGTCACAAGAAAGTTACATACAAGTTCAGTTGCATCTAAATTACATCCCAGGTGTAACCAACCCTCTGAAATGCCAAGATTTACATGCCCAAACCAATTAGCTGGTAAACATACTATAATCCTCACCTGGACAGCTCCATCCTTCCATATATTACACTACCATGCCAGCACAGCTGAAATCCAAGTTTTCATCCCACACATTTGTTCTCCTGTAACACTACCTTAGCTACATGGCCTCAAATCTTTGGAGACAACTTTGCATTTCCTAGTGCACCTGGGGCTCCCGGTGACTTCAGTGTGTTCCTTCCTGTTGAAGGAATGAATCAATGTTGCCTGTAAACACCGCTAATTACTGAGAACTAGAGCTGGTCAGGAACTGGTGCATGCTGCAACATAAGAAAGAAGCTAAAAATTTTTCCAATTTCTTTGAAGGTTTGCTAGCAAAGCTTGAAAATCTAAAGCATTCCACTTTGTTCTTTTCCCTTTATCCCTGGCTCATGAAAAAAGGAGACTGAGAGAAAAGAGAGGAAAAAAACATTTAGCAGGGGGAGGAAAGAATCCCCTTTTCTACTCCATCTTCCAAACCAAAATAAATAACTGGGTTTGTTTTTCCAGATCTTTGTCTCCCTTCATCTAAAAGCTGTCCTTCTCAAAAATCGTATAATAAATTACCTGCAATTCATTTTCTTACCTGAAACTATTTCTGAAGATGATTGGTCCTAATACCACAGCTCATCATAACTTAGTGATTTCCAACCTATGGTCCACCGACACTGTCAGCAGTGTGTGGTTGGTCAATGGCACAGGTTTTTTAATCAAAGGTGCATGATGGTCTGGGAGTGTGTTGTGGCTTCACAGCAGTCTGTGGTTCAAAGCACTGGAGAACCACAGCCTCAACTTCTGTTGCTGTCTAACCACTCTAAGGCTTGTAGAACTCAACCTCAGAGACAGCTGTTAACACTCAGATTCAGCTAAGAATATCAGGGGAGCTTTATTTGACTTCAGTTCCACACGTGATCTCTTCAAACTAAAGGCCAGTTATATTCATGTTTTATACAAATTTTCTTTAGGCACAACAAAACTTTTGATTTATGTAAGTGAAATATGGCAAGTCAGTCATGAAGAATATCAACTCACCTGCTCAATGAGAGTTCTTTACTGCTTTAGTGAACTAACCAGGCACAAACAAAATCAACAAAACCCAGTGACAAAGATGCACATTAACGACACCAGAAGTGATAAAATTCCTTTCTTTCACCTTACCTTTACAGTCATAATTCACTGAGAAGCACTTAACTGCTTTCCAAGACATGCCACTATTACACCTTAAGACGACCTTACTGGGTAAAGTAAGTCTCACTAAATGCATTTGCTACACAAATATCTGTTAACCAAAAGCCATTACTCCACTAAAGTGGAATGGGTTTTAACAGTTTAACATGTCCTCTAGTGTCTTTCATTGCTCTGTGATTGCCTAGCATCCCACAGAGAAGCTCGTATGCAGAACACAAAATTCTCTCATAGTTCCAGATGTTAGAGCTTGTTAAATTGTATTTTTAATTATTGTTAAACAGACTACATTCTCTGTATTCAATTTCTGCAGCTTATAATAACAGGTACTCCCATTAAATCCTTACCTTGTCATTGAATTTGTTCTCCTTTCCTGCTCTGCCAAACACTAAATACCACAAAACAGAAGAATCCAGATAACTAACTTCAAGAAACAACAACAGCCTTTAAACAATGCAGTACAACACTTTTGTCTGCGGAGCTACGAATGCAAGCTTTCTCTTCATACAGGACTCAGCATGCTAAAAATTAGTGACATTTTAAGTGGAACAATTCTTTCATCATCAGGCTGATATTTGGCTGGCATTCTGGTTACCTCCCTTATAAGGCACCAGCGAGAGGGAAGGGCTGGGAACACATTATGCAACTACTCATTACAAAAAAAAAAAAAATTAAAACAAATTTTAAGAAAAGTCTGGATAAACACTTTTCCAATATACAAAGCAAGACAAAAGGATCCCTATACCATTGGACTAAGGTCTATTATTTCCACCTGGCTAATTTGGAAAAAGGGATTTTTTCCTGAAAGGAAAGGTTTTTCCTCGGGTTTTACAGGAAGAAGTGGAACACTTAAGCCTGTGAGCTGCTCCTGCTTTCTCCACATTTTGGATCAAATCTAGCTAATCAGCCAAAGAGGTAGTTCTGTGCTGGGAAATAAAGGGGAGATACCAGGCCACACCTGTGTGCTGTCACCCTCTCCTCTGTGCTCAGTTGTGGCACATGGAAACCTAAGATGGCTAATCACAAATTCAGCTTCAAACAATGGTAAGGGGATTCTGTGGCTAGGTAATCCACATTTTGGCTGGCTTGTACAAAACAGCTCTCCTGCAGACAATGAAATACAGTTTGGAATTTAACTATCAGTTCAGCTGTAAGTAGGTTCTTTTTTTAATAGTGCACTCATAATAACACTGAGGCTTTCTACCAAGTGAAGCTACAGCTGTTCTGGTGTTACATGGCAGTTGAGTCAGGCCCCTCCTGATATTAGATTCAGCTCTACTCATTCTGGAAAAAACAAAGTAGAAAACAGTGATATGTGGGAAGGGTCCACTTTATCAAGCAATCCCCCACAAGTGACTGTTCTCAGATTGGTAGTAGCACTGGCAAATTCAAGGTTTGCATACATGGCAGAAGCAAATCTACCTTGGAAATGGACGCTGTCCCTGGAAAACCCTTTTCCCACAGAGCAGACTCAAGAGTCTCCAAACTGGCAGGAAGAGGACATATCTGTCCTCTGTGGGGGTTCTCAGTGATGCTGGTAGAAGTTCATGATAGAGCACAAGTGTGTTAGATAAGTTGTCTCCCTCTCTGTTGCATCAGGGACAGGGAGACGGAGCCCAACCTTGCACGATGACCCAGAGGTGGTTCAGAGTCTGTCTGAACAAGTTGGGCCTGGGATGAGAAGCCGAGGTGGGCACTAGGGCTGCCCTCGCTGCTCCAGCTCCTTAATGCCCATGTTCTCCAAACTCAGCGCTGCCACAAGAAACGCCTGCATCAAGAAACTCTCTGATGACCTCCAAGACACACAACTCCCCACTTGTAGCAAGCTGCTTCTGTCAAGCAACTTTCTTTTGTTGTTTGCATCCTTCTCAGCAGAAGCTTCAGGGTAGTCATGTGTCTTACTGAAGTTACAACTTCCATTCCCACCCCCCCCACCTCGACTTTAAACTCCCACATGTGAAAGCTGACTGTACTTGTAACTCCTACAGCTCAGCACAACCTAGTATCTTCTTTTTAATCGCACCCAACTTAAGCACAACTGTATTTCTCATAAGCATTATTATCCCATAGTGGCTCATAAAAAGGGCCCTAAACCAAGTACTTCTTTCTGGTAAGGTACTCACTTGACTAAATTTTTCTAATTGTTTGCCTGGGGGGTGGTTTGCTTGGTTTTGTTTTACTACAAGGATATTTAATTGCTAAAATTTCTTGGCACGTTTTATAAAAGCACTAGCAGTGCCTTACTTAATGTGACATTACATACGGTACTCTCAGAGAATTGTAAACTGCTATCTTTATTACACATAGTAGAAAAAGGTCTCACAGCCTTTCATCTGTTCAAAGATTTTAACAAAAATGACTTTTTTTTCCACTTCTGTGGAAGAAATTGTAACAAATTCCAATGTGCCAAGACCTTTGCTAAGTCTGCAGCTCCTCTACAGCATGTCAGCAATCACAGACTCAAACTCTGGAACATAAGAGACATAGCTAATATAAGTTACAATACAATAAGCACTTTTCCTCCAAACGCAGTTCCTCTTCCCAATATAGATCTGAGTTATCCCCTTACTTCCTCCCTCCCATTCATTCTGCCACCTACAATAAACTCAATCTGTTTGTGCAACCTGTTCACGCCAAACTACTACTTAATATTGTCTGTTCCTTGTTACTAAAAGGTGAATAGTTGTCTCTCTTTTTACCACTTCAGGAGATTCTTACTCTTGTGAAATCCCATAAACATATACTAATATTTTAATCAACCATTGTTCCTTTTTACTAGTAAAAATATAGAAGTCAACTGTTCCTTTGGCAATCAAAATTTCATATAAGTAGTCTTCTGAAGCAAGTTTATGACATTAAAATTCTAGCTATCTGCTTCATATTCTATTCAGTTGCAACTCCCATAAAACCATATGTCAGCTAACAAATTGCAAGTTTCTAGGTATAAATATTAAAGACGTACATCACAAACTAAGTTCCAAATCTGTAGTTCAAACCAGAATGCAAAATCCCATGCCAAAAATACTCAGAAATCAGAAAACTAGATATTTGAAGCATAAAGTTTAATATTCTTTCCCAATCCATTGTTTTCCTTTGCTTTTTTAACCTCTACAAAGTATTGAGTTATTAATGCAAGCCTCACAGAATTACCTGCTTAAGTAAGAGACAGTATTAACTATGACAAGTGCCCATTTTAATGCTTCCCATGCTGATCACATTATTTATGACAAGGAAAATAATTTTTTTCTGATAAATTAGTTCACCCCCCCAGTCCCTGTTTTGTTTTTATTGTTGTAAAAGAAAAACTTTGTTTCCTCATGCAGATGCAGGAGCAGCGGGACTGGCAAAAGTTATTCTGTAGTTTTAGACTACAGAGCTGCGGGACCTTTTGTACAAATCAAATGATGAAGTTTACTCTTCTGCATTTGGCAACGACTACCTTCTGATCCTTCAATAAAAGATCCCCCACCTTAAATACAGTTCACCATATAAATTCACACCACACACTAAGTAATTCTTCCCTGAGTTCATACCCCATAACATTAGATTGGATTACCCTCACCGTTACTTCTTCTTGCACCACAAAAGATGTTATTTAGTCACCAGACTTCAAAAAATCCTGCATCGCCCAATCCCGAAGAATGAGACTTTAGTCAGTTATTTATCAAACCCACATTTTCATGCTACAGTAATGCAATTACTACAGATGGCAGGTCTAAGTGCAGCTATATGTTGAAATGAGCTGCGAACAAGAAAAGATTAAATGATTCTGTGGACAATAGTATGTTTGATTTATGTCAACTGTCATTACCCTAAGACACATAAAGTCTCTATTCTGCGAGACTAAAAGCAAACCATTTACCATATATCATCTTAGTAGTCTTTGTGCTAATGAATACTGTATTCAGAGAAGTAATTATTTTCATTGTAATTTACATGTCTACCGTACATCTCCTAGAATACAAATATCAAAGTTAACCAATTGGCTTTACATTTTAACTAACCCTCAGCTTAAACTTGGTGGTAAGAAGAACATTTTTACTAGAATAAACACAGACTGAGTGAAAACTCAATTTATAAGGAGAAGATAAGCTTTAGAAACAAGACAAACCCATTGCTTAGACAGATACAGTGGACAAAACCAGTGCTTCTCAAACCGTGACTAAGCTCCTTGTGGTCACTAAAGGATTCAAGAGAGACCCCAAACTACAGCAGCTACCTTAAATGATTGAAAACTTCTACCCACCATTCAAGCTTCAAGGGCATACAGATGAGCCCAAAGGAGGCTAGGCAGAAGTCCCAAGAAACGGTATCTAGGCAAACCTCACCCACACGTGCAAGCAGCTGTACATATACCAAACTCCACTCCATGTGCCATCCCATATCATTCCAACCCACAAGGGGCCCACCAGGGACTCCACTAAGCACAGGATCAGACCCTCAGAGGTCAGTACCAGGTTTGCACAAGCAGGTCCACAGTGAATCATTTGATAGAAATCCAAAAACTTCTGTTCTCCTGGGAACATTCCCTCATCGCACACCAAGAGCATAGGGGCCTGGTCCGAGTCCACTGCAAGTTAATGATAGGGTGTGGGTTTGTTGTTTGTTTGAAGAAAGACTAACTTTCTGCAAAAAAAAAAAAAAAGGCAGAAAGAAATAAAGTATGATACCTGTCCACTGTAAATACTTGCTTCTGAATTCTGTTTAGCTAGTGGTTTGGGGGTTTCTTTTCCCCTGACGTGTTTAACAAATAAAATGTTTAATTTTAGAATTGTTTTTAAGCTCCGTTAAGCAATAGTACTTAAACTGAACACATACTACGCTGTGTACGATGTAAAAAACAGCAGAATTCCTCTTTCACAGAACTATGCAAATTTGACTTTTCCTAATCCAAGGCACCTTTTAACAAAAGCAGGAAAACATGTCTACATACAGCACAGAAGATAAAGCTGCATCAATTCTGTTAGATATAGTAACAGATTTCTCACATGCAATGAGCGTGGCCACTGCTCGTCACCTCTCAGGTTAGTAGCCTATGGGCTAGCGTTTCAGTTAACTGCTCAGAGTAAAATTAAAACTGATACTCTTTCATCCCTAAGTTCCTAAAGGATAAGGAACAAAAGCAGTTTTTAAGATTTCTGTGTATATTCAGGCACCTTTTATGGAACACGCAGAACAATTTACTGAGCTTTATTAGTGTTATATATGTTCACAAACAAGATCCCTCTGCTTCAAGTGACTTCAAAAAACTGTAATCAAAACACTGAATCAGCATACATGACAAAACCCGACATCTGTGGTCTCCAAAATAAGTTTCACTGCTCTTCAGCAAAAAGCAAGTAAAACCAAAGCAGCATGAATACATCCCACCAAATATCCTGTACGAAACTTTTTTTTTTTTAAAAAAAAAAGTCAAACTTCAGCATTGCTTTTTATTCAGAGGCTACATCAAGGCTCGTTTATTCCTACGCTGGATTTTGCAACAGGAAGCCAGGTACACAACATCGTCGGAGGCAGCCCTTAGCACGCGTGTGAACTCTTTTATTCTAACCCAAGACGTTTCAAATTATTTAAAACCAAAGAAAAACAGGAGACATCTCACAGTTCTTCGCATTTAACTTTAGGCACTTTGTAAATTGCCAACAGATGCAGAGCATGAGCCGGACCGTCAAATGACGGGCCCAATCCAAAACTCCTTTGACTCAGGGAAACGTAAGAAAAGCAGCTTTGGGATTTGCTCATCCGAGAGTGGAAACTTGTAAGGTTTTGTTTGCTTGCTTGCTTGCTTATTAAGCGCATTACAGAGATAATTTTGTCCCTTTATTTATTTATTTATTTTTAAAGAGGGCCGGGCACCCTTAAGCCCGAAAGCCACGTTACCTGCCGCGGGTACACCCCACACCACCTCA
>NW_009258671.1:5877161-5947337 GCF_000687185.1 Egretta garzetta | reverse complement strand
ACAGGCTCTGGCGGCGGCGGAGGTTCGCTGAAGGGCTTGTAGCTGTGAAGGGATCTCACAGTCAGGAGGGCACTGTTAAACTTGCCTTGAGCGTACCTAGGTGCCCAGGTGCTCGAACAGAAGACAGCAGAATTAACTGGAAATGCTGCATTTTGCAGGCCTTTTGCTTTTATATCCTTCTGGCCCGCCACCAAAGTACAAGAGTAAGGATGTTAACGCAGGCAGAAGATAAGTGAAACCCTGCTTTGGTTTTAGTACTACCTGATCGCAAAACGAAGCCTCGGCGCTTAATGGGGAAGGCTGTCGTCCCAAGGATGCAGTGATCCAGATTTCTTACGCAGCCAGCTACGTAGAAGGCAAATCTCTGAGCTCAGATTGGAAGAATGACAAAGTACAACCACCTTCTGCTTCTGTCACAACACGCAGCGTGTGGAAGCTAGTGACAGTTTGTCCTAGTGTTGGCACTTGACTTGAGGATAGTTGCTGATGAAGAGGACTTACCTGGCAGCTGCATTTAATTTGTTTTACCTCATTAGTCTTTATACGTCTTTATATGGAGACAAGGGTCTTAGGAGCTCTGTACACTAAAGCAGATTTCTTGCCCAGAGATCTTACAATGTCAGGACCTGCGAGTGTATCTACATGACCCCTTTGCCTGCAGGCAGAGCCAGGAAATTCACCGTGGACCTCCCTGAGCACTGTGGACCTACCTGCTGAGACCGGTTTTCAGAGGGATTAGATTTGGTAGGTTTGAAATAACAGAAGCATAAAATCAGCATGTCTTAACTTGAATGTGATGCGGGAGTGCTTCCTGGAAGGGCTGCCCTTTGTGATATCTGAACTCCGTTTCCACATTTGGAGCCTGTGGTAATGAAGTTGTGCACTCACATTTACCATGTTGCAGTGTTGAAAGCACAGACATGTAACTCAGAAAAAGAATTAGCAAGAGGGGAAAAGACACTCTACACTATAATAAGTAAATTCAAAATAAACTGGTTATGGATCTACTAAAGCACTCTTACCACAGCAAAAGCCTTTAAAAATCTTTATCAGTAACTATGGTAAATGGGAGTGACAGGCACCCCTGCCCCCCAAGAGGAACGGGGATGGGTTTTGACTGGGGATTTCTGGTGTTTGAGTGTTTTGATTTCACTGTCTTGCTTCTGTCTTCTCCCCTGCTCTAAAGCTGTCAAAGGGGAGTTGGGGGAGGCAAGGTCAGTCTCCGAGACGATGAGGACCAGCTGTGACAATGAAAATTGAATGAATATTCACAAAGTGACGTTACAGTTCCTGACTTGCTGCTGCTGCTACTCCTCTTGTGGGTCCTGCCAGCACAGCAGATGGCAGACACTGAAAGACTGTTGTGCCAGTGGAAAATTACTGAGTTTTGTTGGTCCTGTGTATGTGCATGTGTGAGGGGGGAAGTGGGGCAAACTTCTATTAATTAAATCATTTCCATGAGAGGAAAGGAAGACAAATGATTCCTAAGACTACAAAAATTACTGGCATGTAAAGAACCAGTCTCTTATTTTAAATGAATGATATATGTCTGTTTACATTGTAAGTTTTCCTTGTGATTCCATATAACTTTCCTCATAAATCAGAATTGTGAGTTTTCCTAAATAGGAGTGCAATTAAAAAAAGAACAACATTCTAACAATAGCAATGGCTGTTACTTAAGAGACCTATGGAAAAACTAAGTATTTCATGTTTCTATTTTTATGTGGCTGTAAAAGTATTTATGTTAGTGGATTTTCCATTGCAAACCAGACATGGTTTATTTTAATTTTTTTTTTTTTTTTACATAGCTATAGACATAGAAGGTTATCTTGATCCTACAATGGGATCACCATTGTTACAGTTGAAGTCAATAGGACACCTAATGTGAATACAGTTCAGCATGTCTGTCGTCTTTGGAGGCCTGCACTCTTAAAGAAAGTTACAACCAAATGCTCATCGTGAAATGAACCATTGCAGAACCAAACCTGCAGATAATTTCTGTGCAGGCAAATGAAATGCATAGAGTTGACAGACATACCTAAGGTTTTCACCAAACCTGCGATGCAACTTAACAGTTATAAACAGCAGTGTTTGCCCAATAACTTTGTTTAATAACTTTAACAACTGTTTGCATATATTTATTTGCAGAGTTAGCCCTTAATTTAGAAGTATAAGATTATATATATTTATACATTCACTATGTAGAAGGGCAACATCTCTTTAAGCTGCCAGGCCTAGGACTTAGAAAAACATTTTGAAATAAAATCTTTGCTCTAAATGCGCACATTTCTGCACACAGTATAATGTTCCAGTCCTGCAAGTTGCAACAAGCAGCAAAAGGTTCTGCACCCTCTGCTCAGACGGTTCTGGCTGCAGCATCAGGATACACCCTGGTGTGCAGCAATTAAAGGCAAACACAAAAGCCTAAATACCTCTTGTCAAATTCCACTGAACCTCTGAAGCCTTCAGAGAACTTAGGGGAAGGTTAGGGGAAGGTTTGTAGCAAACCAAAACAATATTGTGCTCATTATTGTAATTCAAAAGAGGGATAACTTGTCTCTGAAAGGACATTTATGTGAGGTTTTGACATACATTTCTTTCTTCTACAGTCAATTGGGGTAACAAATAGAAATTGCTATACCAGAGTCATGCTGGAGTTGTCTCTTGGAGAGATTCTGGTCTCTTTTTAACCATGAAAGCTTCTTCTCAGCATCAGAAATAACCTATAAATGTTTAACTCACAGGAGGCATTACAAGTAGTTCACAACTAACTACTTAATCAATGTAACATTTAGGGATCAATTCTGACTTTCCTTTCTTGCTTTCTTACTGTTTTTTCTGTATAGTATAAACAAGTTGTATTTCTTCAAAATAAGCCAAAAATACCAAAACTTTTAAGACTGGTCAAGAAATAATGCAGAGCTAGGTAAGCATAGTGCAAGTCATAGAGAAACATTTACGCAGATTTTCCAGTGTCGTCTTAACGACTTTTTTAGCTGCTGTTGATACTATTTTTAATCCAAATTTTATTTGTAACTCCCTGATCTGCCTAAATAACAAAAGTACATGTTTTTGTTGTTTAGTATGTGGAAGGCCAGGAAGGCAAATCTTTTAATCTGTTTTATGACACATACCATGCTATTATACAGTTCTGGCAAGATTTCACACCTGCTGAATGTACTGCAGATCTTTAGTTGTTTGATTCCTGTGGGGCACAGTAGTGAATCAAATACCTTGAAAATGCTGTGGTGTAGAAGAAACTGTAGTTTCTTAGTAGGCAGAATGCAAACTTAGGAGGAGGCATGTATGGTTGTACTTCATGTGTGACGTTTCACAGTTGAATTAAACAACTAAGATGACCTTGGGCCTGCAAACACTGGAAGACTTAGGTAACACTGAAACTGATTGATTGGGTTTACTTCTGCAAGGCTATTCACAGAAGTAACGTTACTCACCTGGTTGTTTCCTAGGTCAGGCTCCATATTTAGGAAATGCTCATCAATATTTAAAAATATGTAACAAATAGGAATGTCTGCATTGGTTCAGACCCAGGCTCTGCCTAGGTCACATTTTGGTCTTCCTGGTGATCATGGGCAGGCACCTAGGAAAAAGGAAGAACAAACCAAATTCACGATGGATTCCTTTAAAACCCTCCTGTCCTTTAAAACCCTACCCTGAGCCTGACATGGTCTATCTGTGAAATGTGTCCATCTGATTCGTGTCAATATGGAACAATGCTGGGGTCGCATGTTGCAACCCTATTTGGGACTCAGTCATTTATCACATATCTAAACAGTAACTCCAAGGGGCTGCTCTTCTAAGTGCTTGTGTAGTCTCCTCTTAAAACCTTGTAAACACCTTGCATTCCCAGATCACCGGAGTTCCACAGTCTTTTGTGTGAAAATCAACTCCTTTTACTTGCCCTGGACCTGGTTCCTGAGAGCACCTCGGTGTGGCTCCAGCTTTGGGTATCAGTACAGACAGTGACTGATCGATCCATCTCTGTTCTGGCAGTGCTACTCTTTTTTTTTTTTCTACCCAGTATCTTCTCAGTTGTCTTTATTCCAGACTAAGGAGTCCTACCTGAAGCCATTCTACACTTTTCATTATCCATGTTTCCCATTTCTGAACCTTTTCCATTTCTATTACTTTTTCAGAAGAGACCGGAATTTCACTATTCAAGGAGAGGGTGAACCATGAATTTATTCAGGGGCATATACATCTTGCCTCACCTCTTAATTGGAAAGCAGAATACACCATTTACTATGCCTCTAAAAAATAGTAACAAAGTTAAGCAATGTCAGCAAGTAACTAACATTAGTTTTTAAAGGAGGTGCCTTTTGAAGGCATTTGCAACAATCCAGCTGTGTTCTACGCAGGCAACTACAAGCTGTTGATAACTCCACATTTCTTCTTAGAAAGTTCTAGTTTATACCTTACTGAAAGCCCAGATAATTTTCTTTATATTAATAGCACCTATGTCACTGGGAAACCGTTTGTGTTTCCATATGTGTAGTCTAAGGAACAAAGCAACTCATTCAGCTATACAAAATCAAGGAAATTACTATAGTTACGTTACAGATTGTCAGCTTGTATCCTGAATGTCTTAGCAATTCACTATCCTTCCAAAACCAGTATTTTGCTAATTTTCAAGGCCATTTAAATTACTTATTTCCTATGTAAGTATTACTATTTTTTAGCATGAACTTCCGGCTTGGCTGTGACTTTTGCAGGCAATGTGGAACCCATAGCATGGTTCTTCCTGGCACAGAGATACCAAATTCCTCATGCGGGAGTTAAGGATGTGACAAATTTGATTCATTTTGTAAGCAATTAAAATATTTATAGCTGAATTCACTTAAACAACGTCATCTCTTAAAATATTATTCCTGGATTCTCTTTGGAGAAAATCCTTGGTGGACTTGCAAGAGACATATTTAGTACATGATCTTTTTCCATAAACAAAGAAACATGGAGAGTCTGGAATAAGAAAGTTAGCAAAAACACGAACTAATAATAACTATTTTTAATTATTAAGGAAGATCAATATTCTTCATCAGTTAGCATACTCAGCATTGTCCTTTCTTTAAAATTCTAGAGAAAAACAATGTTGACAATCTTTCCAGCCAACCCCGGGGATACAATATAATATATTTAACAAAAATACTTCTATTCTTCAGACATGTTATTCTTAGTTAATATATTTGATATGTTCTTACACTGTTTCAGGAGTGACTTGGGTTTTTTTCCTCTTAGCAAAGATTGTCTGCAGATTCTGTGCTAGATCCATTATTTTCACATTATCCCGATACACAGGAGATCAACTGTATATTGCAAGCTTACCACACAATCTGTCTTCTTACCTAAAGTTTGATTTCTGCTTGTCTTTGCTATACAGCTATCTAGTTCAGCTTTTGTGTCTGACATAAAGCTCTTAAAATAAATTAAGAAAAAAAGAAACTGGAACAAGATGTAAATGAAATGATGCAACTTGCTGTTACATTCTGTTCTCTGTTTTTCAACCCTAATGCATCTATTTTAGGGCCTGATACTGAAGTCTGTATACACACAGAAGCTATGACATTCAACATGGGCTTCTGGAACAGCCTAGGGAGAGGACATTCTTGCTTGGAAGGGGTGGCTGGCATCACAGCATAGTGTAGCTCTCATAGAAGAACCAAGGACAACAAAATAGGCTCAGGAGGCATGGAGGCTGACCTGGCTGGAATTGGACCTGTCATATTTCTTCTACCGTAACTTGAAACACCAGACTTCAGGCCACAGGATAGGGTTGTGTGTCTGGTCACACAGAACGGGGCTGAAGTCACCTACGTAAGATGACAAGCTTCCTATCTGAAGGCCATGGACTTCTGGCCTCTCTCCCACTTGATATCTTCATGCATGGATGGTCAGTTGCAGAGGAGCCAAAACCTGCAGTTAGTTTCAGAGTCTGTACCTCAAAGTATGGAGTCAGTATGAAAGCTAAGAGGATGGGTTACAAGGAAGTGGGATAAAACATCGCTGGGGTTGTGAAGAAATGTTTGTAGGACCGTGAAAGATTTGTCCAAAAGTGGCTGGTACAAGCTTAGAACATGAGCTTGCATTCATGTTCAGGTGCTCTGTTGCTAAGATGCATAGTCCAGCTGTAGGTACCTCAGAGGAGCTGCACTGAAGGAAGAAGGATTTGGTGAGGGAAGAGGCTAGAGCAAGAGTCACAGATAGCTTGAGAAAACCACAGTTCCAAGGATCAAGGAGTCTCAAGGGCAGACCCACTGTTTCAATGGTGGAGGAAGTAAGAACAGTGTAAAGGGATCACCAGAAAGAACTTCAGAGGTGTTTCTTACCCAAAACTAAGCTAATCCAAGACTAATGCAGCACTGCAAACACTTAAGTGCTCAAAAATCTTAAATCAGCTCTCCCCTCCCAAATTCACACAACTCACAAAACCATGAGTCCGGAAAAGAAGAAGGAGATCATGGTGATGAAATCCTGGGGTTTAGTCAAGTGCTTTGGTTATTTAATTTCCTCTGCCTTGTTCCCCCACTACACTCCATTTCAATGAAATAATTGAAAGCCTGAAAACTCCATCCTAAATACATACACAAAGATGCAGTCCCTGCTCTGCCGCATTCTTGATTTACATTTCCAGTCCTTTCCCTCGCTGACTTCCAGCTCCATTCCCTAGAGCCCTCCCTGTTCCCTAAGTCCCCTTAGCAGTACCTGACTGTCCCTGCACATTCCTCCTAGATTTCCCCAACCCACTAGCAGATTGGCACAGCTTCTCCTTTGTTTCCAGTGCATGTGAAGCATGTCCTTGTGATGTCTTTCATTTCTGACTCTTCCTTACTGAACGGTATAGGGGGCATTTTCCACACCGCTTGCTGTTTAACAACATGAGAAGTCTCTGAATTTTTAACACTTATCTGGTTCTCACTTGAGAGGTGTTGCCTCTCAGCCAGCTTTGAAGCAATGTGCTTGAACCCTTGCTGTTTCTACCATAACTGTGCTTCCCCTACACCTCTGCTCCTCCCTCGAAGCTATAGGCTGCTAGTGAGGAAGGTGCTGTTTACTGCCAAAGTTGCAGAAAGGGCGCTTCTCCAACCTTGGCAGCAAACAGTACACTTTGGCTTTGCTATGCAGAGCAAAGCGAGAGAGAACTCTTTGCAGGAGCAGAGCTGTCAGCTCTTGAGTTCTGGGTATTTCTCACACATCAATTAAATGCAGTAAAAATCTACACGGATATAAAAATAATAGCTCTCAGCTTGGCAAAGGTCAGTTCTTAAATGAGCTGGCTTCTTTGCAAATTTGCTTAGCTACATGCATCATCTAATGTGAAGTAGGAGTTTCTAGACAAAACATTTCAAAATCGAATGTAATTTTAAATGGGGGTATAAGAATCTGTTTCCTCATGTCTCTCATACAGTCCCTGTAAATACCCAGAAAATGTACCCTTTTTCTAGTAAAATATGAATTGTGCTGCTGGTGAAGTCTTGATAAACTATCAAGAATCAGTTCTTGGTTGACATGTATTTTGTGGGGTGTCTGTCCATTTGTCTGTCAAAGCACATACACGCAGAGTCAGTGTCATTAAATCTGACGTGAAGATGTCAAGTGTACTGGCCTATGTCAGCAAGATCACTTGCATTCTTAAGTTTTCTTGTCAATAAAGAAGTAGTGCTACATGCTGTTGCCCTACACAGGGGGGTATCTGCCTGAATGTTTAGCCAGTGTGCATTGCGAACATGGAGATGACTATGCACTTCTCCCATCCATCTCAAAAGCGACACTCCGAAGGTTTCCAGATGAAGTGCTAACTACTGTGAGCATTTCAGCAATAGTTTTAGTGTTTCAGTACCAGTTTCCAAATTTTATTAAGGAGAAGAACTGGTCAACCATTGCATTTGTAGGTTGAGCCCATAAGAAATTGAGACAATCACCCTGTGAAGATATGCATACATAATAAACAGGATAACATTTTGATGTCTCACCTGTGTTGCAGGTAGAGCTTGCAGTGGTACTGTCATCTTCCCAATTTAGCCTCTCAGCACAGAGATGTGATTAGGCAGCCTTTTATGCTACTTTTGTAGTAAAAATTATGTAAACATGCTGTAATATCCTTCCTTTTTTGCTGCTCTTCCCTGTGAGGCTTACCTTTGTTGTCCTTCCTTTTCACTATCAAGGTAATTGAAAACATAAATTATATAACTAGCCCCTTCACTTTTAATATACCACAACCACACACTGGAATATAATGATCTAAGCACAGTCTCCATCTTCAGAAGAGAAGAAAGTGATTCCAAGCTAACAAAATAGTTACAAACTTAATGCAGCCTCACACTTGTTTAGACTACTAATGAGGGAGAGCAGAGAAAGGAAAACAATTTTGTTCCATTCCAGCTATCTTGTGGACTTGGATCTTTAAATGAAAATAATCCAATTAATTGTCACAGTATGAAGAAAACAGTTGGGACTGATAAAGACAAGGGAGAACCCTAAAGAAAAAAATATGTTTAAGGTTTTAATATAAGACAACAAAAGGTCTCTTGGTTTCCGTGCACTTATTCCAGAGGCTTCTTTGCATTGTCTCTGAATATGTATAATGTCATGGAGGGGTACAGCAGTCAGCCCGGGCACATTTAGCAGGACCAGCTGTATAATGCTGGATCTCTCTGACTCTCATTATGTCCGATGAAATTCTTCTGGAGTTCTCAGGAGCCCTGCACAGAGGCTGCTGTGCATGAATGGAAACAGAGCAAGTAATTAAGCCTGCAATGCTCAAGTCCACTATGGAGAAAGGCCACAGGGGGCCCAATGAAGAAAAGCCTTTGAAAATGGCATGAAACATCAAATCCCTGGAACTCTGTTCTCAACCTCCCAGTCAACAGTCAAGGATCAGCCACATTTTTCAGAAATGATTGCAATTCAGAAAACATGGGCAATAAGCTGCCAGCAGGGTGCCAGTGAATCTGGAGCTGCCAAAGTAATTTCCTAGTTTCTCCGAAGGGAACAGAATGTTAATCAATGTACTCATTTCTCTCCTTCCACTATAATTAGTCATGCATGGCCACAGCTTGACCACCTGAGTTAACTCAAAACTGTTGAAAGAATCAGTATACTCAGAAGAATTACTGACAAAAGACAGTAGCTTTGGAAGGACAACAAGAAGTCAAATATCTAGCCTAGATTTGTGGGGGTCTATTAAAGCAAGCAGCCTGGTGATGGGGAGCGCTTACAAAAAAGAGTAAGCATGGATGAAAACTCTCTTAGGTTTCTTACCATTTTAACTAGTCTCCTGTCTCCCCTGGACAGTAGCATTTCCTAGTAAAAACAATAGTTCCAAGGCTGTTTCCAAAGAGATTGCATACACCAGGGTTGTTTCACTAGCTGGAAATTTTTCATTAGCTGAACAAACTAGGAAACCCTACTTTTTAATAAAGCTTCTGTCCTTTTGCATATAGAGGTAGAGGAGTGACCCATGGAGCAATTGTAAAATCAGGACTGAAACCTTTGGTTCTGCACCCTAAGTACTGTATGCTAAGAAAACCTTGTGGCAGTGAATATGGAAAGGAATGATGCTGCCAAAGCAAACACCAGCCAAATTCTTCAGAGAAGCTAGAGAAATTTCTTATTGGAAGAAAATGTTTCAGACGTGAACAACTGGTTGAATATGTTGAAGGGGGAGCAGAATATATAAACTCACTCTTCATAAATGTTTGTTGCAATAAATAAGATCTGGAAGGTAATTTAGAGAGTAATTTCATTTATGCTAGGAGACAAAGATGTGAAGTGATGGTGATACTAGGTGGTACCTTCTAAGTCTTCCTTTGTTGACGTTAGGTAGAGTCAGGGAGCAGCAAGAGCAGGGTTTCTCCATGAGGGAGGACAAGCTGGGGCCAAGGGTATCCACAGCAGAGATAATGCCCTTGCTGGCCAGGGCACAGTCCTACAGTATGTGAATAGAGTGTGTAGCATCCATCGTCAGTCCCAGGCAAGGCAAGGTGATGGTGAGGTCTGGAGTCTGTCCAGGGAGTCCAGTCAGGAGCAGCACAAGACAGAACCGGAGACAAGACTCCAATGCAGATCTGAGGTCTGTCTGTCCAGGAGACAGAATACAAGCTACCTATGACACAGATCAGAGGTCCAACTGAGAAACAGTGCCAGAGACAGGGCTGGGCATGGGAATATCTACAACATCACTGGGGCAAGGACTGAAGGCCCTGGACAAGGAAAAATATGCCAGGTCCCTCCTGACCAGTGAAGTGGGTCAGACATGAGTAAGGTGGAAATAGAAGGTTTATTGTCCTCTGAACTGCAGAGATCAAGTGCAGGGCTGTTGGAGGTACCTCCAGTCAGTCCATGTTACATCATTTACATTCCCTTATAGTTGTCCCTTTTTCACCCTCCCAGGTTCTTCCTCTTTCTCTTGCTTAACCACTCCCAAATAAACAACCCACACAGGTTAACCGTTGTCACATCATCCCTCCTGTTACTCTTTTTGGTGCTTATCATAACACTGCTTTAATAATTTCTAACTCAGTCATCAATTCCATTTTGTCAGAACCCCTCTTTTGTTACATATGTTTCTCATTTCTGCCATTTTTCATGTTATTATCTTGCTAGTGTAGCCACAGGTCAGGGATTGCCAGCTGCATATACATTATTCCCCCCTTGCTGTCTCTAGCTCCCTGTAGTTTTTCATGTTGTTATCTTGCTCAGGGATGACTTTCTGCATATTTCATATTTGTATCAGCTAATAAATAAAGTGAGAGCATTTAACTTGCAACAGCAATAGACAACAATTTGATTTCTTCAGTTGTGGGGACTATACAGTTAATTGCAGTTTCATTTCCAAGTTGTGGACATACAAACATATGTAAGAAGTTCTTGTTAGTGGCCTCCTTCCCTTCCCCACTTGCCATTCTTATTGCCTGCTACAGATAACTGAAGGCAATTGAAGATACATAATCAAAGGTGCTCATTTTGTGTCTGTTTTTTTGAGGTTTCTTTCTCTGAACCTGACCTACACAATGTTCTGTCACTCCAGGCCTCAGTCAAAGCCCACTGACACCAGTGCTGGATATCAGTAAGAGCAGAGATGGAAATGTTTCCTTATCATGAACTGTCTCTGTCCCAGCTCCTGCTCTTGCTTAGAGCTGAACGTGTGATGTTTACTTTTTAAAAACTGACAAGAGAACCCAAACCCCCAACTCCTCCCATGAGAAGTCAGCATAGACTGGCCTCAATATAATAGCATATGCACCACTTCCTACTGATCTGAAAAAGAAAGCATTCAGGAACTGTGGTGTTGGAAATGAACACACTGTTAGCTTCCCATTACATTACACAGTATAGCAGAGGGCATGCTCTCATGAAAAAAAATCTGGAAACTGAAAAGATACGGAACAGAATTTAGAGAAAGGAAAGTATCTCCAAGTGGAACCAGCCCATACTCAGTATGAAAATAAGTGAGTCTAAGCTAGATGAGGAGTGGCCAAGGTGTCTCTGCATCAAGATGCCCAGTGCTTCCAATTCCAGGAGCAGAATGAAGCTAGAGCCAGCAGAGTTTACTAACTCTGATCTTTAAAAGCTGTTAAACTCAGCTCATCCTGGAAAAGTGCAGCATCATCCGCACAGAAATGCACCTTAGGCGTTACATTTATTGTCTCGCTCTGGCTCTCTGCAGAGCCAGCCCATGTGTCTCTGAGCATGTGTTATGGTCAAGCCAAGAATTAACCCCACATTGCAATTATAGCACCAGACATACTCCTGACACAACAAAAGCTGCAGAACTCAGAGTCACAGCCTCACAGAAGAATAAGGTTGGGAGGCCCTTCTGGAGTTCCCGTATTCTAACTCCCCACTGAAAGGCAGTTAACTAGAGCAGCTTGCTCAGGACTGTGTTCAGCTGGGTTTTGGATATTTCCACGAATGGAGAGTGCACAGCCCCTTTGGGCCACCAGTGCCGGTGTTGGAGTGTTTGTCCACCCTCACCGTAAAAGTTTTTCCCTATCTTTAGATGGAATTCTTTGTATTTTATGTCCATTGCCTCTTGTCCGTTCACTGGATACCACTGAGAAGAATCTGGCTCTGTCTTCTTTACATCTTCCTATCATGTATTTACAAACGTGGACAAAGTCCCCCCTGAGCCTTGTCTTCTCCAGGTTAAACTATGCCATCTCTCTCAGCCTCTCCTGATATGACAGCTGCTTCAGTCCCTTAATCATCTTTGCATGCCTTTACTGGACTTGCTCCAGTACACCCATGTCTTGCTTATACTGGGGAACCCAGAAGTGGACCCAGCACCACAGGTGTGTCTCATTTGTGCCAAGTAGAGGGGAAAGATCACCTCCCTCCACCTGCTGGCAATGGTCTTCCTAATGCAACCCAGGATGCTGTTGGCCTTCTTTGCCACAAAGACACATTGCTGGCTCATGTTCAACGTGGTGTCCTCCAGGACCCTTGGGTACTTTTCTGCAAAGCTGCTTTCCAGATGGTTGGCCCTCAGTGTGTATTGGTGCACGGATACTCATAGATGCACAGTCTGTTTGTGCCTGTAAACCTGTAGCACAGTAATACTAGCTAGCAGCGACCTCTTTAGATCATTACGTCTAAAGGCCCACTTGAACTGGGGCTACCACCAACACTACAATAGGTCATCTTGTCTAGCAAGGTCCTGAAAACCTCCAAGGGCATCTGCTCCAGTGTTTTTCCACACACCCCTCAAAAACATACCCTGATGTCCAATCTGGAGTTCCCAGAACTGTTTGTGGCCTCCATGTCTTCTTATACCATCTGCCACTGCTGAGGAGAATTTGGATCTGTCATTTTTGTAACTCCCCTCCAAGTAGTTTTGTTTTCTCTTTAATTCATCTTTTTAAATAATTACGCTACTGTAATGAGTGTCCACTTTACAGGATGCCAAAAATTCTATGTGATCCTTTTTGTAACTGGCTCTGGGAAATGGCTCTCTATGCAAGTAGTATTTGCTTATCATTTGGCTGTCTGCACACGAGTAGCACACCTAGTGAGGTCAAAGGACATCAGTCATAGATAGGATAGTAGACTAAGGAGATCCAGTGACATTTGTTTTTCTTTATGTTCAAATCCCTTCTTTTCATTTTGAAAGCATTTGTATTTTATGTTCCAAAGCTATTAATCCACTGGTAACAGTTTAAACCTCATAGCTGGTACTGTGAGTTGCTTCTGCAGCTGATAATCTCCAAAATGTTCTTCAGTAATGACCAACAAGAGTTGCTTTCTTCTTTACTATTCCCTGTAAATGGTGTTGGCTGCAATCTCTAACAGTCCTGAACACATCTGAAAACCCCTTTTTCCCATGTATTCCAATGAATACCGTAAAGTTCAGCTCAGTCACACTGCTCTCAGCTTCTGTGATCACCTGGAAGCTTTCTGGAGAGCTGTAGGACTAGTGCAATGTATTCCTGTTAAGGCATCTGGCTAAGAGATCTTTTTTTCCCTGGGAGATATACTGGAGTCTGAGTTTAGAACTCCTGAAGGCACACGGAATGGTGCATTTATTTAGTCAGGCCTTTTATTGCCTTTTATTGCCCATTAGAGGTTTTCTGGCAACTGCATGCAGGTATTGAACTACTGTTAATGTGTTTCTTAGGCTGAGAGGTTGGTTTTGCTCTCAACTGGTCTCATCTGGTTTTGCTTTTTAGTATGATTTTTGTTAGATGTCAGTTGCTGCCAAAATGGGCGCAGAACATACTTTAGAGTAAGCAGGTATTTAGATAAAATGTTTAGTGAAATTGGACTTTGCTGAAGGCTTCTGTTTACTGAGGCACACAATGGTTTGGGGTGCTTAGGCCAAAATCCAAAGCTGTGACTCTCCACACTAATTTCAGGCGTACAGTAATATAAGTTTCATCACAAGAGATGCTAATCAGAGTGCTCTGCTTGTTCCTCCCCTCCCTGGAAGGCCCTGTCTATTTTATTAAAATAGATGTTAAAGGAATTCCTTACAGTACTTTACAAAATATTGGGAAACTGAAACACTGCAACCACCTCTACTTTCCCGTCACTCAAGAAAAAATCTATTTCAAGCAGGGGTTTTATCCCAGTACTGTTCTGGCTTTTCAAACTAAGCCACACCATTAATTTTAGCAAAGTGATCATTACATTTGTGCTTTGTTGAGCTTGCTTTTTTGGTATCAATTCTTTATTTGATTTCACATTCATATGCTGTATTTTAAGCACGAAATTCATATTCTAACAGCTATGTGAACAGGGCTAATCTTGTCAGAGAACAAACTATCACTACCTTACCAATAGTTGTCTGCAGCCTAGTGCAGGATTTCTGTATTACTCTTGCTTAGGTGAAAAGAACATGAAAAACTACTTCCATTGCCAGTAAAAATTACATTTCTTTAGCTGGACTTTCAGAAATGTAATGGTGCAGCACAACTAAATCCAAGAAGGCAGAACTTACGCCATTGCACTATTACTCCGTCCAAGAACTATTCTGAATTCAATAGAATTGCAAAAAATCACTTAAGAACTTCCTCAAAAAGAGAACATTCGCCAACAAATAATTCATAAGTAACCTATTGATGAAGCTGCTTCATTCTTCAAGTGTTACCACATCTGGTCCAGCAATTTTGACTTACCTAATGGTAAAACTTCCTGATTTTGTTTTAAATTGCCATAATTTCCTCCCCTCGTGTCTAAAGCACAATGCAATGCCTTATTTAAGCCAGAGCAAGTAGGCAAATGTACCAGTTCCTTACAGAATGGTGGTAAGTCACCTTTTATTGCAGCAACTTGGCAGTTGCGCATCCACTCCAGTTATGGACTTACCTCATGAAGCCAATAGATACAAGCACTGATAAGGTAGGGCAAATAGCCTGAGATCTGCAAGATTCACATGCTGTTCATAAAATGCATCAGCTATAACCAGGCTAGATTCCCAGGGCCTGGTTGGCTGCATGGGTGCAATGGCATGAAGCAGGTGATAAATTTCTGCTGCTCTTGCCTGTAATAATATTCTTAGGTGTGCAGTAACATCAGTGAGGCAATCAAAAATAAAAGCAACAAACACATCTCAATTAGTTGTATAAGTCACACAAGACTACACCCCTTTCTTTGTGAAATTTTCATCACATCCTTCTTAAAGTGACACCTTTGAAGTAGTTTGGAGATCTGCCAGGAAAGGATGTCATTAGAGAGACAGCTCCTGAGTGTAAAAGTGATTACCAAAAGTTCAAGCTATTGTAATATTTAGAACTGGCACCAAACCTCTAAACCCTGTTGCTTAAGCTCTCTTTAAAAGTATTTAGAAATACTCCTCGTTATTGCCAAAATAAGATCTTTTCAGGTAATGTACTAAAAGAAGCAGGCACCATCCAGATCATCATTAATGAAAGAACATTGCAGCACTTACCTAGTTACCGTTTACAGCTGAAGTTGAGTCCTACGCTGTTAAAGACAAGGGATGCTGCTCTTCTAATCTATTGTCACCTCCACACTCCTATTCCTGCCATGGGGTTGTTCCCTTCTGAAATCACGTGTGGGATGAAGGTTCCACAACTTCTGTGCACATGTGAGGTTATGGCTTTACAGATGGCACTGAGGGCAGCAGGCGCATCCCTTCTTACACATTGGCTCTTCTCTCTCATTGATGTATTATATCACCACAATATCTGTTCTTCAAAGTTATTCCTTAGAGGGGAAAGGACTCTTGTACTTGTTTCACATCTCTTTGCCTGTGATGATATTTTAATTAAAAATACAGAGAAGGACTATTGTTGTAAAGAAAATTGACTAGTACAACGACCATAAAAGGCTGAAAGACAGAGCAAGCCAAATTGCAGGTCTTGTTGAGCTAAGACACTTGAAATTAAAGGGAACTAGAAATGCAATAAGTTGGTGGTTCTTACTTTCAAAAAAGTTGTGTAATGAAAGCTTAAAGCAAAGCTGGTTATGCAAGCCTGTGCTGGTCAATAGGGCAAGATTTAGTCAAAGTTAAGAGAATTTCTTTTTGGCATTGTGCCCTAAATCAGGGCAAAATATTATCAATTGTTTGAATCATCTGAAAAAGCAAGTAACTATGTAAGATGTTAGGGAGACCAATTTGGTGGAGAAATTATTCAATCTATTTTCCCTAATTAGCCTGATTTTGGAATGTCTTACCCAGTCCACTTGCTTTCCGGCTGCTAGTGCTTATGGGGATGACCTCCTTACTGCAGAACTCCACTGCTTACGGGGAGGGCAAATCAATGCTTATTGCCAAGTGCCACCGTGCACACAAACACACTATTCACACCATGAAAGTAACCAGTCCCACTTGTTTGTTAGCTGAGAAGGAAAAGCTTACAGGATCTCCCTGTCATTCTAGCTGTCCAACATCCAATATGTCAGTGTACTGGGACTACATCTAAGAAATCCTGGTTTTGTTGTGGGGCGGGGATGGGAATTGTTGATGTGGGCATTCAGTGCATCGTTGCTATGGTCTGAAAGGAAAAGTCTGCTACAGAAGAACCCTTTCTCTCTTATGAATGAATCTTCATCGCTCTTTCCTAAGTGCAAGCTGGGAACAAGTAGGAGAGCTTTTGGCCTCAATGCAGCTTATTTTTGGAAGGATGGGAGAGGAAGCAGGGCATGGAGCAGTGGGCGTCCTGCAGCAATAACTGAGGGAGTGAGGAAGGCAACTCAATAATAAATACTACTGACCGCATTTTAATTCCTTATTCCCTTCTCCATCTTTTTAAATAGAACACAGCATAGGCACTGGCTTGAATTAATTGTTGTTATTTATAGCCCTACCTATGGACCGAGCCTTTTTCCAGATATTGCAGATAATTTTTTCCTGACCAGAGAAGCTCAAAGTTTGCAAGGGGGACAAACAACAGGAGATTTCTGTTGTACTCAATGCCAGTCCTATAAAATTTACCTGACTCTGGGAAGAAACATGACCAGCACTAAGGAAATTAGCATGTGTCTTCAGAAGATATGCTAAAGGACAATCTCCTTCTTGAGGAGCAACAGCGTAAGCTGCTTTCCTTTGAGCGTATGGGCTCTCCTGTTGCAGTGTGTGTATCTCTGGGTTTGCTGAGGTGCCATCTGTCTGACTCCTTGTAGGTGCTGACCCGTAGTTGTGGTTGGTACGGTGGTTGACACTGGCAATTACCTGCAGAGCTGATGGGGACTGTGCAGCAGAGTGAAAGTGTGGGTGCTCCTGGGCTGGGAAAAGATGGAGCATGATACTGGATTTTCAGTTTGGGTGGTGTAAGATCTAATGTCCTGGTGGTTAATCTAAATAGAGTCATTGATGCTCACTCACTCTTTGCCATATCCATGACCCCTTACCGAATTAATCATAGAAAAAAATGTTCAGTTATCTCTGTTGATGTTCCCAGAAGCACTCCCACATTAATCTGAAAGAGGAAGGAAGTTGGCGTGAAAAAGTGTGTATAGATCCTCCTCCAAGGACCATATAACATATGTCTTTAAATGGTCATAAAGACAAATATTTGATCATGCTGATGTATTTTTTTGCCAAAACTTGGGAATTGCCATTGTTGTTCAGTCAAGCGAAAGGTGACATCCCTAGAGGGAAGCGTCCTGCAAATATTTCGGGGGATGCAAAGGGTAGACACTGCTTTTTAGCTAATCCCATCACTGTAATTTCATATAATTTTATACAAAACAGCAAACAAGAAATGCAAGATTTCAATGAATTTGATTTGCACGGGAAACTATTTTGTTTAAATATCTACTTCATACAGTAACTCATCACAGAATATTTTATTGATGCCTTGCTATCAGCAATGTGTTCATGCAAGCTACTCAGCTGGGCCAGCCAGAAATAGGCACGAGGGGAGGGGAGAGTGATGAAATGTAATGTATACTCTTCCCACACTAGTTTCTTTGTCATGGCAAAATGCATTGCCCTGCAGAAGAGCTAGCTTTCCCAGATGATCTGCACAGTTTTGCTTTGTTTCTTGCAGCAAGGCATTTACATGAAGACAGAATAACTTGGCTGCTGTCTCAACAATGTGATACAGAGGCAATCTACTTAGTTTACTTCTCAAAGCTACAAAGAGGTGTGAGTCACAAAACACAGAGACAGAATCCAGATATTGCTATCCTTAAAGTTCAAGGAGTTCAGCTCTGTTGTTTCAGTTCAAGTTTTTCTCTCTTTGAGATGACAAAGTGATGAGCCCTGAAGAAGAGGACGCTAGTGTGTTTATTAGTACACTCTCATAAAGAAAAGAGAAACCTAAAAAGGGCAAGGCAGCCATTAGTTCTTGGCAACATAGAGCTGCAAAGTAGTTAGTGCAGAAAACTGGAAATAAAGGCTAAGGGAATCTATTCCTGATTCATTGGGCAGCCTTAGGAAAGATGCTTAGCCCTGACTTTCGTTAAAATACAGACACTACTTGTCAGGATTAGTGCATTCAAATTAAAGCAGGTATCCCTTGGGCAATTTTCATGATTTAGAAGACTTGATTACAGAGATGCACAGTTGCAAATTATGGAATGAGTGTGCATGTGCGTACATTTGTATGCATTCATGTGTATTTGAAGGAATTAGAATTTTACCACAAAAGTCTCTCTAGCAAAAGCCCAATGCTGGTGGAATGAAGCTTGCCTCAAACTCCTTCAGGAGGGTGGAGTGTATGGAATCAGATCTGGTCCTTTGATTTATGTCTTTCTCCATTTGGTTATATTGTATGAGTCACAAAGGTATCTAAAAATTAACAGACGGAAATGGTTGAGAAATTGCACGTATTATTTTATTACCAGCTTGATCAATTTACCATCCCAGACAGGTCAAGAAAGTTAAAAAAACATCTAACCTTTTTCTGAAACCGATTCATGGTAAGGAAAAATCATCCATACATTTCCTCATTGAGTTAGGAAATATGAACTGTTCTAGGAATCACCAAGAAACATTGAGTCATTTGTAGAAGGCTCAGATTATTACATCATCTGTCTGGACAGAGATTTATTGCTGCCAAAATTCCGTGTGGCAGAAACGCAGCACCAGTAAATCATGATTTCACTTTGTCAATAGCTTTAATAGGAGACAGAACAGGTGGGAAATTTTTCCAGCTGCAATGGTACTCCAAGAGAAGTTCTGAGAGAAGAGTATTATTGCCATTACGGGTTACAATATTTACTTGTCTCTCAAAGGGGAGGCCAGGAGCATATCTGCACTAAAAAAAAATAGCACTTGAAAATACTGCTTCGTTTCATCCCTTGTGGGTGTTGCTATCCCTCTGAAGGAGGTTACTACCCCTACAACAGCTACCAAAAAGCTTGTGAGAGTACAGGTGAGTGTTCCTCATACACATCGGTGGAAGTGACTCAGCTCACCACCCTGACTTTCCACTGGAGCCGATAAGGAGCACAGGCAGAGCTCACAGTGTGGTCAGTAACCTCCAGCTTGTGCCAAAACACAAACAGATTGGGAAGATCTTTTATGCCCTAAATTGGATAATATTTTTGAAGCATTAGCAGGTGAAAGAACTGTACAAATGCTAAACTGGGTTGAGCTCTTCTCATAATTGAGGAACTGCATTTTATAATGTGGCCTGTCTTTACTGGGAAAGACTATAAATGACTTCTCATTCTCCAACTTGTGTAAGTATACTGTGTTTAAGGCAGTTACTGTGTGATTCCACAAAACAACAGGACTGTAATTTCAAGGTTAGTAGAATGGGAGGTTGTAAGACTGAGGCAGTAGTAATTTGTCTATGGTCTCATACGTACTTTCCATTTCTCGCTTTTATACTCTCTCTTGACATTTTTGTAATCATTTTGAGTATTCCTTTACTCATTGGGGATTTTGCTCCACAAATTTATTGCTTTATGTAATCTTAAAGAAGACCAGATATGCTGTTGTTTTTCCTTACATGATATTTCTGCTTTTCATTATACTTTTTAATAAGTATTTGCTTTCATCCTATGTTTAACTTTACTTAACTTGTTTTCCTAGAACTCTTAATTCTGCACGCTCCCTTCACTATAGTTTACATTTCTCATGTTCTTTATCCTCTGAGTGTTTAGCAACCACAGTCAAATTTCCCTTAGCTTCATCCCAAGAAGGCTTAAAACCCCCTTAAAAAATAAGTAGAATGTGTTCCAAAATAATTTTCCAGTAAGGAAATGAAAACAAGACTTGATATTTCTAAAGTCAAGTCAAGCTATTTCATATCTGCTTTTACATGAGAAGAGAAACTAAAAAGAAAACACCCAACAACTTTCCCCTTTGCAGGTTGTCTTTAGGTAGGAGCTCAAAGTTGGAACGAGCTTGTATTTATTGATCTGACCTCAGCTGCCCCCTATCACCTATGAAAGTTCTTAATACATCAGAGTGAAATGCTTCAAATGCAACACAGGAATTTTACAGCAAGAAGATGGCTTTAACTGAACCACAGGAATTGCACCATGAAGCATCAGTATCAATGCAGAGGTCACAGTAATAAGCTATTAGTTCCTTATATTTTGTACTATATCAGAGCTGAGGGGTGGAAGCTTCATGACTAGGAATTTATAACAACAACAGAAATCTTGTGGTGACTACAGTATTTAAGCTGAAGAAGGAATTTACACTGCCTGTTCATAATCACAGACCCTCGGTTTGTCTTTCTATTACTATTATTTCAAGTGTTAGAAAGAATGAAGCCATGAATGTGGGATTGATCAAATTTTCCTGTCTGCCTTACAAACTCTGTGGGACAGCAATCCGTAAATGGCTTTATGCATGGCAGTACATAACCCTTTGATATGGGGGTCTCTGTCATGCTGTCTAGTTTAACTGGCTCCAAGTTAGATACTGAGGTGCCCTGTGCAGGTGTCCTTGTAGACTATGAACATTGGAAAATGAGATTCAGAGAAAGCAGCAAGTTGAGCAAGAAACTCCCCAAACCAGACAGAAGGAAATGCAGAGGAGTTTGCCCAAGGTTAATCCTCAAAGTCAGTGGAGAAATAGAAGTAGATGATTCTCTATGTGCTTCTATTTCTGCAGGAACTCACTCTTTGAGTCTGGTGCCCAATCCAAGTGAACCACTGCCATGTTCAGGAAAAGGAAAAAGCCCGGAAACAAAGAGAAACTGCATTGTATTTCAGCTATATGTTAAGGCAGTTGTTAAGGCAGATATTTACTTTGAAAACCCAAGTTAACTAGTTTGCAATGGGGCTGTTAAAATAAGCCTCCTAATGCCAGGCTTGTGTGTATTTTAACCTGAGCCTCTCTTGGTTTCTCTTGCTGGGATCACTCCCATTTGTACCCTTCATGAAAAAGTAGTGGAGTGAGGAACTGTCAAGTAAAGGGAGAGCAGCAAAGCAAAAGGCAGGTGCATGGAGGGCTGCAACCTAGAGTCTGTGTTCCCACCTGTGACAGATTTGTGGTTTCCAAATATTTATCAAAGGCAGGTAAAGCACATCTTTCAACATCTTGTGGGTGGTTCAGGGTTCCATTTAATTGTTTTTCTGGAATCCTAACTGAACAAGCCAGAGCCAGTTTTGTCTTGCAAATGCCTTGGGGCTAAAGTGCAGATTGACCACTCCTATATTTCTTTACTGTATCAGGTAAATACAGGTGTCTCAGGAATTTACCAGGGCAGAAGCAAGTAGCCTTGGCCCCTGCAAGTAGGGGGGAAAGCTCCCTTAGGAAGCTTTGATCTTGTTGGGTAACTCTGTTCAAGGTTCATTTATAGTTCAAAAGGCATTTCATGGGAAGTGTTTCATGGATGGGCACTGGCTCCAATTCTGATTCCAGCACATCAGCAAACACCATGTAGACCAATGCAAACCTATTGCATATGATCTTTCCCTGGGACTTCACAGTGAGATGTACCCAGAAGAAAACCAGGTGTGTTTGAAACCTGCACTTTTTAGCCTTGGAGGCTGAAGAGCATTTCCATCAAACACAGAATTCAAGTAGACAGAGGAGATCCTTCAGGAGGTGTGAAGGCCTCAATAGGTAACAAAATTTGAATGGGCTGATCAGCCACCCAAAACAAAAGACTAGATGGATCTTATGGACCCTTACAATTGTTATAAAAAATGTGTAGCTTCTGGGGGCTTGCTGTCTCATGGTTTGTGGTGAAATGTTTAATGGGAAGATGCACGTTCACTAAGCTGCAGTGCCACTGGCTCACCAATACCTTTTCTGCAAGGGTATGAATTCCCAGCAGAGAATCATAGAATCATAGGTTGGAAGGGACCTCAAGGATCATCCAGTCCAACCTTTCTAGGTAAGAGCACAGTCTAGACAAGATGGCCCAGCACCCTGTCCAGATGAGTCTTAAAAGTGTCCAGTGTGGTGGAGTCAAGCACTTCCCTGGGGAGATTATTCCAATGGTTGACTGTTCTCATTGTGAAAAATTTTCCTCTCATGTCCAGTCGGAATCTCCCCAAGAGCAACTTGTGTCCATTCCCCCTTGTCCTCTTCATGTGACTCCTTGTAAAAAGGGAGTCCCCATCTTCCTTGTAGCTACCCCTTAGGTACTGGTACATGGTGGTGAGATCTCTTCTAAGACTCCTTTTCTCTAGGCTGGTTACTCTCTGCTTTATTCTGGTTTATGGAGTGCTATGGTTTACCAGCACAGGCCCTCCATGCACTTTATTCTTCTTGGCAGGATTTTCAGGGTGACTGAGTACTCCACACCAGGTCAGGCACCCAAAAAATCAGCTGAGTCAGCTGAAAATCTGGCCTGAAGCATTACAAGAATGGGTGATGGGCTTCTGAGAGTTGGATACAGCTGTCAGAGCTTGAGCTCTTGACAGTCTCTGCATGTCAGGGACCAGAAGAAGCCACCCAGCCTAAGATGGAAGCTCAGTGTGTGCAGAGCATGATTAAAACATGCCAATATCTTTCCACCTATCCTACGTGCTTAGGTTGTCTTCACGCTCTTCTCCTAACCTTCCTAGCCCACTGCTGGTACAGCAGGTTTTGCTGCTATCTGTCGCACCAGCGCAGTATTCTGCCCCAATCCATTGGTCAATTTGTTTTATTTGGCTCATGTCTGATATGTGTGGTCCATGAGAAGAGCTGAACACAGGCAAGAAATCTTCAGCCTCAAGAGGAAGGGAGGACTTTATAACAAAAAGAGGGTGGCTGGGGACAACACTGTGCTGTTTCTTGAAGATGTCTTGAATTCTGCTGGTAGCAATGAAACCAACACCGTCCTGGACAATGCAATACACCTAATACACAAATGCAGACCCTTCAGGTGATAAAGAGGTGAAAAATGTCACCTGAAATATAAGAAATGGCAAGTGATCAGAATACTGAGATCCAAAGGGAGCAGCTGCTGACACACCTTCCAGGGGAAGTGGAACGACCTCTTCTTTGCCAAAGGGTTGGATGATCTTGGGTACACGTCTCTATTGCCAAGGGCAGGCTACTGAGGAGCTGGGAGCTTGGGAAAGCTGGCACCCAAGCTGCCTGCCATGACAGCTGTGCAGGTGCCAGCCAGCCATGCTAACAGGGAGCAGGCTGGCTTCCAGCGTAAATCAGCCTGGCAGGCATGTTTCCCCCCAGAAACCAGCCTGGGCTTTGTCAGAAACTCACTGACAGTGAGACATTCCTGCAGAGCATGTTAGGCCACCAGGCAGGATCTCCTCCCCGTGCACTGTCTGAAAATGGGACTGGCTTTTACAGTAGTGAGATGACAGCAAGAGGGTCATCTTGCGGTCTGGTTGAACCCCACAACTGGGGCAGCAAATACAAGAAAATCAGACAAGAAAAGGCGAAGGCTTGCTATGGTAGAAAGGTCAGCTATTCAGCTTTGTGAATGCTGATGTAGACCTATTTTGTTTACACACTTGATAATTAACGGTGTTTGCTTAATTGTCTCACCAGACTAATTATTAGTTTTACCCTGTCTGTAAATAAGACAATCTGTGGTTATAGTAGAACAGAATCCCTCACTGTGAGTTTGTCAAATAAATGCAGATTGTGAAATACAAACATCAACTCTGCCCTGTGAGCAAAAGCCTGCTTTGTAATACTGCAGAGGGTAGTCTGGGTGAGTAATAAACCTCCTGTGAAATGCACAGGCTCCAGAAAAAAAAAGATAGTGAATTTGAAATACGTAAGTAATTTCAGACTTTGTTAAATCCAGCTGGTTTGTGTTACTGAAAGCATCATTGCTTTCACAGCATAGGAAGGAACGACAGAGTTTTTAAGTGACACATGATCACTGAATGAATGCCCGATGAGGTGTTGGATGAGAAGCAGCTAGTGGATGCTGCAGACCAATAGGTTTCATGGTGCAGGGACGACAGGGAGCAAATTTGACTTTGCAGTGAGAGTGAGAACGGTAATACTGGAGTAAAGGTGCTACAGTAAGACTATGCTAGCTTACATTTCATGATGATGCACTGCCTCTGCTGACTGCTTAATCCTGCAAGCTTCTGTGGCCCTTGCAAGTGGATGTGAGTAGATATGAGCTGAGGATCTGGCTCTCATACTTCAAATAGATCTGCAAGTGCTAAGTGTTTTCCAGCACCAGTGAAGAGTATCTCCAGAGATGCACTATTACTCCCTCCTCCTCATGCACGCGCAGTTCCTGCTAGCCTGCATGAGTACAGAGGCATGGGAGGGATTTGCTCGCCTGGCTTTGACCACTCTTAAAGGAGGCACGGGGTTGGGAGATGCCTCGCTCTCCCCTATCAGCCTGAAAGGCAGCCTACAGAAGTAGCCCAGGCACCTGTGTTTTAGGACAGCAATGTTAGGGGAGGTGAATGTCATCCTAGTGTGACAACAACCAAGGTTGCAATCCAAAAGTGTGTAAAAGGGCCAATCACTTTTAGTCTTAGTAAGTTCAAAGGGCCCCTCAGAAAGCATGTGAGCAGGTTCCTATTTCGCTCCAGTTTTTTCTGGTCTGCTCATCTGTCCTAGATGTATTGCACAGTGTAGAGCCCAGTTAATATCTGATTGCTACCTGCTATCTTACCCTATGATGCGCAACATCCTTAATTAGCAAAAACACAAGAACGAGACAACACATTAAATTGTTAGTGTGAATGAGTATTTTGTAGACATTTCTCTCTTAATCAGTGAGAAAACTAAGTTCAAGATGCGTCAGCATACTCACAACAGCATCACTCGGCATGACCATGCACGTGATTAAGCAAGACCCTTTCAAGGAAGTGATTCATTGTTTTGGGCTTGCTTTTTTATTTTTATTGCACTGTACATAATAAGCATATAAATGTGCTTTTGTTTATAGATGGCTCTAGGATAAAAATACACACTGTGTGCATCACCAGTTAAGTAATCCATGTCTGCCTTTATCCTAGGGTGCAGACATCAGAAAAGCACAACTGAAAGATGACTATCAGGCAATAATTACATTCCAGCATCTCCTCATATTGAGTCAGATCATATTGATGGCAGATAGCTTCTGTGAGATAGTTTCCCTGAGCATCTCTTAGAAGTTGTGAGACTCAGGATATCTTGCCTAGCTGTGTTTATTCTGAAGTACTCAGACCTATCTCACCCCGTTGGTCTGGCTAATTCATTAATGGATAATTGATTTAATGGGAAAGGAAAGTTTCCTGTTCATAGTCAACTTTATAGTACTGCCTGCCTGGATATGTAGTATGCCAAGATACTGGCTCCCAGGATCATATTTCTGATCTTCCACCTACTCCCAGCACATATCTGATGTCCTGGTTTACCATGTGTCTTAGCCAACAATTAGACCTAAGCAAGTCAATACTGAGCAGGTGTCCCAGGGTACAGCTTATCAGGTGCAGATTATCATCGCAGCTATATAGGGTTCTGGGACATGCATGCTCTTCAGATACAGAGTTAGAGCCAATCTCCCTGTACGAGGAGCAAGTAAATGCTGGGAGAAGAAAGTTGGTTTATTGCCTTTTTGTTTATTTTTCCTCACTTGCTGGGAATTAGGAGACATAAATTTAACCCAGTGTTTTACATGAGACTTCCTGTGTGGTCTGCGACAAATCATTAGCTGAATGTCCTGGGGTCTGTAAGGAAATAATGCCTCACTGCCATTTGTGCCCTTGAAAATCAGCCTTACCTTCACTGAGCCTCCGTAGTCATTTGCAAATTGTTTCAATTTATGAGCATAGGACAAGTCTTAGAAATCCTCTCTGCTGAAGAACAGGAAGCATTTCAGCACTCATAAAAGCAAGTGAATGCTGAGCAAAGGTAATTTGAAAATTATTGCTGTGATTATCAAACTGCAGTACCAGTAAATAATGTGGTATCATAAATGTAGTAAATAATTTGCATCCAATTTCCACATTTTATTACAGCGCCTGTCTGGAATTTGAAGTGCTGCATCCTAGCCCGTTTCTGTAGCTCAGCCCTGGAGGAAGAATAAGTTTTACTGTTTGTGTTTAACTCTCAAAACCAAAAATCAGAGAGGGCAATCACATCACTTTACTACCATTGGGGGTAGAGAGGGCTCCCCTATCAACGGCTTCAGTGCCAAATTCAAATCCTCCTTGAACCCTAGAACCAAATCCCTTGAACTTTAGCCCTGTTTTTATCCCTGATAACCCTCCTAAGACTTCAGAGAAAAAACTTTGGAAGGCAAGAGCCCCAGGCTGTACCCAGCCCTGGCAGGGTGGCTCAGACAAGTGTGGCTAGCAGGACCTTGCCATCCCAAATGCATCCTGCCAGGTGACTCACCCGTGAGGTTAGGCCAGTGGCACCATGAACTATTTCCCTACTTACCTGAACGGCAAGTGCACGTGGGACCTGCGGGCAGGATTTGCCTGCCATACAGAGAAGAGAAGCAAAATCTGCGGTGCGCGAACATGGCCCCACGTTTGCATTATCTGAAGAGGTTCATTGTGGTGACATAGATCAATGGTTGTCCACCTCATTTGCCATATGGCTGACAGCTTGGCAAAGCCCGGAGCCTCCGGCTGTCACACATGATGGCGCAGCTGACGGCAGCATGCGGCTCGCTCTTCTCTTGCCCCCAATCAGGCTGTTTTGAGGCTGACTGAATCTGTGTCACTACATGCCATCAATTTACCACTTGGCTTGCCTAAAATGCTGCCACAGCTGCTTGTGGCTGACATCTCCCAGCTACTGATGTGAAATAGTCTCTGAGGACCCACTGCTGAGCTCTACATCTGCCTGTGGGGGGTTTCATGGGAATGAGCAGATAAGATTGCTTTCCTCCCATTGTGCCCATCATGATTATTCCTCAAAAGCTGGGGCTGCTTGCCCAAGTTTGTAAGAATGTGAATGCAAGATGACTCTGCAGGCTACCAGTGCGTGCTCCCTCAGCATCGGGCAGGAGGGTGAGTGTTTACCCTGGAGCGGTGGGATTGCGTTAGGATCTGTGTGCATCTGTGTTCTTTAGCATTTTCCCCTAATCATGACAGTTGCCTTCTGCTTTAATACCTGATACAGTTTCTGTCCCAGGTAGATTAGGATTTACCTCTCTTCATCACTATCAGTGTATCCAATGTATCGTCACTTGATTTCTCTCTGTCTTTCCTGCAGCTGATGAGAATGCCCCTATAGGGCACCTGCAGGACAAGAGCCAGGTTCATCCCCCCCAACTTCTTTCTTCTGACTCCTACTTGTGCAGTGCTTTTTCAGGGTGATCTGTTCAAAGTGAAGGCATAGTCAGCTGTTGTCAGGATGGGCCCATATTATCTCCCATGTATGGCCAAATCAAGTTTGCCAGTAGCAGCTGATATATTGCACACACTTTCAAAACCCTCATTACAGGTCAAACCTTTAGCATCCTTTAGCCTGGGCATGGTAATGAATATTCCCTGTTGAGGAGACACTAGTAGATGCTCCTGCTGACCAGTTCCTGGCCTGCTATCCTAAAAGAATATTAATACTTTTATAGACTAAGTAATCTCCTTCCTTGAGTACAGTGCATCGTGTCTTTAGATGGTTCCTCTAAAAGGACCCAGTAAGGTTTTTGGTGGGTTACTGGCTGATCAGAAGAACACAAGCATCCGTTGACTGACAGACAGTCAATATGGCAGGTCTGCGTAGTGATGGTTCATTTAGGTGGAGTTGTAGTAGACATTAACTGGCTGCCATAATCAACAGGTATAAGTCATTTAGCCTTGATTTAGCCTCATGCAGGTTCAAAGCAGGGAGATCACATCCATACCATGGCTACTCTAATGATGTGCTTTAGAGCTAGTTTTAGGACCTGAACTTGGTTATAGATAAACTTCTAGCAGTTAAGGGGCTGCACTTGTAAATTGGGAACAGCAACATGTTACCATACAGTCAGAAGACCCTCCTGTAAAAGCTGAGTGCAAAAGCAGTGGCCTTGGAACTGTATTACCACAGCCACACCAAGCATGGGGGCAATACAGATGCTGGGGGTAGCGGGTGATTTGCTTTCTTCCCTCTTGCCACAGGATGTCCATGCCTTTGTGTTGAGCTGACCAGCTTCTCCAGTGAATCAGTGGATGGTATTGCAGATGCAGCAGTGTACATCAATGATGATGTCCTTCTTTTGCCTATGTCTCACACTGAACACAGTGAGCCCCTATGGCTTCCTTGGCATGTTTTGGTTTTGCAAGTTCAGTTTAGATACAAACCTAGGCTGGGTTGAATTAGGCTTTTCCAAGCGATCTTGATGGGCCTGAAACCCTCTGATCCCGTGTGCTTTTTTTTCAGTCTTCATACTCAAAGACTCTATTTAAGATCCCAGGCTGAGCCACTGGGTTTGGCTGTTCCAACATTTTGTTTATGGTTTTCCTCATGCTTTTCCTCCTCTAACCTGAAAATTCACATTTTGCTTTTGGTATGTGCTATCTTTTGCCTTTTTTACTCGGGTTTTGGGCACACTATGCAGGCAGGCCACTGTTACCAGCCTTGCTTCATCCATCAGCAGCACCCAAGCAATCCTATCATGTTGGCCAGCAAGATTTCTTTCCAGGTTACTTCTAGGATCTGGCCCTACCTTTTGTAACATTTTGTGGCAACAGAAAGGTTTCATGCAGCCTGGGCAAGGATTTTATGCCTGAGAGCTGAAGTCTGTTAGCTCTTTGTTCCAGCTGTAAAGACAACCCCTTTTCAGCATCAGACGTAGGTGTGGCTCCTGCTCTCGGTTTCCAGCTTCTACCCTGCGCCTACCCCACTCTGACTACAAAGGAAGAAAACAAAAGGCTTTCTGTTCTCAGGTAGTTTAAGAATAAGGCAAAGTACTATATTTCTTGCAGTCATATCACTTAAAGTGATTTTGCCCTTGAGGACAGCATTACCTCACACAAATCAAGAGAGTGTCTGTGCGCTTAAATGTCAAGCCTCGTGAGACAAGAGTTGCTCCACTGTGATTGTGTATGTAGCTTTCCACAGTTTTCTCTTATTTGATCTTTTATTGGTGCTGGTACAGAGTGACCGATCATCCTTGCACAGATTTCCTTAACACAGTAGACAATTTTTATTTAACACAAGGGAGGGATCTGTCACAGCAAGTGGAGCAGCCAGGTAAAACTGCTCAAAAGCCAGCACTCTTCTGCAAAGCAGCATGTTTGCAGAGCCCTGTCTCCCACTCGGCATATTCTCATTTAACACATATCTTAATCTCTATGGCTCTGCTTCATCTCCGCCTCGGTTGTCTTGTCTTTCCCTGGTGCAAGTTCATGAGGGCAGCAACTGCCTTCCTGTTTGCACATCGGTGCCTTCATCTCAGCCAGGGGCTCTTGACATTGCATAGCTGACTTCACTGCAGAAGCATCATTTCCTTCAGGTCACTGCTGGAAGAACAGAAACACAGCTGACATCTGATTCTCCAGTTAATCCATAGGCCCCATGCTAATTACCTTTACACAGTAGGCTGCACAGCCTAACTGCAGAAAAACAGCTTGTATCAACCCAGAGAACAGCTAATGAGAATAACCAGCCATTAACGCATCAAATCAGATAATAAATGCTGGAGAGCACATCTGATGGCACAGAGTCTCTTGTAACATGTGAGGGTTACTTTTTCACTTCCCAGTAAAATAACAGCTGCTTCTGCGCAGCTTAGCTTCATAGAAAGTGGCTTTTATTAGGGTTATAGATCAAATCAAAACACACAGTGAGTTATAGCAGCTGAGATTAAAATTCTAGACTTACCCATTAAAATCGTCTTCTGCCAAGGCCATGTTTCAGTCTGCTGGTCAAGGACCATAGGGCCAGTGGGGGGAAGTCTGGGGAGAGTAGAGCTCTCCAAAACCAAGCACTTTTACCAACAGACTCAGGTGTAGGGACTGGGTGAAAAAGGGCAGAAAACACACTAGTGAAGTGTGCCAGAATGCCCTTTTATGTGTTGTTTTAGCCTGACCTAACTCACATAATAGGATTTCTGTATGTAAAGATTGTTTGGCATTAGTCCTTACTACAGCCACCATAGAAACAGCAGAAATACATTTGGAAATATGCTACCTGCAGTTAAAGCTTTGGAACTAGCAATCAGAGGAGTTTTCTGAACTTTTGTTAGATATTTTGCCTGATGGTCTTAAATCTCTTCTAAATCAATAAATGTATCTACGTGATACCTCTCTACAGTAGAAACTGGCAGTTACTGAAAAGCACGTCTCTTTGGTGTGGGAAATAGCAGAAAATCAGCAGCCTGGAGAGTGTAAATGCAGAAAGTGAGGACTGCTGAATGCTTTTCAAGCTGGGCAGGGTGGTGAGAAGGGAATCTGCATGGGCAATGCCATCATCAGCTGGGATTTGATGTTCCTCTTCCAGCTGAAGCTATCATGGGATCTTACATGACCAGTTCCCATCACCAGCCGCCTTCCTCAAGTGGCTCAGGACCTTTCAGCCTCTAGTTTCACCCAAGGAAGGAGTACTGCAGTGGTGCAGTGCTGCACAACTCCCTTCTCAGGTATTTGCTCTAGCAGATAGACACTTGGAAGGGAAGGGAGCTGGCTGCTGCCTCATCCAGCTGCTTTGTGGCGTACAGAGCTTTTTTTCTTGCAAGTCTCTCCTAAACACAACTTATTTCCTCCTGTACCATGTTTTCCTCAGGTAAACCATTGGGACCCTGGCCATTCTCCTTCCTTGGGGCTTTTTTAGGATGGAGCTTCTTCCCCCCCTGTACAGCATTGCAGAGTAAAACACTGCTCATTTTGCCATCTCTTTTGAGCACATTCACTGTAAGACAGAAGACCACAATTCCCACCTAGGAGCGGACCAGCATAACAGGATCTACAGCTGAACCATTTTTCATATGAAGCCATCTTCTAAAGAATTATTCTTCTTGCAATGTACTCGTTCATGGATATACTGCTTTAATAAGTCACTTGGACACCAGGGTACTGATGATGGCATCGCTATGATGCACTGTTAAGCAAGAGTCAAATCTTCAGCTCACTAAGAAAGTGTAGGTTTGCTATGGAGCCAGCTTAATTGTATTCCAGCTCACGCACTTGTGCCAGGATGCTTTTCCCTGCCAATTTTTGATGCCACTCAGAAGCAGCACATACCTGCAGCTTGATTTCCTCATTGGTTTCATAGCATTGTTAGCTTGGCTTAGTCAAGAATTTGACAGCAGCTGCCTCATTGAGTTTCATCGGATGAGCTGGCAGAGGCTTAAAATCAGGATGCTCGTTTATTTTCATTACACAGACTGCATATGTTTATCTTCGGTGAGCTTGATGCAAAGCTAGCTGAATTGTTTGGGAGACTTTGTGTTACCTTCAGTATGTTTGGATCTAGGCCCATGGGAACGTTTGTTCCTTTTTGCTCAGAAGAGTGAGATACATCAGGCTTTGTTCCCCAAGATAAAAGCTGAATTGGAAAAGAATGGTGGCTGGGAAGGAAAGGGGGAACATTTTCTCTCCCACCAGAGGACATATTTTGAAAAAATGGTGGATTTATAAAGTCTGCTTCATTGTATGCAAAGGGCATGAGGATCCTTTCTGGGGATAGCTATTGAAAACTCCATGGATGAAAAACCTATTGACAAGAGTTTCAGTTATCACTAAAGTGAAAATATATCATGTATTGTATAAGAGTTGTTTCTCCTTTTGCCAAGATCTGACCCCAAGATGCAAAATAACAGAGCAGGAAAAACTCCTTATGAAAATTACAGGAAAATAGTGTCCCTGAGATCTTCAACTGGTCCACATCAGGTCATCAAGGAGCAGAGAATACCAATGAATGAAGAGAACATTTCTTTCTTTTTCTGTGGCTCTGTCTTCTAACTTATGTTTTCAGATTGCTTTGGGCCATTTCCAGCTAGCCTAAATTCTACCTAAATGTCTGTGCCTGTAGTGGGTTTAGCGCCTCTGGAGAGCAATTCAGAAAGCCTGAGGGAAGTGCAGAGTGAGAGTGTCAGGAGTCAGACAGCAGGAAACAGGAGACAAAAACAATGTTTGGTGGTATTTAAGCCAGCTGAATATGCCCATTTTCTTCTGTTTGTTTTTTATAATCAGCTGATGTGCTTAAATATTTATTTCTGTCTTTTCTCTTTTAGGGGGGGTTGTGTAGGAGGAGAAGAGAATCCTTTTGCTTCTAAGAAACATAAGGTACAAACTCAACCTCTGTCTAGTAGATACTGTAGAATCCTTCCAGAAGGAAGATCTTGTGCCCGTTGTCCATGAACCTTGTGAGTTCACACCGTATCTTGCAAGGAAGTGAGACTTCTTGTAAGTGACTACAATAACAGCAATTCAGAGTCAATCATCCATTTGAGCTGTGTGTTATAAGTGAGGATCAGTATTAATGCAGTGATTAGAATCTCAAATAAAACCAGTGCCGACGTACAAAGTTATTGTTCCCAGTCAGGAGGGAAATGGGGGGGGTGGGGTGGTATTTCTGAGTAACCCTTTTTGGGCTGGGTCTCTGCATCCTCCTTTGTGCTGTGCCCAGATTTGTTGGTGTGCTGGCATACTGTGTGGTTGCCTGGCTTTTCAGAAGGGTGATGTTGTTGACCAGTGCAGGTGCAGTTCGGCCTCGTCACCCACCAGCTCTCCTCAGGAGGAAAATGATGGAGAGAATGGATGTAAAACACATCGTTCGTAAGGCCAGCGCAAATCCTCCATCAAAAATGTTTCCTTTTAGACCACAAGAGAGTTCTGGCAGAGTTAATGTGGTCCTGAAGACCTAAGGACCTTAAGATTTTAGGAAAGCCCTTTTTTAGTCATCAGACAGCAACAGCTATCTTCAGTTCTCCAGGGAATGAGAACCAAGGCACCCAATGACGTCAAGCTATGATATTTCTCCTCCCTGGGGACTGCAGCCATCCAGGACACTGCTGGGAATAAGGAAAGGCAGTGAAAAGTGAAGTGAGTTGTCCAGTGGGAACAAAACCTGCCTTTTTCTGAGTTTCTAAGTTCAGCTCAGATTATAGCCCTCCTCTTGGGGAGAGGAGGCTGAGGGGAGACCTTATCGCCCTCTACAACTACCTGAAAGGAGGCTGTAGCAAGGTGGGGGTCGGTCTCTTCTCCCAGGTAACGGGCGATAGGACGAGGGGAAATGGCCTCAAGTTGTGCCAGGGAAGGTTTAGGTGGGATATTAGGACAAATTTCTTCACCGAAAGGGTTATCAAGCATTGGAATGGGCTGCCCAGGGAAGCGGTTGAGTCCCCATCCCTGGAGGTATTTAAAAGATGGGTAGATGAGGTGCTTAGGGACATGGTTTAGTGGTGGGATGGCAGTGTTAGGGTACCGGTTGGACTTGATGATCTTAAAGGTCTTTTCCAAGCTAAACGATTCTGTGATTCTATGAATCTATGCTTCTATAATGCCAGAAGCATACCAGCAGGTTAAAACTGTGATCACAGGCTGCTAACATCCAGATGGAGGTATTAAACAAAACCCACAAACACCCCTCCCCTTTCACAAAGGAAGCTATCAAAGCACACCTGCCCATAGCCAAGGGGGCAGGCGCAGTTCCACCGAGGAAAAACATTTGCTTTCTGCTAAGGCTTTTTGGAGGTTTTTATCTTGCTCACAGAATAGACCCAGCCATCTTCTACTTTGCAAAAGGCACTGACTTTGCTGTCACCTTTCAAACTAAAGCATGTGTCATTGCCCTCCAGGAAAGTGTACGGTGGGGACTGGCAGCTCTCTTCTGTCCCATTTCTTTCTTCTTTAATTCCAGCTCCTGCACTCTCTCCACACTCGGGAGTCCTGGAAGGCATTAGAAACTGAGGCTCATTTCTTTCTATCTTTGCTACTTGCATGACCCTTTTCACTACAGCATTCAAATATCATTAATGTATTTATCTTTCTAATACAACACTAAAATAGGGAAGTGCTGTTGCCTGGAATTTACAGATAAGTAACTGAGGCATAGAAGACTTAAGTCCTAGATCCTGGGCTGCATCAAAAGAAGCGTGGCCAGCAGGTCGAGGGAGGTGATTCTGCCCCTCTACTCTGCCCTGGTGAGACCCCACCTGGAGCACTGCGTCCAGCTCTGGGGTCCTCAGCACAAGAAGGACATGGACCTGTTGGAGCGGGTCCAGAGGAGGGCTACAAAAATGATGAGAGGAAGGGAGCATCTCTCCTATGAGGACAGGCTGAGAGAGTTGGGGTTGTTGAGCCTGGAGAAGAGAAGGCTGCAGGGAGACCTGCTTGTGGCCTTTCAGTACTTAAAGGGGGCTTAAAAGTAAGATAGGGACAAACCTTTTAGCAGGGCCTGTTGTGATAGGACAAGGGGTAATGGTTTTAAGCTAGAAGTGGGTAGATTTAGGCTAGATATAAGGAAGACATTTTTTACGATGAGGGTAGTGAAATGCTGGATGGGTTGCCCAGAGAAGTGGTAGATGCCCCAACCCTGGAAACATTCAAGGTGAGTTTGGACGGGGCTCTGAGCAACCTGATCAAGTTGAGGAAGTCCCTGCTCATTGCAGGGGGGTTGGACTAGGTGACCTTGAAAGGCCCCTTCCAACCCAATCTATTCTGTGATTCTATGATTTTAGGATTCTATGATTTTAGGATTCTATGACCAGCAATGGCATTTAATGCATGTATATCTTTGTGGAACTAGCACTAAGTGACCCTTGTAAGGGCACATAGCAAGCATATGCAGGAAATGGGATCGTGGTCAACATTGTCCATGAATTAAACCAATGTCTATGCTAGTGCTTTCTCTCCATCCCTAGCTCCATCTCAAAAGGATAGATTATCAACCTATGCCATCCTGCCCTGTGTCCTTGGGTTTTACAGTTATCTCTAACCTTTGTTTATTACAGTACTTGCAAAGGATCGGTCAAGAATGAACTCCATTTCTAACCCAAAGAATTTACAAATTGCTGTGTTTCATCAAAAGAAACAACACAGAATGTGATTGCCATACTTTTCCACTTTGCTAAATGCAGCAGCTCACTGTATAATATTCTGGACTTACGGAAACTAGTGCCTAAATGCACAAATAAATTAACCCTGAGGAAAAAAAAGCTTTTGAGGATGTAGGAGATCACTTCTCTCATTGTCATTTCTTGGAGAAGGGCTCTGAAGTTTCCAAGCTTTTTGGGCTGTCACATTTTAATTTTTCAAGCCTGTAGCTAGAATAACTGGCAGAAGTTTGTATCCTGTTCAAAGAGCAAGTTTTTCCTGGTTTTATGATTATAAACAATACACCACACCTTTAGACAGAAAGAATATCACAACATATAATTATATGGAAGCGAAAAAAGGGAAAAGTTTTGTCACTTCACAGATAATTTGCTGGGTTTTTTTATGGTCCCTGGCCTTGTAAAGAGCCTTGTGAATTGTTTTCTTGCCTAATGCGCCTACAGTAGTTCTCCCTTGAGTTTCTCATCTGTTAGCTAACATGTTCTAGATAAGGTTTATTCCATACACCTGACTTTTCAAGCACCTGTTTTTTGCTGTGCATGCACAACTGTGAATGAAGGTGGCAACTACAATGCCTTTCAGATGCAGCCCCATAAGCACTTTATTTTATTCTTGTTTTCTATATGAACACAGAGTCATTTCTATCTTGTGCATCCTCAGTAGCTTAGGGGTAGAACAGTACTTTCAGTGTATTTTTTCCAATGAATATTTATCTACACAATAGCCTTTGGCAGTGTTAGAGATTCCAAAAATTGGAATGCACCTACACAGATCCTTGCCTTAAAAATAGGCCTCTCTCTTTTGAATGAGGTAAGAAAATATATGCATTCACTTACAAGACTATGACTGGTTTGTGGGCAGAGAAATGCAGTTACTTGTTTGCTGTTCAGACACATTTCAGAGCATGTCTATAAATTCTCCTTCAGGCCCCACAGTCCAGTGTATCATAGGCTTTTTGTCTACTTTCTTCTGAAGCATCCAGCTGTAGCAATTTGAGGTGAGGACACCAGTCAGTTCAAGGGCCTAATGACTCTTTGGAGCAATGGGTAGTTGTCTGAGGGAGACCAGAATCCCTCCTCAGATTCCAGAGTGATGGACACGTGCTGAGAGTTTCTGTGAAGCAACATCACCATCAGCCCAACCTCACTACAGTTCTGATTCTTCTCCCTTTCATTATATTTTAAATAAAAAAATTAAAGCAGGGGGAGGCAGGGGACTCTTCACCTCATAAACAGGTCTGTAAGGGATATCTCTATTTTAAAAAGCTATTTTTGGAAGAAAGTATGTGCTGTATGAGAGCTAACTTCAGTAACTGTCCCTTAGTCACACCATACGCCCTAACATTTCTATAGGGCGTTCTAAATCAATAGAGCGTAAAACAAGGTTGTTGTCCAGTGATAAAGCTCATTTCCCTTTGACCTTCACCAGTATTTCAGCTATAAACCTCTGAGGAACCCTTATGGTTTGGAGATAAGATTACACAGGTGAATGCTATCTGAAAGGGAGAAAAAAAAGGAGACCGTTGTTTTAGTTATTAAAACACGAGACTAGCTTAGTTTCATCCTGTGCTCTCCGCTGACTCACTTTGACCTTGAGCAAGGTCTCTTTATGTTTTCTTGACTGTAAGAAGGGGATAATAATATTTTCCGCTTCCTGGAAAATGATGTGAACATAGCTCAACGTTTCTAATGCACTTGTATGGAAGATACAGTGGGGACATGAAGTTCTTTTTCCATGCAGGACAACCAGGAAGAGTTATAACCACAACGTCTGTAGTGTTGCAAGCTTCCATTCAGAATGTGGTATTCCACCCAGGACACTGCCTTTTTTACGCCCTATAATTGCTTTTTTTTTTTTTTTTTTGAAAAATTCAATCAAAACAACTCAGCAATTCCAAGATTGGAGCTAGGAAAGAAAAAACATAAGTTTTTTCCTCTTACAAATATTTTTGCGATTTTGCTTAGAGAGATTCTGGCATTGCTGCCTAATTTGGGGCTGTGTCCAGTCATTTGGTGTAAAATGCCTTTTAGCATATATCATGTTCAGTCACAAACCCTTGAGAAAAACAGTTGGCAAATGGTCAGTGGCACTTAACAATGAAAATCCCTGGAAATGTCACTCTTGTCATGTTTGAGCCTCTGACGAGGTTATTGATTTGATGGTGAAAACTGAAGCTCTGAGCAAACAGTCGCAATGCTTCAGGTGTGAAAGGGGACCTCTATTCTGATACGAGGATTTAGGAAACTCCGTGGACACGTGCTCGCTCTGTGTTTTTATACAGGAGGAGATGCTCCTCTTTTGGACCTGTCAGTGTAACTTTGATTCCTGAGAAGGTTCTGGAACAAGCTGTTAAAAAAAATTACTTTGTAAGTATCTAAATGATTATAAACTGATAAAAGGAATAGCCAACAAGGATTGTTGAGAATGGGTCATGACAAGCCTGTTTAATTTCTGCCTTTGGCTGGTTAAGTGGCTTAGTGGGGAAAAAAAGAGGGATACAACTAATGTGATATAATGTCTATCCCAGTGACATTTCTGCTACTTCTCCATGACATTCCCGTAAGGAAACTAATGAAATACAGTGTTGATGCGGTCGTGAGAAGAAAGGTGTGCAATGGTTGGAAACTTGCTCTCAAAAATCACTCATCAGATCTTTGCTGTCAAATTCCAGCTGAAGTTCAGCAGTGCTCTGTTCTGGACCTGGCTCTGATCAGCATTTCTCTTGACAGTTTGGAAGACCAACAAGAAACTGGTTATCATATTAGTGAATGGGAGTGGCATAGCTCAAGGCTGCAAGTACTGTGGACGCAAGCCTCAGAATTCAACACATGCTTGAAAAATTAGAGAGAATCTGAAATCAAACCAGCTGAAATTCAGCAAAGACAAATACAAAAGTCTTCCTCCTTCGGGAGAAGACATTCAGCAGGCAAGCACAATATTGGAAGTTAGTGGCTAGGCAGCATCACATCACATCACATCACATCACATCACATCGCATCACAGGGAGATTTTTCTGACTGGACCCTACAGTCTGATTTAAGACAGCATTTTTGGCTCCTGACATCTAAATGTGAAGACAGTGAAGCACTGGAACAGACTGTGTATGATGATCATGAAATCTCCCCTGCTAGACTTTTTTAAAGAACAAGTGAGACAAACATCTTTTGAAGAATTCTAGGTATCATTCCCTAGATAGTCTCTCTTTAGCCCCTTGCAATTCTGGTGTTCTGTGATCCACACTACAGAGCTCAAGCTAGGCATGTATCAATAATCAGATACTGCTGAGGAAGAGATGAGCTTTGTTCTGACAATAAAACTATCTTTACGTAGGCAGCAGTAGCAATTGTTCCACTTTCTGAAGTAGTGGTGAAGTCCCAGCTGGAGTCCTTTGTCTCAGCTGGAAGCAGTAAGTAGACACAGTCGAGGGAAAAGCACAATAAAGCAACCACCAGGATAAGAGGTGCAGAAAATGTGACGCATAAAAAAGAAAATGAAGGCACTGGACTGAAAAGAGAAGACTGAAAAACAGCACAGCAGCTTGGAAGGGATTGATGCAGATGGGATTGACGCAGATGGGGCAGCAACTGTAAATTACTTTGCATGTCCAAATAGGGAAGGGCAAGAAAGAATCAGTTTCACCTTCACCTAAAAGATTTAGGCAGCATACTAGGTAAGTCTTTCTATCTGAAAGTGTGGCAAAGTGTTAGGACATACTACCCAGGGATATAGATTTCTTAATGTGAAGAAGATAAAAGTGTCGGGGATGGTGTCCAGATACTTCTAGCCTGCTTCAGTGCAGAATGTTGGATGAGATGATTCTTCTGAGACTCCTCCTAGCCTGCCAGATCTGTGAATTTATCTTTGGCAAGCATTTATTTTGGCATGTAGATTAAATATGGGGAAATGGAGCCAAATGAATATATCTGGAAAAATCACTGACTTTGATAATGAGTGTGAGCCCTTTCTGAAGAAAAGAAAACAACTATGTTGCAACATGCCACTGTCAGGATGATTTATGAACATAATTATTTTTATGTTGTTTTTGCAACTTACACCCTTCCAGACTCCTATTAAGACCCGAATTTGCTTACACGGGCCAGGCCACCATGTAACTAGTATGATTTGTGTCCTGCTCTTGTTTATGCTTTGATAAGCATCTTGAATTTTGAAGGACATTTCTTGTGAAGCTTTGCATGGGTCAAAATATGCTGTGCTTTCAGAAACAGGACATGAATAATAGAAGAGTTGCTTTTGGTCTGCCAATATGGTAAAAAGTCTATTGGAAGCTCATTCCACTGACATAGTTAAATACATTTTTTGAAATTCTCATCCTGCAGATTTATTTCCAGTTTGCTAAAATCTACTGGTAAGGACTAGGACTGCTGCCAGAACATGCCTTAACATCAAAAGTCGTCTCATCCTCCATCAGCATCTGCTTAATTGAGGCTGTAGAAAAAGTGTCTGCTGCTCTCCCTCTGTTCAGCGGTGAAAAGAAACTGCCTTTGCATTTGATAAGCTGGAACAAGTTGAAACATTTGACTGTTAGGTGGAAGATCATCCAGAGAATGGGAACCCAATAATGACAATGTTTCATGTGTTTCTACATAGCAATCCAAGTGTGGTAGATACATGCTGTGCTCTTTCAAAAGCCAAAGAAATTTCCTCCTTTTCTAGTTAGCTGCATTACTGTTTAGTTTCTGAGAGGCAAACCTGTTAGTGACTTTTCATTTTACCATAATACCTGCAAAGATCCTTTTTCTGGAGGAAAGCTGATTTCATGCTGTATTACTGGACCTGTTTTGTCGAGAAAACAGCCCTTACTGCTATGCAGTTGCACTGATGTTAAAAGAGACATAATGGCTCTGGGATACATATGATGAGTGCTGTTAACTGTGGAGTTAAATGACAAAAAGATGAAAAACATATTACAAATGGTTTATCCAGAATATCCACCCTTTGTAAGCTAAAGAAGGGATCTTAGACTTAGAAATTCTTCCATTAATTGGCCTTACAACTACACCTTTCAAAGTAGGCATCCAGCAGCTGCTGTTCCTCTACATGTACTGGATTATATTTTCATCTTTGAAGATGCTGAAATGGTATGCTGTGCCTGCATATGATCAACCCTCTGAGAGAGGGAAAACGGTTCTGCTTCCAGCCCTGTCAGGTTATTTTCCGTGCCTTGTGCTTTCCAGCGGCTTCAGCACGGGGACTGCTGGCCCAGCCAAGTCCTGCCAAACAGGGCTGTGCGGAGCAGAGATGGGACGTGGCAGGAGAGGTGCTAGGACAAGGGTGAAGGCAGCAGCAGTGGTGGGTCACTCAGGAAAAGCTTGAAGTGTGGGGGCATGGGTATAAACATGTTTACCCTTGTCATGCCCCCCCCACCTCGCTGGGCAAGGCTGTCCTGAGCCCTCCTGACCCAGGAAGGTGGAATAGCTGCCTCAGCCACCTAAAGATCTCTGGCCCAGCAAGCCCTGAGCCATGTCCTGCTGCCTCCTGCTCACTCTGGGCACACAATATGGATTTCCCACCCCAGTGGAAGACCCAAAGCTGGTGAGGAGGAGAGCAGCCCTCTGGCTGGGTGGGATAGAAACGTCAAGGAACTTCTGCCCTTTGGGAACAAAAATGTAGGCTCTCAGCCCCATCAGGGCATGCCCTGCCTGAAGAGCTGTGGTATGGGGGGTATTTGCAGTGTTACTTGATGCGTGGTTTTCTCTGGGAGGCTGGGATCACAGTACTAGATTTGCCTATCAGTCAGACTTAAATGTATAGGGAATTACGGCTTTGATTCAGGAAAACATTTCAACAAGAAGTTGTGTCTTTAGCAGAAAAACACTGCAAGGGCTATGCTGAATCTGTAATAAACCCTTTTATTTGATACTGTAAAATCTCTGTCAAGAAAGGCAGATTTCTAAACATCTCTAACTGCACTAGCTTAAGCAGTTAGAAAAATGGAAAAAGAAAAAATGCTATTAGAAGGGAAATTAAAAGTATATGGCACTTATCAGAAACATTTTAAATACATTTAAATAGGGAAAGCTGTGTCACAATCCTTAATTAGTCACTACAAATCTGAAATTCTCATCAAATGCTGATGGGCATTTTGTCTTAGTGAAGACTGCAGAGCTCTGCCCTCCCAATGGCACGGTCTTATCTACAATCACAGTGCCTTTAGTCTAGACATTTCTAACAAATAGCTTTACCAGAGGTTGGTTTTTTCCCTCTTCACTTTTTTCTTAAGCTTCTTCAGTAGTTTTGAAACTTTGAGTCTTCCTACTTTTATACTCAAATCTTATTAGACACAACTATATATAACTCATGGATGAGCTCATCCTTCCCTTTGATAGAGGAAGGCATAAACCAAACCAACTGGCTGGTATGTAAAGCCAGATAAAATAAAAAATGTGTCTTTGAGTATGATTATGCATTGAAACAGACTAACATGGGACACAGCAAATTGTCTTCTAGAAGTTTTTACATGAAGATCCTTTTTTGAAATAGACTTTAACCAAAAAAATGCATTCTTGAAAGAAATTGGATGAAGTTTAGTTGCCTCTGTTATGGAGAGGGTCAGATAAGATGATACTAATGGCCTTTTCCAGCTTTAGAATTGCTGAGTACTTTACTGAATGAGCAACAGAGTGAATTTTAAGTAGTCAATTATTTTAAATGAAAACTCCCTTGCATAATGTGGCACTGTATTTTCTCCTGCAGTACCTGATGAAATTGTTCCTTTCCAAAGATAAATAAGGAAGTATGTCTGTTTTCCACAGGCTCTTTAAAATGAGTAACACACCACTCAGAGGGGTCTTTTTTCTGTTTATTTCTGGCACAAAAATGATGAGGACCTCTTAAGGTATTTTTAGAAAAATCACATTTTTGTAAAGTATGCATTATTTTCTGACAGCAGGACTTACAGATAGGTAGTAATTACTCTGTATGTATGTATGTCACTGACATTTTGAAAGTTTACCTGTTGCTATAAGAGATAAATAGCACAATATTAATCTCATATTCAAGTGAAGAAGTAAACATTTAAAAGCCTGCGGGGGATGACACAGTCACAGATATAGCTGTAACACAATTCAAAGGGTCATTTTGTATTTCTAACTACACCTCTGAAGCAACCTGAATAGGTATTTAATATTAAGCCTGCTGTTTTGGGGGCGATGCCACTCAAAATGCAAAGTGCCTGGAGGGCTCTGGTAGCTGCTCAAGTCATTGGGGGATGAACATGCCACATCTTCGCACTCCTCACCATTGGTGTCCCTGGGGCTATGCTCTGACCAGAATTATAAAAATACCTTTCTTCTTACCCCCTCTTCCCAGTAGGAATAACTGCTGCACAGGGGCCTCGGCTACCTTTGAGCCCTGAATAATCTACAAAGTAGGAAGAAAAAAAGAGGTGATATCATGTGGACCAGCTATTGCAGTTTTTAAATGTATCACAGGCAACCGTGGCCTCCAGCCCTTCCTCACAAGAGCCTGAGACATCTCCCTCCAGCCTGAGGTCCTCTCTGCAATGCTGCATCCACGTTGCAGAAGGAAGGCACAGAAGGGACTGACTCCTGGCCCGTGGTTCATATGCAGTCCATAGATCTGTTGCTAGGCATTTGTACGCACCAGCAATTAGATTAGTACCTGCCCTAGCCGGAAATTTTTATTGTAGCATAACCCCTTCATCAGAGTATTCAAGTTTATTAGACCAGGTAGTATAATGAGGGTGGGGGCATTTGCAAGAAGGAGACTGGCTTGTCGAAAAGAGGGTAGAATTCACTTACCAAAATGAAGTTTCACTGCGCAAAGTAGAATCATAAAATAATTTGGGTTGGAAGGGACCTCTAAAGGTCATCTAGTCCAACCCCCCTGCAATGAGCAGGGACGGAGCCCCGACCAACCTGACCTTGAATGTTTCCAGGCATGGGGCATCTACCACCTCTCTGGCAACCTTCTTTTAGTTTAAAACCATTACCCCTTGTCCTATCACAACAGGCCCTGCTAAAAGGTTTGTCCCTATCTTACTTTTAAGCCCCCTTTAAGTACTGAAAGGCCGCAAGCAGGTCTCCCTGCAGCCTTCTCCAGGCTCAACAACCCCAACTCTCTCAGCCTGTCCTCATAGGAGAGATGCTCCCTTCCTCTCATCATTTTTGTAGCCCTCCTCTGGACCCGCTCCAACAGGTCCATGTCCTTCTTGTGCTGAGGACCCCAGAGCTGGACGCAGTGCTCCAGGTGGGGTCTCACCAGGGCAGAGTAGAGGGGCAGAATCACCTCCCCCAACCTGCTGGCCACGTTTCTTTTGATGCAGCCCAGGATACAGTTGGCTTTCTGGGCTGTAAGCACACATTGCCGGCTCATGTCCAGCTTTTTGTCCATCAGTACCCCCAAGTCCCTCTCAGCAGGGCTGATCTCAATGCCTTCATCCCCCAGACTGTATTGATACCGGGGATGCCCCGAGCCAGGTGCAGGACCTTGCACTTGGAGGTAGTCATTGTAGCTGTAGGTCTGTTTGGATGTGACATGAGTTGCAAGATGGGAAATTCCCTAAGCTTTGCTTCTTATGCGAAGTGCCTTTGCAGGTAACACCTCTGGCACTCCTAAGCTGCTCCTGCAGACTCTGTGGCAAGTTTTCTGCTCTCGATGTAAAAAAAAAAAATTATCATTAGCTTGGATAATTTTTGTGATTTATTCTTCAAAGTCCTTCTTTTTAGCCACCGTTATTGCATTTTTACATTTAATCTGCCTGAGTTTATGATCCTTTCTCTTTTCTCCCTTTTGATATGCCTTCAGTTTTTTGAACTTCTTTCTAATGCCTTTCCTTGCTCTGCTGCCTAACAAAGTTGGCTACTTTTTGGCCTTTCTTCAAGCCTTTCTGAAAAGATGGCATGCACTGGCACTGTGCTACCAATAAGGCATCCCTCAGCAACCTCCGTCTGGCTTGTAGGAATTCAATTCTCACAGTTGCCCCTTTTAATTCCTTTAAAAATGTTTCCTCATTTTTATATAGTTCCCCTTTCTGAAGCTGAGCATATCTGTAATGGATATTTGGCCACTATAAATACTGTGCACTGCTCAGGTCCGAGTAAAAGGCTGCACCTTCTTTTATGAGCTCCTCCATGATATGGAAGTATCTAAAAATTTGGCCCCAGTATTACATCCCACTGTGATTTTGGCCCAAGGTACACGGGGGTAACTGAAGGCTCTATCAAATTTCTAGCCTTTACAGCCCCTGTGATCTTCCTCACCGTGGCAGAGCAGTGCAATCTCAGTGCCAGGGAGGGCCGGCAGCGCACCCATCTCCCTTGGGCCTGGGATTTCCTTCCATGTGGGTGCTTTGCTGCTCGGCACAGTGCTTGGTTTTTTGGTGCGGTTTGAGCCAAGAAGAGAGGCCGCGCTGTCATCAGTCTGTGCCACGTGTGTCAGGTGAAGGAGTGGAGGCAAGCAACGCGTTGTCATTGCTGACGAACGTGTGGCAACGTGCACATCTTCCAGGATCAACACTTGCGCACGCTGAAACTCCAGCTTGTGCAACATACTCACACAGCAGAGCTTCCGGGGGAAAAAGAGAATTGGAGCAGCCCTCCTACACAAGCAGTATTTTCTATATTACTTGTGAAAAAGGGGAACTCAGGTTAAAGACCAGAGCTGAGGCTTTTATTCTGATAAAGGGATCTAGCTAGCCTACATTTAGTAAATGGTATTGAGCCAATGCCTCAGAAACTGTAGGCAAGATGACTAAGGAGTCTGTTTGTCCTGGCGCGTGTGAGGTCACTGTTTGTGCACTGCAAACAAGGAAGTGGGAGAGAAGCAGGAGCTCGTCTTGTAATCGCACCGAAACGTTTTGGACTGGAAAAGCTTCCTTGAGGGGACAAATTGGGTTAAGTGGCTGATAGTTTCTGACAAATCAGGCACAAACCCTTCTGTGTAAGAAAGTCAGTTCAGCATGTTATCAGCCAGAGAAGGCAAAATGAAATAAATGACCTTTGTCGTGTTTTTATAGTTTCCCTGAAGCACGGGAGCAGATTACAGAGTGATGGGAAGGGTGCAATTCCTATCAGAAAGAGTGACTGTGCATTTATCTGTATTAGATGTGGCACACCCAAACCCACTTCTGTTTCTGCCTCCTTGACCTAATGGTAGAAAGAAGTCTTAAGATGCAGCCTTACCTGCAGACCCATATTAAGATAACAGAAATCTGTCATGTTTGATCTCAATCTTCTTTCTAAAATTTCAGATCCTGAAGGATCAAGATCAGAAGCCCAAAACCAAGCTCTCAGAGAACCCATCCATGCATGTGACAAGTTTGTCTGGAAATGTGCCAGGAGACCTGTATCAAACAGGTCTGCTCTGATGCAGTGAAGGGACCTTACCCAAAATTCCTGACTAATCCAGAAGTGCTTTTGTGCAGTGATGACTTAGGGTGTATTTGTATAAATGCAGGAAAGAGAGCAAAACATAATAGTGAAGACCAGTGGACAGGGTAGTTTTGTGGGCGGCTAGTCAGGTGGTAAAATGACACACAAAAACATAAACTGAAAGTACAGATATTGCTTGCTTAAGTACCTGCTTCAGCAACAAAACAGTCCCATTCACTAGTGTTTTCAGATCTGTGTGAAGGAATGTCAGCAACGGTGTTCTTACCTCGTCCCTGTGGAGCTGCCACCGCAGGAGGAGCTGTCAGGTGCCCTCTCTGAAGGGGACGGGGATTCTTTTGCTCAGTAGATCTGAAACCTGAATCTCAATTTCATAGTTGCAAACAGAATGAAAAACCATTCAAGTCAAGCTGAGTATTTCCCTTGGCTTCTAAGCATTCTTTGAAGCCTCATAAGTTTCCACGTGAAACTAGGAAGGATCCCCTGTGGCACTGCTGTGATGTGAAGAGATGCCCAGGGTTTCTCGGCTCCAACTTCGGATAAACAAATTTAGCAAAGAAAGGGTAAATAAAAAGAGAAACAACTTGTACTGCAGCAAGCCAGCATTTGTCGTGGCAACATCTGGCTGAGGTAACAGCTGCTGTTTAGCTAACTCTTACGTGCTATCTTCTTCCTCACTTGAAGAAAGAAGCTGTGTAGATGACAAGACCCAGGCGGCTTCAGCATGCAGTGACTGGTGAAGGGAGCAAGCATGGCCAACAGAGTGCTTCCCTCTGGTGAGCACTCTCCCACAGTCCTACAAGACCAGTACAAAGTTTCATTTACCTTTCTGGCGATGTTCTCCTGACTTTTGTGGAGTCTTTCGTTGGGCAGCAGTAAACATGCTCCTTCAGTGGTAGCCATATTGTTAACTAATTCTCTCCAAGGCTGGAATATGCAGAGCACCACCTGAACCAGCATGGGAAGACACACAGCACGGGGAAGGTTTGGGTGGAAATGATTGGTTTGTGGATGCTTGTTCAGGAAATATCGATAACTCTTGTGACAGCTCGATAATGACTTTGAAAACAAAGGATGAAAATGAATTTATAACTGATGAGCAGAGAAAGTGTTTTTTAAAAACCTGGGTGGATTTTACCCACATGGTCATACTCAAGGATTCCAAGAAGCAAAAGCGCGAGGTCAAGTAGTGACTTGACCCCACTTTATCTCCCAGACAGTGACAAATGGTGGGCTGGAAGGAAAAATGATTCAGACATGTGCAGACTTTTCCACAGCTAATCTGAAATTTTACATTTAACTGGTTTTGAAGCACATGGAATGAAGATGGAGTAGAGAATAATAATGTATGCTTCAGTGACTTTCCCGTGACACAGCAATAACAAATAGGTAATAAAAGTGTCACAGACATTGACAAAATACAGACTATCCTGTTCCTTTGCTGTGTTTTTGTCCCTAAATATAACTCAATATTGTGGCCATGATCTTTGCTTAATAGTGACCTTCAAGCTTAAAACCAAATTGGACTGGTGGCTATATATATATATATATATATATACACACACACACATATAAAGGCACTGTTCTTTCTGACAGAGAAAACCTAGCAGGTAAAAACCCATTTTTCCCATGGAATTTCTTCAGAAATAATAAGAATAAAATATCAAACATTTTGGCTTTACAGAGACAATTCCAGGAACATCAGAAATACCATTTTCCTAGCTTCTCCCTGAAGGAGCTAGGGAATCACATCTTTAGCATAGACATCTTTACTCCCAAATGTTTTTCCGAGTATTTGCATTCCATTTGTTCTCAGATATTGCTTTTTTCCCAATGTAAACCATAGTATACAGCCTGAATTAAGCAGTCCTTTCTCTTCTCATATTGTCTAGCTAGTTAACCTGTGTCAGAGATGGAATTACTAGAATTCAGGAATTTTTTGATCCTCAAAGCACCCCATCTCTCTCTGGTCCTTTTAATTCTCTTTCCTGCCCCTTCCTTTGTCCCTCCCAGCCTCCTTCTCTGGTATATTTTAAACCATTTTGAGATACAAATCAATGAACAGTGTTATGGGGCAAAAAAAAAGTCTTTAGTGCTTTGACTATGAATAATAATGATAGGTTTTTATTTCAAAGGTTTGAAATGTAACAAAAACTAAGGCAAAGAAAAAAAATGTTTTTAGGAGGGGAAAAACAATTAGAGTTTGCCAACGAGGTGGCTCTCCTTCCTCCCACAGGAAAAAAAAGCCAAAAAACCCTGCAATGACTTTTCCAAGATTTTTGTTTTTAATAAGATTTTGTACCAGGAAAAGAACTAGTATGATTAATCTCTAAAAAGGAAGATACCTCTCTCTAAAAAGATTTGTTAAGAAGCCTTTTCTTTGAGGCAAAACAGTGGTCATCACTGTAGGTCCATTACAAAAGGTCCTGGCAAGATATGTTTGGGGAGGGCTGGTGGTTCTTTAGCCTTTGGCTTCCTCAAGGCTGGGATTTAACCCTGAAGGGAAGGGAAGAGATGTGAAAAGCTTCTTCTGTGTTGTGCTGCAAGTGCTTCTCAGCTCTGATCTGGCAGCTCTTCCTCTGGACAGGTCGAGGCAAAGGTTGGAGCCAATTCTGGCAGTACTCATGGCAGAGATTTTGGGAGCCTGACAGCATTTCCTAAAAGCAGATGCTATTTTGAAGGGTGAAGCACCCTAGGCTGCACAAGTGAGCAAGTGAATAGATGACAGAAAAAGGAGACTCCCTACAGGAGGCTCTGTAAGGAGACTTCCCTTCTCTGGCGGAAATCAAGATGTTGACAGCAGCATTTTCAGGTATTGCTCTGAGATGTCAGTGAAACCCCCCCTCCCCAACAACTTCTTGGCATCTCTGCTGGAACCTGGAGGTGACCAGTGGGGACAGCCTTCCTGTAATTTCTTTCCAGAAGACTTAATTAACTCCATCTGGATTTGTGGGAATCCTGAGGATTTTCTCCAGGGGAGAAACCTCTTGGATCACAAAAACTCTTACAAACACCTGGAGTTTCTGACAGCTGTATCATTATCTCACCTTTTTTTGCGAAGCCAGGAATGAAAGAGAAATCTTTTGTGTTGTTTGTGTTTCTTCCACACACCGAACTTTTAAGTCACTCTCATACTGAAAACTTTTGTTTCCTTTCTATGCTCTCATCCTGTACATTGCAGGTCCTGGGGTTTACCTTTGGCTTCAACAAGTGCAGATATAGGTCTTGTCTGAACGGCAAATCACATCTCTATCTGTGAAACAGCTTTTGTACTGCTTCTTCTTTCCCCCAAGTCCACAAATGCTGGTACTGGTTTTCTTACAGTTCTGTGGAGGGATAGAGGCAGCATCCTGAACCCTCATAATCAAAGTCATCCCTTGCTTTGGCTCTACTCACAGCAGTGTCAAAGCTCAGGGTTTTTTGTTCAGATGTCTCTCAATAGTCACCTGCGTTCAGGAACTCAAAATATTCTGAACAGCAAACACTGCAGAAGCAGGGAAAAAAAAGGAAATCTTAAAAAGATGGACAGGGGAAAAGGTATCTTGAAGTAAAACTTGCTGGCTGAAGGCAGTAAGCTTAGTTTCAGGAGTGGAGAACTGTACCCTGCAGCCCGGCAGAAACCCCTGTTTTTCTGTAGGACCGAGAGGCGTCTGTTTTGTCCTTGCAGTTCGGCACATGATCCAGTGATACCAAGGGTGGATGTTTTCTATAACTGCAACAGCCTGTGTTTTTTCATAGTGCCTAGTTTAGCTTTGAAAACGTAACCACAAGTGCTACTACAGGCTTAAGAGTTTTATCGCCTGCAGGGTCAGCCAAATAGGAGTTTTCCATGTAAGGAAACCTTCTTGAGAGGTTGTCTTTCTCAACTCTACTCTTCATCTAAGGCCTAGAGTTAAAAGAGTTATCACAAGCCCTATCACAAGCACATGCGGGCATGAGGCAGCGTTATCTTCAAACAGCTCCCGTCTTGATCATCAGCCATATTTCCAGGCTGCTCTCTGGAGACACAGCAGGACTAACAGCGAGCATTAGCTGTTAACTTCATGTCAGCTCTACAGTGTATTTCAGAAGGGGTTGTAAGGCCATGGTTCAGAGAAGTTCACAAGTCAAGAGGAAGTTGTGAGTAAATGTATAAAGATGCAGTCAGTCTGCTTGGAGTGCAAAGTTCAACTCTAGCTGGGCTTTAGGATCTTCTCTGTATAGACACAACAGAGATTCAAGTTCAGGTGAGTATTTGGAGAGGATCCTAACAAGCTCTGAAAACCGTGTATGAGTGGGACTATTCAGATCTGGCAGTCTGATTTGACCATATTTCTAAGTCTGATAATGTATTTTTTGTGAATACAAAACTTAGTGGCCACTGAGCCCCAGTGTAATTCTTTATTTCAGAAAGTAGCTGAACATTTTCCTGGACAAAGCAATGTAGGTAGAACAAGAACTGATAAGAAACCTCAAAGTAAAGACAAGTTTATGGTCCTTTTTCCATGAAACCACATAATTTATATAATAACATCAGTTTTTAAAGATATGACTGTTCATTCTCCAGGACAAAAATACTTCATGAAACAGCATTTCGTGTTTTTTCCCACCCGATTCAACCCATGAAGTGTTAGAAACCTTACAAGGCTGTTCTCTCAGAGCTCATTCCCACTCCAGAGCAGGCATGCAAATGTTTGCGTGATTCTGCAGAATGTATACTTTAGGGATCTGAGTTCCCTGACGGAGGAAGTGAGTAACTGGGTTTGACTTCAGTGGCAGTTACTCATATCCTGTGAGGAGACAAGTGGGAAGGGGGGAAAAAGAAACACAAGAAGAGGAGGATCCAAGAAAAGAGCCAGAGGAGGGGTGGGAGGCAGATGAAATGACAGTCAGTGAAGCCTCAGTGGTAACTGGGCCCCACTTATTCTGTCCTTTGCTGGCACAACCTAGAGAAATTTGTCATAACTGCGAGAACCCAAGTGCTAGGGCACTAAGATGATCCCTGATCATTATCATTTCCTTGGGTAACTTTAAACATTTTATCTTTCAGCAGCACATAGAATAATATGAAAATGTTAAATACCACTTCAAATTTGTGTTCACAGAAAAATGTTGTATGTATGGGGGCTTCTCTGTATCCATATTTATATGCACAGAGCTATAGGAGGGGATTTGGATATTTAGGGATAAAGCTGAAAAACATGCTTAGGAGTTAACTCATGCATTACTTCAAGTTTCAACCCTGACTTGCCTATTGCTTTGGGGTCTGGAGCACAAGTCTGATGAGGAGCGGCTGAGGGAACTGGGGTTGTTCAGCCTGGAGAAGAGGAGGCTGAGGGGAGGCCTTATTGCCCTCTACAACTACCTGAAAGGAGGCTGTAGCAAGGTGGGGGTCCGCCTCTTCTCCCTGGTAATGGGCGATAGGACGAGGGGAAATGGCCTCAAGTTGCACCAGGGCAGGTTTAGGCTGGACATTAGGAAAAATTTCTTCACCTAAAGGGTTGTCAAGCATTGGAATAGGCTGCCCAGGGAGGTGGTCAAGTCCCCATCCTTGGAGGTATTTAAAAGCTGGGCAGACAAGGTGCTTAGGGACATGGTTTAGTGGTGGGATGGCAGTATTAGGTTACTGGTTGGACTTGATGATCTTAAAGGTCTTTTCCATATCATTCTTTATAGATCAACTCCAGTAGTAACTGTGTTTAATACTTGACCAGAAGGGCCTTTCCCGTGTGCAGAAACGTGTCACTTGGGAACCTAGAGAGCTCTTGGCTAGTTACACTTGAGCTTGCTCATTCCCGATTCAGGTACAGAAATGCTGGAATATGGAAATGGCCAACAGCCTTTAGGCAGTGGTGGCAACAACACAGCAGCTTCCTTTGAGGGGGGCAGAAACCACCTACCTTTCTACAGTGCTGTTACTACAGCTTTCTCTTCCTCCCCAGCATAGGAGTTTCTCCAGCAGAGCGGTGAAGGGGTTCAGTCAATGCTGAGGGAAAGCTGGGTGCATTAAAGGCAGGATTGGATCCAGGTTTCCCTGGCATTTTGGGGATGCTAGGGTCTGGCATTTTGGTTCTTTGTGTCACTGCTAAGTGTTTTACTGCGTAGCGTGCACGGGCCAATAAATGGAGCTGGCTACGAGAGCTCCAGCTGACACTTGCATTCTCTAAAGAAGTCCATAGCTTGGATTCAATTGATTTGGATCATTGCTTGGATCATTAATTTCTCGAGTGAGTCTGGGGGCAGACAGGGAGCATGATGAGAAGGCTGATCCATTGCTTCCCAGCAGAGGCAGTTCAGAACATGCGTAACTTGGAGCAAATGGTATTGCACTCACACATTGGGTTGTGCCCATGCATAAGTGCTGAATCAGGGCCATAAAGAAGGCTGAGTCTAATGCACTGTACTTAAAATGCTTCCCAAAAGCTTTTGGAAACCTCTAACATCAACTGAGATTGTGTTCCTAAGAAATGAGTTCAAAACAGGTCAAAGTAGGATTATTTTTATATCACAAAAAAGCCAGAGGTACTTAAAAAAGTTCAGCAAACTGCTTGTCTGCCATTTAAGGAGACCAGCAATGCCACCTGGAAAATACTGTGCCTAAAATCGCAAGGGAGAGCGAGCCTCACCAGCATATTGTAGAGCAGTTTTAAATCCCTGTCACCCCATAACCCACTGCACACACTGCATCTATCCTGGCTAGGAGGGAACTATAAGCTCACAGAAACTTGGACCTTCACAAGCAAAAATAAGTATTTATAAGGGAGGGAAAAAAATGAGGAAGGGTGTGGGGAAAGGGATGGAGATCAAAATTATTTACTTACTCTTTTCTTTCTTTCTCCAGATCCTTTTGGCAAAGAATCCCCTTCCCCAAACCTTGACAATAGGTGTAATGAAACCCATGGCTAAGAAGTTTCTGATCTCCTCCAGAAACTCCCAATTACAGATTCTCTCTCCTCAGACAGCAGCTGGTTGGTTTTTTTTTTCTGGAGAAAGCACTGCTTGTCTAGCATCATGAAGGGGTTTCAAGCAGCAGAGCCAGCTGCAAGGCTGATGGGTTTTGGCAGGATGGCTGTGCCAGGTCCTTGGGGCCAGAGAGCTTTTGAGGAAGCACAGGGAGGTGACCATGACTGAGGATGCAACTGGAGATTGGCAGATACAGACAGCACCTGTCAGGTACCCACAGGCTGGTAGAAATATATTGAAGTCAGGCAAAAATGGGATATAAAGAGAAGCTTTGCAGAGTGGATGTAGGAAAGGCTGGGTTGAGGGGGGGCATTCATGTGTCCCTCTGCCAAGAGATCGAGGTGGTGAATCCAGCTGCCTTAGCTTAAACTTGATTTAAAGGTAGAAGGGATGGTGGGTCAAGGAGACAAGATGCAGAAAGAGCAGGTTAACAAGCAATTGTGTGATGTCTGTAGTATTTTGTTTGTCATCTATCAGCAAGTTCCTCTTCTCCCTCTTTCTATCTCCCATCTTCTGACACTCAGAACAATTTTGCTCTAATTGCATACTGCCATTTAGAATAATCATTTTCTTTTTCAGAGTCGTTGGAGAACATTTGGAAATATTTGAGTCTGTATTTCTCACAAGTCTGTAAATAGCCTTAACTCATCAGGGTACAGCCCCAGGAGGCATGGGACAAGCGCATAATTACTGACCAGAAGCAGAGGGTACCAGATTCTCCTCCGTATAGACACCCGCCCTGGTTCTTAGGCGGCATATGATCAGCCCTCAGTGGAGAGAAGTTTTTAAAGGGTGATATGGTGACCTTAGCCCTCAATAGCAAAATATTGTGCATAATGTTGACCTTTTGTTTTCTATTAACTGTTCCTTGTTTATTTATTTTAATTAGCTACCATGTCTGGCTGGCTGTTTCTAGCAGCTTCCTGGTTAAGGTCTGTTACATGAGTATTTAGGTCAAGCCAGCCTACCCTTAAAGAGAGACAAGAAGAATTGTATCCATCTGAATGCCTGTGCCTGTGGAATGAATCCGAGAACTCCCTGAAGTCTTTCAAATGTGGCTATTCATCTCCCTGCTCAGCACCTGAAACTACTTTTAACATTGATATGGCAAAGTAGGTATCTACAAACCTGTGTGATAAGTAAACATAGCAGACTTGGGAATGATGTAAGTCTGCAAAACCCCTGTCCCACTGTCTCTCCAAAAAGAGAGCAATGAAAATGTTATGATTAGTGAGAAATGTCTGGTCAGCTTAACCATTAACACAGACTGAACTATTCAACCTTCTTAATAAAGGCAAACTTGTGGGCAGCTCTTGTGGGATAACATTTTCCTTGGGTGACATCATTCTGCAATAATTTCTTGAAAATACTGTGATGAAACAGGCACTGAGACAACTATTCTGGCCTTTCCAGACACCTGTGAGTCAGCCTAGACTGCTTTTTCTACCTCCAAATAGAGACATTTTCAGAGCTCATTTTCTGAAAGCTGTAGCAGTGACAGAGGCACTAACACAAAGAGTAATTAAAGCGTGTTGTTGACATATTCTGGTGCTCTCGACCTTTCAGTCAATCAGGCTTCTTTCCCCCCACCCCCCAACTTATTCACATTTCACAAGGTTTATTTACTGTATATCTCAATCATTTGCAATATTAAGGCATGCTATTTTAGAAAACCCGATTCATTTGTTTCATTGGTTTTGGACTACTATTGTGCTGTCTGCGAGCTGGTGGCACCTCACTGACTAGGGGCGGGGGAGAAAATCAGCGTCAGACAGGCAACTCTTTAAAAATACAGATTTCATACATTAGTCTAACATCCAAAGCACACTGCAGCTTTGGTCATCCTTGAGCATCTGCCCCCAGTGGCAAAGGGACACACCTGCCTCATTAAACTCTTGTTGAATTACAGCAGGCCCTTGTCCTTCCCTGCACCTTTTATCCTGGCACGCTGCAGGAACAGCTGGCGCCTGGTGGAGGCTCAGACCCCATCTGCATTGGGGAACTCAAATCGGTTTGCCGCTTGGTTGACTTGCGCCATCCTTCACCATGACATACGCATGTGCTAACCTCCCCGGTAACAAAGGCCAGTTTTGTCCAAAGCCAATGTCATTTCATCTTGTGGCCAGCATGAAATGAAGTGGTAACATGGTTCATTGGGTAGATCTACTTAAAGCCACTGTAATGAAGGACACAAAGGAAATCCCTTTCTACTGCTCCGAGGCAAAACGCGGGGTTTGAATGGACAAAGAATAACACCTGTCCCAGCAGATGGGGTATCAGTGCCAGCAGAATGCTTGCACTCTTCCTTCTTTGTGGATAAAGAGACCAGTTTCTTTTAAATCCCATCTTTCCAGCAATTACTTCAACAATTAAATCAACTTACAAATTACCCAGAGCAGGTTATAGCAAAGTATACCTTTTCCATCAGGTAAACAGTATGCATCTGTTAAACACAGTCAAACTAATCTCACCCCAAGATCTGTATAGGACCCCTGGTATTTATTCCATCCTTGCCTGCCCAGCTCCTTAATATTTAATTCCATTGATTTTGATATGCCAGAGAATCACCAGACCAAGCTGACAGGACAGCCTCTTGTATGAAGACCTCATTTCAGAGAAATAGCAAGTGAAAGTATGGCAAAGCAAATTGCAGAGGTAGTCACAGCCATGCTTGGCTGTTTCATCTGAGCTACAGAAAATAATCCTCTGTCTCTTTATTCGAGTTCAGAATGAATGTGTCTCCTGTCGCAAGATGATATGCAGATATTTCACTTGTCAGGATACACAATTCAACTCAATGGGTTATTCAAGAGTCGATTATCACCAAGGGACTACTACATCCCCATTCTCTTATTGCAATACTCTTTTGCTGTCCTTTCCATCCCACACAGCAATCCTTTCCTTGTACATCTAAGTCCCTATCTAGCCCTAAGGTTTAGTATGTATTATATTCAATGCAGGGAAATCCATTTTGCCTGAGGGGATTTGAACTTAGGCTACTCACCTTCCAGTACAGAGCCCTAACTTTAGGGTTACAGGCTGTTCTGAAGCGGTGAATTTTGCATCCATTTTCCTGTTGGAGCACTTTTACTCTGTGCATTCACTTGTGCAAGGACTGGTGTCTTTCCTCTCCCCCTTGTATATATTGACTAATAGCAGAGTATGAGCCACATCCCCACGCATTCTCAATCAGTCTTTTTGGATTAATGACAATTTGAGTGAATCCAGGTGAGGTGGAACGTCTTTGAGAAAAAAGCTTGGCGTGGGAGCTCAAGGATGTTTTACAGAGCGGTGCACAGGGTAACCCCTGAAAACTGTAGGCAAAAGTGACCACAGACAGTTTAAACACGGTTTCCACTACAGACTCTGTTCTTTCAAAATGCTGTTCTTCTAGACTAGGAGACTGATCTGCAGATGCACTCTCAAAGGACTGATCTGAAGATTTTGAAAGAAAGGAATCCAGCTCTACGGGACAGTCCAGGGCGGTCCCAACCAGGAAGGGGGCCTCCTTGCAACCAATTTTGATATATTTCTCAGCATGGGTTTATGGAGGGTTAAAATACCAGGACAATGTGTTTCTGCCAAGTGCAACAGCTGGCTCTATTGTGTCTGGTATAGGAGTTCCTGAGTACGTCAGGATTATGAATCAAAAGTAAAAGAGAGAATTAAAAGTTCTGCAGTGCTGTGTCTCCTTGCAAGCACTCCGGTGCAGTCCCGCATTCCCGTTTCTGGGAAAGGACGTTCCCCTGACCTCGGTGGGGTATTGTAATAAATCTCTGTGACAGACTGCTAACACCAAAGAGGTCAGGTTTTGTGCGTAGGTTAGATCGGAAGTACCGTAAGAAGGACTAAACATAGGATGAAAATGAAAGGGACTGCCAGGGCGAGCAAGACCAATTGCACACCGCCACCCGGTATTTAGTTCAGAAGCAGCCAGTCACACAACCCCAAACACTGAAACCACAGAACAGCATCTCACACCACAAGGCTATAGCACCAGAGGCCAAGAGCCACAAATACCGGAGTACCTCAGGTGACCAAGGGCACTGTTAAGGTACTCATTCCCTGCAGTAGTAAGAAACTGGTTAGATTAAGTGCCTGGATAATCCTAAAAAATAATCCAATTCCACGCCATTAAGAGGTAAGAAGTAATTTTAACAATCCCTGCCACTAAGACTGGGGATGATGTCTTCATTTCAGGATCAGTCTAACCCTGAACCTGTGGTTCAGACACACCGGTGCAGCACCAGGGAGAGTTTTCAAAGCAAGCCGCAGCACTCACATACCCCACCCAGCTCTAGCTGTTTTCATGGCTGGGTCAAAAAAAACATCGCTCTTTGAAAAGCCATAGATCATAGCACGATTTGCTGCCGAAGACAGCTAAGTCTGAAAAACACACGGTTAACTGCTGAAGTTCAGTTGCCACACCTCAGTGTCGGATGTTATCGACAGAAAGTAACCACAAGTTCCCTGTACAAAGCAGACTGTACAAACCTGTTTACACTTCAACTTCATTATTTGAGAAGTTATGTTATTGCAGCTTTATCCTGGTAGCAATCAAGCATAGAGCGCTGTGCAGAGTATAAGCATAAACCTTCCTACCATGGTAAATATTACCACTTAATTACCCTAAATTATCAGATTCATTTCTGATGCTGCTCCATAGGATTCTTCCTGATACAGTATCCCTGGAACAAAAGCCTATCAATTTATGGTCTATTCCAAAGCCAGGACTTCCAAAGTCAGGACTTCAATGAGGTCAGCATCCACCATTACAGGACAGACAATGAAATATGACCTAGTCATAAAGAACAAGTAACACAGTTAAGGAATACTGTCATCTACAGATGCCTAGCAGTTTTCTTAAATCATAAATACAAGCTCATGGTACAACTTTTGAGAAAAAAAAATTGATCCCTTACTCCCCAGCTACACCTAAGGTCAAAACAGTGCCCTTCAGCATGCCTCACCACCTGAATTCCTTCTCCTGTTAGAGAGGCTGGTGGGGATTAATTACTTTTAACTAGTCAGTTAAGGACCAGGTGGAAGGAACCACACAGGTGAATGCAGCTGTATACTCATTCACCTGCAGCTGCTGCAAAATACCTGCAGAGGAAGCAAGATAGGGAAGCAGTCAAACACAATTGTTCTTGGCTGAGAAACACTATTGGGCCGAGTAGGATCACACTTTGCACGCTTGAGCATGCCAAAACAAGTCAGAGCTGCTCCTTCTGCCTCATTAGAGGTTCGCGCTCCCTCTAAGCACACCAGGGGCCTCCTCCACAGCTTGCTGGAGTCATGGGAAGGGTCGAGCAGCACGAGCAAGGGCAGGTCCCTCTCTGCGCTCCTTGTACATCTGCCTGACGCACTGAAAACCTCAGGACCTCTGTAGCGCCTGGGATCTTCAGCTCTCCTTTGCTAACAGTGACAACCAACGCAGCACGGTGTGGGCTCTTGGATGCCTAAGGCGAGCTGGAGCACGTCACCCAGATCAACCGTAGGCACCTTTTCATAGGTGGCTCCTGCAGTACAAATTAAACCCATGTCATTTTAACCAGTTGCAGAATTTCACATTCAAACTCGGTGACTTTTGGGGAAGGAGGACTACGTTGTGCATCCTTTAGGAGATTCCTTTAGGAATCCAGTTTAAGCGTGGCTCTGCTTCTACATTCATGAGGCTGAAGGCATGTCCATGCTGCAGGCCCAACCCTGACTGCGATGCTGTAGGGAGAGCCATGTAGTGGGAGCCCCATGAGACAGGAGGAGGTACCTCACCAGGAGGTCCCATGCTAGGCAGACATTATATACTCACTCACTGCCCTTGAAGTCATCTAAAATGGTTTTTCTTCTTCACTGCAGTGTTGCCCTTTCATCATTTTACACTGTGCCTCTTCCTTTGCAAGTCACACAGAAAATGCGCAGCACGCCCCACTTCACAGAGCCTATGACAGTTAGGATGCTTCCACAGCTTTACAGACACAGATGCAGGCCCACTGAAATAAAGGGTCTGCTTCCTCTCCATTAAATGGCATTTGACAGCAGCTGAGTGATCCTCCTTTTTTACAGCAGAAGCTGGATAAATTATTGCACCCTCGTTGCATCGCTACACAAGAGAAACCTTTCTGACAGCAACTTACTGCAATTTTTAAAACACCACCAAGCGAAAACCTCCTTTGCCAAAGCTTTCCTTTCAATCCCAGGTTCATTAAACACAAAGTGCTCGCTGTCACATGTGGAGAGGTTTATCTGACTGCAGAATCTGAAAACTGCCCAGTTTTCAAAAGTGATACTTGCTCATGTTGAGCGCTTGTTGATATGAGCATTCAAAATAAAACGTCAGGCTGACTCTACTCAGAACCCACCCTTTCTCTGGTACCTCCAGAAAGGAAGCAAGGAGAGGGAACTGTGTTTTTTCTTTCCTTTCAGAAAGGTGCACTTCATTAGGTTGCATACAATTGCACCCCGACCGTCCTGACATTTTTCCTTTAACATCCCTCTTCTTCAGCACTGAAATAAAATCTGCATTCCCATTTTTCCCAGCTGAAGGCGGCTCCCCCGGCGCCAAGCAAGGGGGAACTTCTGTTGCTTCTTCCTGTTCATCATTCTGCAGACGCCTGGAGAAGGCACCAGAGAGACACCCGTGGAAGCCCCACCTCCACAGTGCTAGACCCCTCTTCTTTTGAGCTCTTAGCTTTGAGGGTCTTGTCCTTTTTATGAATACAGCTTCTCTCCCTGGGATCATGACTTGGGAAAACAACCACGATTTGTCTCTAGCACCTGTAGTCAATTGCTTTCTCACGCAGCCATACAATGAAATAGGTTGTTTCCTGAAAGAGAGCTTCTATTTCAATCGGCTCTTTTTAAGCAGGCAGGGTGGAGAAAGGATGTTTTGCAGCTAAACTGCACAGTCCCTACTCGGCTACAAATTTCCGCGTCATAAAAATTAATTCATTCGGGGCTTCAGTGAAGCATATAAGGCTAAAGAGGCTAATAAATCCAGGACCCTGGTAATATTTATAGTAAGTAAATATCAAGTTAAAATAGTCAGGGGAAGGTCTGTTTCTACTATTGTGCCATGCTACCTGAATGTTAGCTATAAACAGAAATTCAGAAGAAAGAGGGTGACAGTCAGTCTAACCAGTCATAAAAAGATAGCCCTTTTGTGCTCAGAGCGGGAGCTGAATGCGTTCAGCTGCTTGGCTATGCCGGTTGGGTACAGCAGCAGCGAGAATATAAAGTTCCTGTTCTGCTTGTTTAGCTACCATGAACAAGCAAGGTTTCCTACAAGGCTTTCCAAGAAACAAAAATAAACATAAAGCCTGCAGGTAAGCGTACACAAACAGTGTGTAGTAATTGTGAAGCTACACCCCTGCAGAGCACACCATGCTAATGATGTTAAAAGGGACAAAAACTTCCTGGAGACCATTTCCACCATGGGTGCTGCTCACTGCAAGCACATAAAGCACGGTGGCCAAACATACTTGGAGCATAAAATCCACCTCATTTGCAGACTCTGTTTTCCGTGCCCTTTGGTGCTAGAACATAGTCCTATGGGTTAGAGGGGAAAAGGTCCTGTCAGTCGGCCAACAATTTCTTCTTAAGTCAAATAAAAGTAATTCAAACTTTCTTCCATAGATTTGAAAGAAAAAGCTAGAATAAGGCTTTTGCTCTAAGTCTCAGGTTTGGTGCCTGAAAATAGGGCTTCCATTATTTCTTATGTAAGACTACATAACAAGCTATATAAAACACAAATACAATTTCCTTCTTTAGAGGAGTCTGCCTTTGTCTAACAGTGAGTCAGCATCATCTGACAGATCAATTTTCTGTAAGTGTAGGACGTGGATTTTGCACACCACGCTCTCCAAGGGCACCTGTTGGAAACTTGGGTCACTACAGCATGGAATTTCACACCACCCGTAAGGTCAACTCCATGGCCTCGCAGCACAGAGACCTACATCGCAAAATCTCATCGATGAGAATGAGACCGATACCAGATACCTCAAGTTTTCTGTCCTCCAGATCTACTGTTCTAGAAAGGGAACAACATTCCTTAATACTTTCTTGGTTCTTTCTGAAACTGTTAATGTGTCTAGCATCCACAGCATCATTCAGGTCAGAAGGGACCTCTCAGGAGGTGTCTAGTCCAACCTCCTCCTCCTCCTCAATGGTGGGTCAGCTGTGAGGTCACATGAGGTTGCTCAGAGCTTTATCCAGTCAGGTCCTGGGAAACCTCCCAGGATTTCCAGCTTCTTTGGGGACCACACTCCAAAACATAACTGTCCTAATAGTGAAAAACTTTCCCTCATGACAAGTCTCAACCTCTGTTGTTTCAGTTTATGTCCGCTGTCTGTCATTCTTCTGCCACACACCACTGGTCCCCATCTTCTCCATAACCTACCCATAGGTATGGGCAGGCTCCTGTTAGGTGCCCCCAAAGCCACCTCTTCTCCCAGTCTAGCTCCCTCAGCCTCTCCTCACTGGGCTGGTGCTCCAGCCCACGCCATTGCAGCGGCCTTCTGCTGAACTTGGGGCTTATCAACATCTTTCTCATGCTGGGGGCCCAAAACTGTGGAGAGTGTTCCAGATGCAGTCTGACACATGCTGAGCAGAGGGAGGCACTCGCTTTCCTCGATCTACTGGCTGCAATCCCACTAATACAGCCCAGGATCCTCTTGGATTGGGTTTTTATTTTTAAATAAAACCCTTTTAAACCCTTTTATTGCCAGGGCCAGCTCCTGGCACACATTCAGCTTGCTGTCTGCCAACACCCCCAGGCCATTTGGGCAGAGCTGCTCCCCAGTCAGGCAGTCTCTGGCCCATATTGTTACAAACTCCCAAAATCTCTTGATCTCAATTCTGTGGGGACAGCCAGGACACCCTTCCTGCCGCACACAGCAGAAGCTCCCAGATCTCCAACGATCATCTGCAACTGTAAGCCAGGATTAACTTCATAAAGACAAAGCTAAAATATCCTTAATGCACTTTTCCCAGTATCTTTAAAAACAAGTGTACGAGTTCCTCTGAATTCTTGTATCTGAAAATGAGAGCAGCTGCTGCGAGGTGTTCCTTTCCTCCCTGCATGGTTGTTTATAGTAAGGAATACTGGGCTTTGATCGGCCACTTGTATTTACTAAATTGATTCCAACATCTCTGCCAGTGGGCTGTATGGATCCTCAGCATGAAATGCTCCTGCTCATTTGAAGTGGCCGAGATTGTTTTTCAATGGAATTTTCCATTATGCTCTGTGCTATCTTTCTTCAAAGCACAGTTTGCTCACTGGGCAGTACTCCTTGTCCAACATAATACGCAGAACCATTTTCTGTCTTGCTCAATACTTTTGTTTCCTTCCCATGATGCTTTACCTCCATTTATTCTCATCTCAACCTAAGTTTCCTTTTACAGCTCTCTCACATGTAACCGATTATGTTTGTCAGCCGCTGTTATGTAGGGTTTTTCCTCCCTCTCTTCAGTATTAAAAGTTTGGAGGCAGTCAAAACTTCTCAGGGAGGATACAATGCCTTTTTCCAAAGGCGTTTGCCTCCCCTTCCCCCCCGTTTTTTTTTACTGAAAGTTGGGGTGCTAAACGGTACAGACACAGTAATCCTGCACACCCTAATCTTCTTGCATGAGTACCCCCTAAGGAGATCACCACCATTACACATAATTTCTTAGAGATGTTTAAGCTCCAACAGCAGGGGCTGGACAAATCCGCACATCTACGGTAGAGGGGAAAGGAATCTGCGTCTCCAAGCCCCCATCTAATGCTTTATCTATTCGATAGCTGTAGCAAATCAGTGATTTTCCCCCTTCTTTGTGTCAGAGCCCAACAAAAGATACACAACCTTACCGACCGAGCTGCAGGCTGTAAGAGAGCAGGTAAAGATTTACAACAGCTAGTCCAGCCACACAGCATAGGAGAACTAGTGGGGTCGTGCATCTTACAGTACTGCTCACTCACCAAAACTTTGCATCATTACTCAAGGGGAAAAAGCAGTTTTGGCGCTCTCGCTTTATTGTGTCATTTGTTTGTATCACACGCCACGTCTCTTAAATTGGCAAAATTCACTGAATTAGACACAAGTACTGAAAAACCACACATACTTACTAGGGAGCGTATACCTCTGGTTAAGGTTTGCTTCCAAGTGTGATTAACTGTTTCATAGCGACACACAGTGTGACATAAAATGGGCTAGCACATGCAAATAAACAGCAACTAAAAAACTAAACTCCTACAATTAGGCAATACCAGGCTGCAGAAATACAGCTGTTTTCAGGTACAGAAGACAGAAAGATTTGAAGTTAAAAGAACTGTAACGTTACTGAAGCGCATACCATCTCCCACAGCAAAAGCTTCCAAGTTAACAAATTTGAGGCGATGCACACGTTCAGCTATTCGAGGGAATCTACTACGAAGCTCTAACCCCTTTTCCAGCAACATAAAGATCTCAAATTAAGACATCTCAATAAAAAAAAAACAAAACAAAAACCAAAACACCCACACAAGCAAAGCCCAAACATTTCACTCTTAAGTTTTCAAAGTCCACTAGTGTAAAAAGCAAACAAGAACAAAAAAATCCATCCCACCCCCCAACCAATTTGAGATGCACCTGATGGAGTCTTTCTAGGAAAAACCAAAACCAAAACCAGGCCCCATGGCTGACTTCAAATGAAAATCTGGCCCCTCAAGTCTCCCAGGACATGGGTGCATTTACATGGCTTAGTAAATCGCCACAGCCCAGTTATTCTTAATAAAGAACCTGTTTACAGAACTAGGGTTGTGCTGTAGCGTCTTCACCTCCCCAAACATTTTTCCTTCTGTGGAATCTGGATAGTACAAGAGCCTCACAATAGCAGAGTAATTTATTACTACAGATATGCAAATTTGACAAAATAATTTTAAATATTTAATTACATACCAGTCTGACTAAATACTTTCATTCTAGTATTTGTTACAGGTAGAAACAGCTTTGTATTTTGTCATCCTTAAAACAGGCTGCACACAAGATGCATCCTGTACCATGTTAGGCTCTTCCTTTCACCAGTGCAGTCTAGCCAGTGGCTGCACCTAATTCCATAAGGATCAGGATGCTAAAGACGTATTTGAATCGTTCTTATCTATTTGCAATAGCAACACCTGTAACTTTCAAGTCAATGGCAGCATGTCCAATATATAGAAGTAGGTAGCTTTGATCAGGAAATGAGCAGATTTATGTTGCAATAAACAGCACCCTACAATAACACAAGGCTGCTAACTCAAAAATACAGAAAAATGACTTAACAGTTCCACTCCAAGCTCATGCATCGAACCCTACATTATCTGGTGGGGTTTTTTTTCAAATATAAAGAGGTAGTTCTAGAATCATAAGACAAGTGGCAAAAACTTATTCAGCCTGTGAAGATAAAACCAAAAAAACCTCTAGTGCATGTTGGGGACAACAGGCCTCTTGCTGCTTATGACCACAGCATTCATGTGGCAGCCACCACTTATGCTGAAAAGTAGCATTACATAATAAGTTATTTTCAGTTTCCTCATTGCTAATTTCTTCCCAGTCATCCAGTGCTTCCTCATTACTGCCTGCTTTAGAGGCATCCACCAGATGCCACGAGAACACAAGAGTATCAGCAGGAGAGAAATGGCACAAGCAAGCAAGAGAAAGCACGTCAGTGGCAATAATGGAGTCAAAGACCCATTTGTGAATTACAAATGATAATAAATGCCAGTATCAGATACCTGCAGATTCATTATTTTTTTTAAGTGATATGCCAATGGCAAGAACACTTACTCTGCAAACATTAGAGTTTACTTATCCTTTTATTTGCTCTGTAAAGGGTGGTAAACCAGCCAAGTAGTAATACAGATGTTTAATTACCACTTCTGTTAATTAAAACAGATGGCCACCACTGTATTCACATCACTGTCTAGCACCATCTCCGTGGAACTCTGGCAAATTCAGGTGTGCCAGTGTTCGAGCCTTTCAAAAAAATACACCAAGAACACAGAAGTTTGAAAGTAGGAGTGAGCAAATTGCGCAAATACTCTTAATATATTTTCCTTCTGAATTCCCTTTAGGGACTAAGGCCTGTGTAACAAAGACAACAAATCAGACTGAAGTCAGGTGTATTTATGAACAGAAAAGAAAGCTCAGGAATAAATATTTTAGGTCAAGAAAACATATATCAATACACACAATTCTAGAACAGAACAACCAATTCCACAATATAATTGTTTCTCATACAAAGCCTGCAGTTTGAGCTTTGATAAAAGACATTGTAAGTGACGATCAGAGCACTTGAGAGTCCTACAGGAGCTGGGCTGGGTGTTACAGCCCCCCCTGCGTTTCCAACATGACTTGCTGCAGCTCAGCTTTGCTGGGGAGCGCTGCCCGCTGGCTGGCGCTAGGAGCCTGGAAGGGGCTGGCTATGCGTGCCGCTTCTCGTCTTCAGCTGCGACTGGGCGATATCTGCCAGGGCACTCTGGATCTTTTCCAGCAGCATATCCCCACGATAAACTACCTCTTCCAGACGGGCAGCAGCTTCATGATTTTCTTCTTCTAACCGATGCAGACTAGCAGCCTTTAAAATAAAAGGGATAAAAGTAAGGATCTTCAAATGTAATATAAAATCAACTTTAGTAAAGGACGGTGATGGAACAGTTAATGCTCCCTAGAAAAGAGAAAGATTCTCTCTCTAGCCCCTGAATTACATACTAGCAACTTCAAAGCAACACACTATAGGCTGCAGCCTAAACCAGTGCATATCCACATGGAGTAAACACCGCCCCCCCTGCTGCCCCAACAGAGATGTTAGCTTCTTTTATACTACAACTCTTGGCTTAGTACAGCTTTTCTTGATGGGAAATGAGTATTTATCCCCCTACCCACTCCCTTACTGAAAGGTGCTCAGCAAGATGAAAGCATAATTTATTAACCTTTCCAACTAAATAGCACATTTCAGATGAAACTGTATTATTTAACCTTTTCTCCTTCAATATTTTGTTTCAGAACCAAGCTGCTTTTCAGTTAGACAAAATTTAGTGAAATAAAACATTTTAACATCAAAACACTAAGTTATTAAAGTTTAAAACTACTAAAACTTGTTCTAACTCATTAACAGAAAAGACAAAACAAAAGGTTCAAATAGATACTTTTTTAAAGCCAGGTTTATATACAGGTCCTTAAGAAGTCATGCTTAAACTAGCTGGTAAATTCTGTCCCCATATTCATCTTCTGTTCTGCAACACTGATGTCTTTAGTGACAGCTAATATATGCATGAAGGACTTAATAGCCCTTGGAGGAAGGGTCATAGAAGATAGATAGCAAAAGGTAAAAGTTTGGAATTTAGAATCCAGCTCAATTACTTCAGTCTCAGTCATTAAATAGTTGACTGCAGGTAAGCTGCAGATTTGAGCAGGATATGTACGACCAACTTCACCACAAGGGAACTCAAAAGAGACGGGTAAGTTGTGTTGGGCATTAGTGTTGCAGCCCTTTTATCATTTAAGACAAGTCTCAGACTTGAAACATACCAAGACAACCTTAGGATAAAAAAAAAATTGGTCTAAGTACATCTCTATTAGCCAAGTATCTACCACTTCTCAACAAAACCTATACTGTGTATTTTGGAGTACTTCAAGCATCTTCCTAACAGTCTTTTTAAAGAATGTCAGAATATTTAATACTGCACCAAATTAAACAGCAAATAGAAATCAAAACTAGAATCAGTAAGCGACGGAATCTGAGCTAACTTACCTCAAAACCACACCAAACACAAAAGATCAGAAATTCTTGTGAAATCAGATTCTGCATTGACAGAGCAAGAAACTGTTCAAGTGTCACCTCAAAAGGAAAGCACACCCCTACTGGACAACCAGCTCCTCTTTCCAGAGCACCTGGCTTTCCCTGCATCAGCTCTCACTAAGATCAGACCCCGCTCAGTCATGGAAGAAGCCTGTAATTTGTCTGCGGCAAGAAAGCTGTCTTCAGCTATTAAATACGCAGTTACATGAAATTATGCTGGGGTTAACAGGCCCAATTAGTATGTTCAGCAATTTTTGTGACTAGCAACGTTTCCAAATTTAACCTCCTCTGTTTAGAGCCAAATGGGATGTCACTGTCAAGCCATTTGTATTTGGCCCAGCAGGCACCTCCAGTATTAGTCTTTTGTAAAATGCCTTTGAATAGTTACAGATTATCAACCCAGGTGTAAAACCTTCAGGTGATCTTAAAGCAGTTCCAGGGTTCTCAGAGAAACAGCACTCTGCATCATGTTGCATTCTAAGAAAATATTTGATGTAAATTTAGCAGTTAAGAGTCAAAAAGAAAAAAAAAAGATGATGCTGTTTAATAGGCAATATCTATAGAAATAACAGCCAAAAAACCCCAAACCCCAACATAGTGGCATTCATTGAATTGCAGGTCCAAGGTGTTTTTTGGAAGTGAGAAACAGCTGAGCATCGTGAAAGGGTTCACAAGCTGTTTGCAGCAGCTCAGGTCCTGTAAGGCAGGGGACAGAGATTGTGATTCTGGCTGCACCTGCTAATAGCTGCCCAGCCAGTAGCTGCTTTCTGTTCCCAGGCTCTTCCTAGAGCACCTCTGGTCTAAAGAGAGAAGAAGCCAGACACAAAAGCACCAAATTTGGCCGGTCCAAAGAAGGACACTATTACTGAAAAGTAAAAGAACTGTTTTGTGACAGAGCTGGAGAACCCTGCAAACCCTTAACAACCAGAAACATTGTGGAAGAACAAAAGGCTTCAAGTAAGATGTCAGTTGTGCAGCTACAAAACAAAATGCACTCTTAATGAGCAAGAGAATGCAAAAGATTATCCAAGGGGAAAAAACCAACAAAAACCCACAGTGCATCAGTACTGTAGCATCTGCTGTATTAATATTTGAACAGCTGGGGGAAAAAAAAAAAGAAAAAGGAGTAGGAGTTTCCAGTACTGTGGTGTCATGATGAAAGTGGGTTTTAACATTCTAACAGAAAACTAAGTTTAAAATATTCTCACTGTGCATAATCTTGTTTAGAACTATATGCAAGCTCAGTATTTCCACTAAGGCTATAAAGTACTCACAGGCTACACTCATGAAAAATTCAGGCTTATATTAAAATCCTTTTTCAAGATTACATGGCCTACAGAGTAAAAAATGTGTTTTAGAAGAGGAATGTTTGCCTTCAGTTATGTTTTGATATTTCAATTAAGAACACTCTTACCTGCAAAGCTGCTGTCGATTCTTCACTAGGCAGGGAATCTATTAGAACATCAATATCTTTTGCAGTTCGTGCAATCAATGCTGCAAACAGTTGGGCGTACTCTTTAAGAAAGAAAAGTCAGCCCACTCAGTACATTATTAGAAATAAGCACAATTCTGCATGCACAGCTCAGAAAATTCTACAGACTTGAAGTACACAGGTGTTAAAAATTCTCTTACTTGAAGAAAACAATGGTATCACAACTGATGGGAACTCAACAGTATTAGAAGATGAAGGTAGTTTGATTCCAACCCTATACTAAACAAGGTAACTGATTATGCAAAGGGCTGGGCTTTGTACAAAGGAGAAAACAGCTAGAACTCCGTCATGGTTAGCCAGTTAAGAAATTACTAATACCACTATTAAGTGTCCTAGTCACTGCATTAAGCATTGAGAAGTAGCTAGAAACTCATTTGACTTTTCAATCCTTGCCTTGAAATCTCCCACTAGACAAAAAAAAAAGAACACTAGAAACAATGTAAAGACAGTGATTCAAATAGATGGATTATTTAAATCCTGTTAAGCAACAGATTGTTAGTGAAAGAATTTGAGGGTTTTCTTAATTAAAAAAAAGAATTCCTATTCAGCCACAGAAAAAAGTTAAATCGCCTCTGAGAAATGGAAAAGGATTTAAGTTTATAATAGACCTTCATTTAGCTGCTTTATCATTGAAAGAACTGCATGGACTTTTAATAAGAGGCGCCATAAGCCAGAAACAAAACCTTCCCATTGAATTGTGTCCATTCAACTTGAATTAAGTTTATTACTACCGCTAAAATATTGAACCAGCCCTTTTCAATTAATAATTTAAGATTTTGCATATTTGTTTATGTTTTGGTTCATGAACAATTTGAGGAAGCAGGAGACAAAATACTTTCTAATGGCAAAAATCTATAGAAGAGATTGACATTCTCAAAGGTACACTTGACTTGAGCTAAAAAAAAATAAAAAAAACAAACAGCAAACCCCATATATCCATTTAAAGATTACTCAGGGTTTCCACAGGGTTTACCTGTAATGTGTTTTAAGGCCTTCTTATTACAATTTTAAATAAATAAACAAACATAACTGGTAGCTTTGTTTTGCCTCATCAGCATCACTAACGTGACTGCATGATCTTACTGAAGTCACTACATTTGGAATTTTAGAAAGACACAAATGAAAAGAGAAGTCAGTCATGACCTACCATTTTAAGACCTTAAAAAAGCCTCTAGCTCCTCCACCACGCTGATGCCAGCCCCTAGGACAGCAGCAAGTAAGATGAAGAAGCAAACAAGCCTTTCTGCTGGCTCTTCCAACTAATTCCAGTACCAGAGAGCAAACCACCATGGACCAATGAAGAACTACTATTCAGCTATCCTAGAAAATGCATCACTGTGCTCCAAACCAGTCTCCCCTGATATTCTAATAGACAGATCTCATACAATGTAAGATGTAAAATTTGTTGGGGGGGAGAGGGAGGAAAAAAAGAAGAAAAGAAAAAATATTCAGGATTAGAATAACATGGTTATTTAAATACTATCCTGAAATTCTCAAATCAGAGAGAACTTTTAGTTTGCTTCCTAATTTCAGTATCTCAGTTTCTTATCCCTCTCAAAAAAAAAACCAAACCCAAAACCCAGAAAAAACAAAACAGCCAACAACAAATGACAAATGCTAATGGGGAGATTCAATATGACATTATTACTTAATTAATTACATAAGCAGGTAATACATGGAGAAACACAAATAATTAAAAGCTTATGACACAGACAATTTTAAACTCACACGTGATTTCATAAAACTTAACACTAATTCTTTCTAAAAAGACTTCTTGGAAATAACTGACAACTCACAACCTCTTGCAGCAGTCCTATTAAAATGGTTTATATCTGTAGAGCTACTACATCTGTGCAAAGAAACCAGCACAAGAAATACATTATAATGTTTACAGAACACTTGAAATTACAATTCCACTATCACAGGTGTTATGCAGCAAGTGCAACTGACACCAATTTACAACTTAACTTCAGTCAGTCATCCAGTTACTGGTGGAATTGTTTGCTGAGCATGAAAAAGAGTGCAGGTTTTGTATTATAGAGTGTACCATATTAGAGCACGTTCGTATTTCATTAGGAGAAAGACAGACTTACCTTCTGTTGGATTAGCAGGCTGATCTTTGTTTATTGCCGTCTGAATGTTGCTGAAAGAGGCTGGGGGGCCGCACTGCTGCAACACTCCGATAGCATTACAGAATTGGTCTGCGAGCTGCAAGCAGCGAAGAGATAGTGAGTTCATTTCACCACTAAAGCTATTTCAATTTTGATCTCGCATCCCAGTGGGCCCCGCGCAGCAGCCCAGCCGTGCCCCAGCGCTAGGTGGGAGCGCACCCCCGCAGCC
>NW_009258671.1:5875430-5876314 GCF_000687185.1 Egretta garzetta | reverse complement strand
GGCCGGAGCCCGGCTTCGAGGGGGCAGCGGGGCTGGAGACCTCCAGGAGCTGCTTCTGCAACGCGTACGCCGCGGGAGTCTTTCGCCGCTTCCAGCTGCCCTCCTCGCCGCGGTACAGCCTCATCTGACAAGAGCGTTCTTCTGATGGCGCGGCTGGGGTTATAGGATTTTGCTGGCCCGCGAACGTAAACTGGGATGCGGGGCTCCCTCGAGCTCCTCTTGTTAGAAAGCCCAGTCACAAACTACTGCACGGTAGACCAAAACCCTCCGCGCGTTTTTAAGGGGTTTACAACTATAACCAGACAGGTTCTTTCCTGGATTTCCACGGGCGGGATGGATGCTGGAGCGAGCCTGGAATAAGTGAGGCTGACGGCATGTGACCACCCATCCCCTTGCAGGCGCTGTCTGCCTGTGACCAAAAGCCACGGGCGAGCAGTTTGAAAGCTGAGCTGCGAATAAAGAACGACTGAGGCCTCGCCCAGAGAGGTCAGCTACGACAGTGGCAAACGCCAAACAGGCTTTTAATATCTCCTGGATTTTGACTTACAGAAACCTCCTTCAGCAGAACAAAAATAACCTCAGCAAACTAGATAACCTGCGGGAGAAAGGCTGCCTGCCTAAGCACGGTAGGCGAAGGCAGGGAGAAGAAAGTACGCCCGTTTATCTGAGAGAGCTGTAAATGTGGATCAGCGCTCATCTCTGTGTTCTTCTTACGCCGGACTGCCAGCTTCCTTTTGCGTTTTAACTGGAAACCGGATGAAAGCGAGCTGGTGAAAAAATAAGCACAACAGGGGTGATCGTACAAGGCTTTTTAGAGTCTAGGTTCCGACGCAAGTTCGTAAATGAGGCCCAAGTAACAAATCGAAAACACTGCCACCCCTCCC
>NW_009258671.1:5836190-5874633 GCF_000687185.1 Egretta garzetta | reverse complement strand
CGCCGCCCCTTTTTTTCTCTCATTTTTTTTACAGCTTAATCGCCATGAACGCCATCGTTTTAACTGTTACTTGGATCTGCTATACTAATTTTTACCATACTGTTGCAGGGATATGGTACAGGCTGATGAGTCGGGTGTAGAGTTGTATTCTTCTAAGGAAACAAGGTGACGTTCACTACCCATGAGTTACACGAGAAAGAAAACAAAGTTAATAGTGTGGGGGTTGTTTTTTTTTTTTTGACTGGTCATGGGTTTCCAGCACCCTGCAAATTGTGCATTGAAAACCACTGTCCCTATAAAATTAAGGAGATGAGCAAAACCCCTTAGAATTTGGAGCTTGGTTTCTAAAATTATTTGCTGGCTGTGCTGATGTAATCTGACTTTATTTGGCATGGACTCTTTTTTTGTAATTCCCCTGTGTTTCTGCATGTGACTAAAATAAGCATCTGGAGGTAAGTGTACTGTAACGAGTATAACTTGTGAAGATTTAACAGCTGCTTACTTTTTTTCTGGTTAAATTCTTATCTGTTCAAATAAAGGAAAAAATTACCAGTTTCCTTTCAGAGATAAACAAGCAGTGCCTTATGTTAGGGCTGATGTAAGTCTTCTCTCCTTATTTTTTCTTCATTTTTAAACTTGCCCCTAGTGAGGCTTAATTGTCCCATGGGTGAAATGTACTCTTGGTATACTTTGTGAGGCTGCAGGACAGTGTTTGGAGTCAGTCTCAAGTGTGGAAGACTTCCTCCCTTTCTTCCCCCCCTGCCCAAGTCTCATGCCCAAGGTCTTAATTAGAGACACAAGCGTTCCCTGCTTCTTGCAGGCCCTAGAAGCTTGGGCTTGGCACCTGATGGTGGCAAGCAGGCCTGAGAATGAAGGGTCAATATTCTTGAATCTGAACGTTTATATTAAAAGATGCTGACAAGCAATTTGTCTCGCAGACCTGGTTGAAAATGGTTGAGTAATTGAAAAAATGACTGAAAATGTGCTGATTAATTTTTTTACAGTATGTAACAAGGCAGAATGAATATGGGACTAAGCTAACTGATTGGCCTTGAAGGAATGTTGCTGTATTTCCTTGCAGAATTGAGGGTGGAGGGGGAAAGCATTTTCCTTATAAAAAGCTAATAAGCTGTGTAATCTGTGTACCAATGTCTAGCTGATCATTAGGCCCTTTAAACAAGGACACTTGCCTGATGGTTCACTTATTTGAAATTGTCTTGTAGTTATTCAGTCTTGGACACCCAGCTTTGCAGGGATGGGCGCTGGTATCTCCTAATGCTAGAAGATCCTGCTTCATTTTAAAAGTGCTGATAAGTAAAACCTGTGCACGATGGCCTATATCACCTCTCTGGGGTTCTGATGGGCTGCAGCTCTTCAAACTTAGTATTTACACAGAAGTGTTTTATGTATCATGTTTGTTACCTCCCAGGGAGCTCCACCTTCATGAAGTAGGAGCGCAACTGGCCTTGTTTGCTACATCCAAACCAGGTTGTTTAGTGTTGGAAAAACTAAAGCAAATTTCTTGTGTAGTCAGGATAGAACAGCACACTTTTCGTAAAGGGAGCTTATCTGGATTAATTTAGCTTGCGCTAGCTGTTTAGTCTATGCAGAGACAACACTTTAAAACAAGAGGTTCACACAAAACTTCAGCTGTCTGCATGGGACAGCTGGTCACTTGCATCTTGAAGTGTTATTGCACAGACGTGTGAGTGACATCTTAATCGACAGTGCCAGCAATGTGACTGAGGCCAGGTCTTGCGTGTTCTGGCTGATAATCAAAGTGGATTACTGGAACTGTAAGCAGGTGAGATGGGTACTTCTTCCCTCACTTTTCAGACTGTAGAAGGCCTCGTGACCTCTAACTTGACTGGAATAGTCTTCTGGTATAGGAGTGGGGCAGCTGATGACAAGCCACATTCTGTGGCACTGTCTGCTTTAAGCATCAAACTGTGCTCTAAGCATGAGTCTCAGTACACATGCAATTAAAGTTTAGAAGCTTTCGTAAGTCATCTTGCTTCTTCTGGGTGGGGTGTCTTTATTTGGGGTTTTACTAGTGTGGGAAGATGGAGACCTTGAAGCAGGACTCTGCTTTGCATCTATGTATGCATGGCCTTACAGGTCTGATATAATATGGCTGCTGGCTTTATTCTGTTAAGTAACTGTATGCTCATGTTTTCCCTACTTGGACTAGTTTTCAGTCTGAGCTTGTATTTCATCTCCATTAAATGTTTTCATGTGACTACTTGTTGACATACTCCCTACACTGGAAGTTCTTCTTACCTCTTAATTGCATAAGCTTATTCTGTATATCCACTGTAGGTTGGTTGGCACAGAGCAGAAATGTGTTTTCTCTGACTGTAGAGAACCTCTTTGTCTGAGGCAAGGGTAATGCTTGAGCGTGGCACTGTAGGTAAAGACTGTTCCTGTATGAGCAGCAATGGTATGTCTTCAGCTGTGTTTCTTAATAGAAATTGGACTGCTAGGTGTCATTGAGAACCTTGTATGGTTAGCTGTTTATTGTTGATGAGGAATGACATCTGACTGTTGGAGCTGGAAATGTCGTTTACTTAAAGCATCAAATGAACAGAGAGCCTGGCACTGGATCAGCAGAATGGAAATGGTTCGAGCTGGGTGTTGCTCGTTGGGGAAACTCCATGTCACAGGGAAGGGATGATAAATGCTGAGCCTCTGTAGAGCTGATTACCTTGTTGCTTAGGGTTAAGAATAAGGACTTCTGATCTCAGAAGAGCTCTGAGCAGTTCAATTCCTTTGCTGTTTTTACTGGTTTTGCCCTTCATGTGGGAGAACAGATACAACGTGGAGTTACAGAGTGGGCTGTTGTCCACTTCTGTCCATCAGTTCTTTTATGTGCTGGATTATCTGTGCTCCTGTTGCAGTATTGGTACTAGTGTGCAGAGTAATACATGCTCAGTGCTCCATCTTTGCTCTGCTCTTACTCAGTTTCAGCAATGCTGACTTCCTTTAAGGATGTTTTCAGTTGATAATCTCTATAACAGTGAGGGTTCCTCTCTTGTATCTAACCCAAAACTACTCTGACATGCAGTGACCATCGTACTTCTCCCTACAAGGCAATGAAGAGGAGATAGTCTGGCATCTTACAGGGTGTTTTTCAGACCTTTACTCTTTGAAGCAAGTGAAGCAATAAAAAAAGCTGGGATGCCTGGGTTTTGTTCCTGGCTCTCTTGCTGACTTACTGGGTCAACTTTGGTTCTGTTTGTTGTGCTACCTTCAGTGATATCAAGCTTGCCTAACGAAGAAGCTTACATGCTGTGGTGGGTCCTGTCTGTTTGTGGAGGTCTTGATATCTGTCCTTCAAAGCACCTTTGACAACATCAAACTCTGTATGGCTCAGGTAGTCTAATGCCTGTCTGAGAACCTGTGATAGCAATAGGCTTGATGAATTGGGAGTTAATTTGTCTTGCTCTCCATGCTGCCTTTCTGCCTCAGAGCACCACTGGTGACTTTTTCAAATGACAGAAAAAGGGAAGGCTGGAAAGGTGCTGTAGTCTGTGGCCACGTAGCAATTGCTCTTCCAGCAAACTTCTTCGAAGGTTCTGCTGCTCTGCAGTGCTTGTGAACTCTCCTTTTGGTAGTTTTTCAAGCCTGGCTAGAAGTGTGGTTCAAGAAGCCTGTGAACAACAGGCTGAAAAATAATTGTCTGATGGATGTAGCCATTCTTGTTCTTCACCCTGAATCTATGCTCTTCTGTCCAGACTTTGGTTTAAAATGTATGTCACATGCACTGTTTCAGGAGCAATTATGCAAACAGTAAAGCAATGTAGAACACCATACCTTAATTTACCACACTAATTAAACTTGAGAGAGTGCCTCTGACATTTACAGTCTCATGACCATGTTGAAGTAGTGGCTGCATGTCTTGCTGACAAATCTGTTCTTATTTATGCAGAAGCCTCTGGGTGTGAGTACAGAGTGGAGGTGAGAAACAAGACACAGCAATGCAGGCTTTTTTCCCCTTGATGTAGAGCATAGAGAGGATGTATATGGTTTCAGCTTTTTCCTTAAAAGAACATCTAAGTGTGAACATCTTGCGGTTCAGGAAACTGTGCTGAAGTTCTTAAAGGTCAAAGAAAAACATTTTTCCTGCATTCTAAGCTTTCACTCCAAATTTCTGAGTGCATAGATGTATAGTCTATGCCTTTTGAATGCTTTTCTTCAGTATTTGTAACACTAGTTGCATTTCTGGTAGAACTTAAGAGCTAAGGAGGAAAGAGGTCTTGTGAAGAGGATGATATCTGAATGCTGCTCAAGGGATTCTATCAGAAATGGAAGAATACACAAAGCTTTTTTTGTAGCTCTAATTTTACATTAATTACAGTTTGAAAACTTGGACTAGAAACTTTTTCTACCTTAACACAAACTGCAGATGATGGGACAGAAAAAGGAAGAATCTGTTTTTCCTCCTAGACAGGTTGATCCCTGTATTTCAGCTGGGGTTTTATTGGTGATGCAGTACTGGTATTAATCTAATTTTGGGGGTGAGCATGCAAGAGTTGAAGTTAGCAAGATGAGAGGAGTTAGACTTTTCTTCCACTGTGAGGTGAGTGGAGGAGGCATGAGAGTGGGAGCTCACCTCTGCTTTACATATCATCAAGAGGCAAAGCAGCTGGCCAAAGATGCCAGTTCTTGGCAGGGGAGAGTGGAAAAACAACAAGAAAGGAGTTAGAGTACTGGGTACAGTTTCACATGAGAAGACTGTATCCCTTCCTTTTTTGGATGGGAGACCACCTGAGTCACCAGCAACTGTGTATATGGGATGGTGGTGTTGATTACTCTGTGCTTCTGTCGGAGTACTTGACAGTATCAACCCTTTACACCAGAAGAGGCAACTTTATTGAGGGAAGTACTGTGTGTGTGTTTAGGCTTGATAAGCTTTAGGTCTGCTGGGCTACTGTGTGTGCATGCAGGGGAATTCAGGGAAAAACCTGAAAGGTATTGTGCATGCTCTGCAAGCATCTACTCTGCATGCTAACCACCAACAAAAGAGAATCTTGTGGCTTCTGTATTGTTGCTTCTCTTTCCTCTCTTAACATCCCCTGTCCCTTGAGAGCCCAGCATGGGGAGAAACCAGGCTTTCTTGCAGGACTTGAATGACAAGCCAAAGCTGATTCTCAAAGAACCTTATATCCTAGGTCATGTGGTTCTCATTAAATTAAAAAGACAGTGGATCATGGGGTTATGCTCATCATAAGAAGAAATAGTCTTGGTTGTGTCTTGGAAAAATTGGTCAGATTTTTAGATACAGAAATCGATGTCTGACGGTCTTAATTAAGAATAGCATGGGAGCAAAAGACATGTGAAGTAGCTGAAAGTGGGCAAGTATACATATGTAAACTACAGATTTGACTGTATTATAGAAGTTGACTCCAACTCCCATGGTCTGGGAATTCACCCAGGAAGCCTAACAGGTATTGTGCAAGTTGGCTGGCTAATACACACATACTCGCCTGTATTTGCCAAGGAGCAAGTAGTCCGCAGTATCCTCTCCTATTTATGCTACTGAATGTTACTTGCACTAGCTGGGCAGCTGCAGTTAGTGTCTGTTGCTGATGAGCTCAGCTGTATCAAGTACTGAGCAGGTAGTCCTGCCCTGTGTGAGTGCCAGGCTGCACAGTGGGTTCTCTAGCTGTATCTGTTCTTGTAGGTATAGCTCTATGTATGGTAGTCTCTGAAGCCTTAATACAGCTTACAGGATGAGAGTAGCATAAACCAACAGCTTGCTCTGTTCCCAGCTGACTCATGTTGGACTACTGGAAGCTTCCAGGCTCCCCTTGGTGATTGCTTCCCTCTGACCAACAAGAAAAAAAGTGGTGGGTTTTTTTTTTGTAACACAGGTCTTCTTGAGCTCTCCTTGGGAAAATTCAGAAATGTGCTACTTAACCAGACCAATCCAGTGGAAGCTGTAATCAGGAACATTGCAAGCAATGTGACTGTCATCATTTTTCAAGTACATGCCCAGCGAAGTGATGTGGTGATATCCTTTGATAAGGTATGGTAAGAGTGTCACTTCTGTTCTTACATGCTATTTTTCTTTTGTTAAAGGAGTCGTCTATGGTACATGTAGGAATATGGAACTGAAGCTATATAAATAATATTAGTATTTTTCTCACATTCCTCTTAAACAGTATTAGTCTAGCTTCAGAAATCCTTTCTTGTACTTATATCATAGCTGCTATTTTGGAGGACTGAATGCTAAAGGAACTTTAGTGCTGGTGTGAAAAAGTTTCAAGGATTGTGATTCTTGGTGGAAGTGGGCCTTTTGACATGTGATGGCTGAGTACTGTCCATCAGCTTGTCAAATTAAAAACTGATTCATGATTAAGCATTTGCCAGATACCTTATACACTAAGCACAATCACTTTGGGATGTTTGTCTGCTGTTTATGTGGCTGGGATCTAGCCACTACAGATATGATGTCATGTTGCACCAGCTTCTTGTCCTGAATCTGATTCTCCTTTGGTGGCACATGAAGTTCACCCATGGTAGTCCAGTGAAGGCTGCTACTTCTAGAAAGCAATATAAGCATGTCTACTGCTGCACCCTAGCCTCGCTTTGTCCCATCATTACTAGGATGCAATCTAAAATACTGATTTTTTTTTTTTATGGTGCTGTGAGGCTCTAAGCGGTATTTGAGCAGAATGTAGACTAAGCTGAAGGTAGTAGATGGAGATCTGACAGCTGCCATCCAGTTTCCCTCTCCCCATCAGCAATTTCTGAATGAGAATATATAGAGTGTCAAGGAGTATTCTGGGAAGCTTAGGAGACGAATAACCTGTAACACAAGGCACCCAGCTCAGTCAGTTGTCTTTATATTGGTGAAAGAGCCAGGATTACAGGGCTAAGGCATTACTGTTGCACCTGTTTGGTCTTTGATTACCACTGGTAGAATCTTCTGCTATCAGTTCAGACACTCTTTGCATTCATGGACCTTACCAGGACAAGGACAGCAGTGCATAAATTTCGCTATAGTGCTTTTAGGGCTAGCCCGCCTCTAGAAATATGAAGCTGAGCCAGACCTTAAAGCCTACCAGGTCCAAAGTGCTTTCTTACAGTGTCTCAGATAACTGTGGCCTTCTGAGACAGAAGCACATTTTCCATGCTGAAAAATAGATTTGACTGCAGGTCAATTAGTTATTCCAGTGGCATGAGTGTGATGCTGCCATTGCTGCCTGATCTTTCCTCGAGACCCCTGATTCTGAAAAGGATGGTGGTGGTGGGCAGTGAGCCAATACCTGACCTGGCTCCAAGCGTTGTTGTCTGGCATGGCTAGTGCTAAGCCAGCTGTCATACAGTCATCTCCATTCTGGTGGAGATAGTGAGGTGCTTCTGCACTTTGGTTCCCAGAATGCCCTTTAGTAACATCTTGCAACTTTTTGTGAGGGATATTCTAATCCTTTGCACCTTTACAAGTCGATCCATTGCTGTGCAGCAGTAGACTTCAACTAGCTAGATTTCTCTGCAGTTTGCTTGTCATTATTAACTCTTCAGTAGTCTCAAATTTACCACTTGGTTTTTTTGAGCCTGAACTAGGCAGTGGGTGCTGTTAGAGGCCACTCCCTTTCTTCCAGCTCCTTTTTTTTCATCTTCCTTTTTTACTAGCTAGCTAAGGGCTGAATGCCTCCTGCGTGGCAACTGGCACTGAAATGTGTGCCTTACAGGTTAATGGCAGGAATGTGACTCCTGTGCCATACATCAAGCTGTGGTGGAAATAGTCTCAAGAAGAACTGCTTGTTTATATAATTTGTTTCTGTTCAGAATCCATCTGTGAATAGCTCGGGAACTGGAGTAGACAAAGGACTGGTTTCCATCCTTCGGCCTCAACAGAGCGTGTGTACATGGTACCTTCGGTCACTGGATGCTAGCCAGGTGTTCAGCACGGCTATTTCTATTCCCTATATGGAGAAAGGTATGTTCTTACTACTTGTTAAGGAATACCGGCTCTGATTATTACAAGTTACCTGTGAAATGAAGTGTTGACCTTTCACAAGTGATGTTTTTACGTGGTGCAAACGTGATGGAGGTGCCAGAAATTCTTTTGAAATGGGCTGAAAAAGTTTCACTGCTGAATTGCAAGTCATGTGTAGGATATACTGCGTGGCCTTGTCATGACTTTGGCCTTGGAGTACAAAACTGCTATGCATATGTATCGAGACCTCTGTAGTGAAACCACTTGTGTTGTCTGCAGGACTAGAACCTGACAATTTTATGTGCTTGGCAAGCAGACTATACCTGCAAGCATGTGCATTGCTGAGGTCTTAGAACTTTTTTCATATTGTGTATGGGGGAAGTAGAAACTACTACAGCTTTCTTTTCTGTGTTCTAGATCCTATTCCTGGAGGCTGCAATCTAGAATTTGACTTGGAAGTGGATCCAAATATTTACCTAGACTATACATTGGTTGATATACACATCAAGTTTGCCCCTGCAAACTTGGGATATACCAGGTGTGTGGAAAAACTTTCAGTGCACTAAGCAAGACCTCCTCTGTCCTGTATTTTGCCAAGGTCATAAAACAAGATTCTGCTGGAAAGGCTGACCATCCAGCTGCTGGCAGAAATCTTATTTGCTGCAACAAACTGAGAAGTAAATGAGGAAAAGGAGGAGGGGTAACAGAGAAAAGTTGAGAGTTACATCTTGTGGGAGAAGTTATGCAACTTCAGATGTGCAAGCGGTCAGCAAATACTGGATTTTCCCATTCTTCATAATGACATAATCCGTTTGAGGAGCAGTTGTGTATTATAGCCAGTTTCATTCTTTTACTGATACAGAGCATGATAATGGCCTAGAGTTTTGTTTAATGTTGAGACTTCAAGTTATAAGGCATTATGTCCTGAATGGTGCTGATGTCGCAGGGAATGGGGAAGGCTATGTTCAGAGCTGTATGTATAGCATGCATGGAAGGGGGAAACAACAACAACAACAACAAAAACAAAACAAAAAAAACCCACAAAAAACCCCAAAAAAACCCACTAGTGCTGTGATCTTTGGCTGTTTTGACCTCTTGGAATTCTTGTGCTGGTTCCTTATGGCAAGTCATAGGAAGCCTCTGTAAATGTAAAGGCAGGTACCAGCACAGATGCTACCTGCATCAGGGTAGTTTTGCATAATACTGCAGAATAGAATATTGTAGTCTGTGTTCACAAACATTTACGGTCTAGTTTTGAATTAATTGCTGGTGTTAACCTCTAAAGAGTAGAAGCTAAATACTGCCAACTTGGATGGTAACTTCTGAAAACTAATGGTAAGATCTGGGGGCTTGTGCTGGGCACATAGCTGATCTCTTTCTAATTGTAGAGGAGCAAACCCACCATCCTGTGATTCGGGGACTGGTCAGAACTCCAGATGGCGACTGCGTTATGATGTCTACCAGTACTTCTTACCAGAGAACGATCTTTCTGAAATGGTACTCATGAGCCACATACGGAAGATGTCTGAGGTGCAAAGTATCAAAGCTAATGGCATTAAAGTAAGTCTGAAGCACTGGTGTACCAGGCATGTGGCAATATCTTAAGTTTTCTCCTCCCTTGTGGCTCATCTTCCTTGAGTGGTGACATAAGCATGCTGCTGATGCTTCAGGCTTCTTGCTTATATCTGTGATTGCTGGCGAGGAAGTATACGGTGAGTGATGCATGCAAAATGGTTAACCACTCTCTCTTGGGATGGAGATGGCTAGTTAGCACAGCCTGGAATGTGGCAGAATTGAGTTTCCTTGCAGTGGGCTCTGATATTGGGTAGATGTTAGTGACCAGTCTGATGTGTTTCTGTCTTACATTCTTTTCTCAATTAAACAAGCTCTTATTGCAGTGTCGTCTTCCTTGCTAAATGCTACTCTAGCCACAGTGCTTCTTCAGCAATGTTGAAGCCAGCTTGCCTATGGCAATACTGCCACTGAGTGCCTGTAAATCCAGAAGTTGAGACGCTTCTGACAAAGATTGATAGTCTCCTACAGTGCATGGTAGATGCTGGGGACTGGCATTCTCAGATGCTGAGAACTGGGCAGGGAATGCAAGGAAGAGAGGAGGGAGGGGAGTATGGTGGAACAGGCCCCATCTGGAGTGGCATAAAGAGATCTGATATACTAGAGTAAATGCTTGCTGCATGTTTACCTACACCCAGCAAAGAGATTGGAAGGGATGGACAGATGAGAATCTCAGTGGCCTTGACCTGTCTGGCCTTGCCGGGGAGGAGAATGGCAGCCTTCCCTGGTTCAGAGGCCAGACCTGGGTTAGTAGATTGATAGGGGAAACTGAACTGTGCTCTCAAGTGGGGAGGAGCAAAGCGTAAGAGTGAGAAAATCCTCTGCCCTGTCAGAAAACATAGTATTGTTGGAGGAAGTGTCGCCTGTCCTATAAGCCTTTAATGTTTCAACTGGTAATACTGAGACGGTTCAGAATAAGAGTTCTTCCCTGCAGTTCTGGCTGATCATCATCTTTGAATTGCTGAGAATTCCCTCAGCTGTATGGGCACATCAGCATTCCAACAGTGACAAGCAGTTCCTTGCAATTAAGTAATCTTTACCGTTTCCAGATGCTTACGCTGACAACTGATGACAAGACCAATGTCTACTTTTCCTCACTTCCTGGACAAGGTGTGATCTACAATGTCATAGTATGGGATCCTCTTTGGAATACTTCTGCTGCATACATACCTGTGCATACATATGCCTGCAGCTTTGCTGACCTGGTGGATAACTGCTCTTCTCTCAGTAAGTTGGGACTTGTACATCCTTGCCAACTCATTTCAAGCTTGTTGTGCTCCAACATGCTGAGTGGTGCTTTTGAGATTTTTTTTTTTTTTAATGTGTGAAGGAGCTTTTTGTTCTGCAGTAGATATATCCTGTTACTTTGAGAGAGTCTACTTCTTGATTGAGGAGAAATTCTAAATAATAAGGCTAAGGAGAACTATTAGCAATTGAAGGTTTAACTTAGTGGAGGCTTAATATGTGGCTTGCAAATATATAGCTTTTAACTCTGTAGTGCCACTCTAGCTTTTTCTGTTTGAACTGGATATGTAATCTTAAATCACTTGTAGGACTATTGATGCTGTATGTGAAACTAGGCTAATACAGCATGAACTAGATGAGGATCGAGCCTGATTTTTCCAACTGTGCTGGTGCTAACAGCAATTGGTAAATTATGAATATTTTAGGTGGAGATAGTCACCTAAAATAAGCAAGAAGATAATGCCAGCAATATCAAAATGACTAGAGTCATGCTATTTGTACAAAGCTATATAATGATAGAATTTGAAGAGAAGAGCGAAGTTGTGATTCCCACTACGACTGTGGAAGGGACAAGAATAATGGGTAGAATGTGGTTCATTAATCATGAGAACAAATCTTACTTTTTTTCTTATCATATACTGTAACACAAGTAACTGTTGTCAAGCTCAGTATTGTCTTAAGACAACGTAAGACACATTGTCTAGGCTCAACCCCTTCTCTCTAATTCAGAGAACTAGTAAAATGTGGTTTACTTGTTTCAAATAGCTTAAATACCGGTAAGGATTTTGCCTAGGAGACGGAGGTGAGCTGGTCCTTTCTGTTGCATGGAGAGTATATTAAAGGGAGATCATGGTGAAGGCTGTGGTGATAAAGACTATAGCTGCTGCCTGGGTCACTAATCCTACAGCACTGAATTTTATAGATGATTGGTTGTCCCTTTTTTAAAGCTGAGCAGAGAATGTTCAGGTAAAGCTGTATCAGTATTATAAACAGCAAGTTACAGCTACTTAACTTCTGTTACAGAAACTTCAGCGTTTTGAAGGAGGAGGAAGCTCTTGATTTCTTAATCAGACTGGAACTACTTCAGTATTCTGTTGGAGATCCTATCAATACAACTGTTAGTTCAGGCATTGCAGATCTGCTTACATGGTGTGTCTGAAGGAGTGGCAGCTATTAAGTTGTCAGTAGACTCACTGGCAGCAAACTGACCTTACCTTAGCCTCACTGTTGGGACTACTAGGTGGAATGCTCTAGTAACCCTTTCTTTCTTCTTGCAGGCAAGCTCTCTACCAAAGTATTCTTCACTGCTCTTGCTTTTCTTGGTCTCTTCACTTGCTTTTTTGGACACAGATTCTGGAAAACAGGTACTGAATGTTGGTGTGTTTTTCTCGTAAGTCTGGTTGGAATTTCATAGATGTAACTTAGAATGGTGCTGTTATTCTAAGATTCACTTGATAGTGATTATGTGCCAGATAGGTCCAATGCTTTCCTTTTACAGGATCAGAGCTTTTAAGCACAGAGCAAGAAGTTACTGGTATGCTAAGAACAGAAACTTAAAACTAGGGTGCATGCTAGGCAACATAAATAAGTAATTTTTTGACTATTTAAAGGGCTTGAGGACACCCCTTTCCAGAACAAAGTGTTGTCTGGATTGCCTCTTGTGCTTCTTGACCAGTGAGCTGATACGTTCTCTCGCTGTTGTAACGTGAAGATGTCTGAAGATGTACTGAAGTGGGCTTGGTATGAAATGATATGACAGTGTACAAAATCTTTTTTTCCTTCTTCTCTAGACTTATTCTTCATGGGCTTCATATTCGCAGGATTCTTCTTCTTTGTATTTATTACAAGGGTAACTGGCCTTGGTTATGATGGTGAGTAGATGTGTTGGGATACCCCTTGCTCTTTACAAAGTATTGTTGTCATTGTTGTTCCTTTAAGTAAGACCTCAGTTGTGCTTGTTGTTGGCCAGCCTTAGGAAGGATAGGAGTATGGTACCTGGGTATTTGAACTGAGCTCTGATTACTGTAATAGCTGAATACACAACAGAGTAACTGTTGCTTTCCAACATCAATTAGTGATGCAGAATTAATAGCTGCAACTGTAAAAGACAAATTTAAGTGTCCATCCAAGGAAGATGCAAATTTCCAGAGTTTCTAAAAACCTGTAGCATACTTCCTACTTTTTTCATAATGGGTGGACCTCAATTTCAGGTCATGCAAATTTTGTCTATAAAATGAGGGTGTGGAAGGTCTGTATCCTGTTTCTTAGACTAGCAAGAATTAGTTCCTTTTGGCTTGGTCCTACCTCATAGTTACTTTTTTGATACATGTGCATTAGCTTTTGCAACCATAACTGCCCTAGGAATTCAAGGAACTAATGTACATAGTAGCAAGACTTTAATTCCAGTCCTGTGCTACTCTTTCAGTAGCACATCCTCAGTTGCAGACTGGAGTCTAAGCGAAATGCATGAAGCAAACAGAGATACTCTTGTTTGGCTTTTTCAGTGTTTTCATTAGGTAACAATCAAGCATGTAAGTAAAGCTGCTTGAGTGCATTATTGCAGTAACTGAAGTTTTCAGACTGTTGGAATTTCCCCTTTTCTTTTCCAGTGCGTCTTATTTTGACAGCAGTAGCTGGAATTATTGGAGGGCTTTTCCTGGTTGCAAGCTGGTGGAGATTTGGCTCTGTCCTACTCTGTATGTTTATTATTGGACTTGTCCTGGGATTTCTCTTTTCATCGACAGTCTTCTTTACTCCACTAGGTAGGCACTGAAATACTCTTCTGTAAAGTGCTTGCTATTGAGTGATGTATTCCTGCTGTGTTATGGGGACACTATAAGGCTCTTAAGACGAATGCCACTCTGGTTTATCTTAGTGTTATATTTAACTTTCTCTTCCCAGTGTTGGGAGGAATAGAGCTGTACCTGAAGCCTTCTTTCAGGTGTGCTGTAATTAAAACTACTTGCGGAATCTGCACCAGTGGGAAAAGGAAACTGCTTATTCTGGAGAGAATTTGCTGAGGCTCTTCCTACCTAAGCTGCATGCCATCTCAGCAGTCTGTGACGCCAAGCAAGGTTGCTGAGCTGGAATCTCTCTGGGACATCAGAGCATCAGCCACACTGCTTTTTCTATTGTAATTTTAAATCTCAAAACTCTTAGTTAAGCTCCCTTGGTGGTACAGTATTTCATTCTCCAATCAACTGTTTGACTTGAGCCACAGTTCTGTGATAATACATGCAGTCCCTGGTTGCTCTTCAATGAAGTAAAACAGTGACTTGGCTGGGGGTCAGCTTGTGCCTTCTGCTTAATTGACAGGCCTTAGAAAGCAGGGGGAACAAAGTAGTGTTTGAGCAACTTAATTACTCTTCCAAAAGCTAGAGACGTTCGTTGCCTTGTATTGTTGTGACGGCTGTACTTGTACGACACTCCAGAGTCAAACATGTATGGATGCAGGTTTATAGATTATAAACCTCTATAGGCAATAAAAAGGCTTCTTATTGGGTAGAGGTACTCTGGTGCTTTTCATTCTTACCAGGTGAGTAATGTATACATCATCAAAAGTCTTTGCTTCATAGACAAGATCTGCTGTCCCAAGTTAGAGTACAGGACCTATACTCAACTGGGACAGTCTTTCTGTTCTTGTTTTGAGTAATTGTGTTACAATGCATCTTAATCAGCATTTGAGCTCAAAAGCTTTTCCACACCGTACTCTAAGATTTCCGAATGTACAGAATCTTTGGGGGGAAAAAGCTTACCCCCAACCACTAACAAAAAAAGGAAATGTTTTGGTAACTAGTAAATTACATGTAGAATATGGTGTCTTTGCAGGAGACTACAGGGTCTTCCGTGATGATGTCGTGTTCTGGGTGACCTTTTCTTCTGTAGCCTTAATGATTCCAGTGCTTTTTGTTGGCTGTCCAAGAATTGTAAGTAATCTGCGCTGTTACCTCAGGAGGAGGGAGGAAGAGGTGTCAGACTTCTTAATGCAAAATGTAGTCCTGTGGGATATGCATAGAAGACTTAATACAGCTTCACGGAGCCCAGCGCAGGACCAGCTCTAGGGAGTTCCTGTTCAACCCTACTTGGCTAAATAGTCTGTAAACAAAGGAATGACTTTTTGCACATTGCATCCACTAACACTTGCATTTAGTCAACTTCTGCTGTCTTAACAGGCTGTCTGGTTAGCAGGTGTGCACAGCCAATTTATTCTAGAACAATTGGTACAAAATACTGCCTTAAGGAGGCGGGGAAATGGTGTTTATCAGTCTCCTAAAGCTGGGTTTTTCTCCCCCTCTAGCTGAACATACTGGCCTCTGGAATAGTAGGCTCTTACGCAGTGATCCTAGCTATTGCTTGCTATGTCTACACAAGTCTTGCTTACATCACCTTAGACCTACTCAGAAGGGTTCTCAATGATTACTTCAGCAGAGCTTACACCAATGTGCCTTTTCAAACAAATGGTGAGTACTGCTCTTAAGACTTCTTTAAAAAAAGAACTGATATGAAATACTTATTTGAGAAACCGCTGCCTCTTTAGTTCCATTGTAAACAGTGAGTGCTGAGGGTAGGAAAGGAAGAAAGGAGAACATGGTAAGTAGAGTGTGAGATTTAACACCCAGATGATAAATTTGAGCCCTCCAAAAGAAATACTGAGTAGACACAAAGGCACCAACCTTCCAGCAGGTGTTATGCGACAAAGGCCCTTGTGAAAGGTGCTTCTCAGGCTTGGGCTGCCTTGCTGATGAGTTTGCAGAACAGGCAGTCAAAAGACCCGATACGGTGACTGAGCAGACTCATCTCAAATCCCTGTGTGTTCTTGCCTTTTCATGGATTTACTCTTGGCATGTGAGGATGCAGAGACAAATACTCCATTCCTTTCTGTTGCTAAATTTGTTCAGTGGTTGTGCTTGGGAAAGGAAGGAATGTTCTTTTTTGATGTAGGAATCTGTTTGTTTTCTTTTTTTTTTCAGACTTCATTATCCTGTCAGTGTGGACAATGCTGGCCCTTAGTGGAGTAACTGTGCAACTTCGCCGAGAGAGAAGTGAAGTGCCCTTCCCACCGCACCCCTATCTTGCCTGGAAGCGGGAAAGGGAGCGCAGAAGCACCAATGTCTTAGACCCTAGCCATCATATCCCTCCCTTAAGAGAGAGGATCCATAACAAGCTACTGCATATCAAAGAGCTTTTTCAGAAAGAGCAGCCTGCTGGGGAAAGAACTCCGTTGCTTCTGTAACCTGCCAAATAACTGGTGGGAACAGAGAGGAATGGTGAGACGAGTGATCCAGCAAACCAGCCAGTGGTGCAGGATTTACTGCTGCCAATATGTCCCGCTTAGTAAGAGGAACATAGTTGCTCAACGTGGAAGAAAAGTTATCTGTGTGGTACACTACATGCTGGTTTGTGACTCTTTCATCAATGGCCCACTCAGCCTGCTGTAACATGCGTATGCCTAGCTGCAGAATCTTGTACTAATGGTCAAGTACAGGTATTTACCTTGTGGTGATCTAGTTTGATGTTTAGGTATGTGAAGTATAAAACAACCCTTAGAAAGCAACCTGTACTATGCCGGTTCTTCCCTCGCAGTGTGGAAACCACTGCTGAAGTATCGCCTGACTCGCTCCTGAAGGGGAGTGGTCTGTCAGATTGCGAGGGATGAGAGATAAGGATGGTACACAGAAGGCATTCTTCTGGCAGGAACTGAAATATCACCTTCTAATATAGGTGCAAAACGTGTGGCTGCAAGACACAATTGTTTCCAAGAAGTATTACTGAACCTTGCAAGCTAAACTAAGTGGCTTGAATTTAACTGCACTGAATTAACTGTTTGTAAGTGTGCACACTGGGGACTCGGGAAGCAGACCTGATCTGAGACAAGAAGACTTTCTTCCTTGCTTTTGGATTGTTCTGTAGCAAGCTGGTCATCTGGTCTCTGTGCAGAGATGACTGCTAAGAGAACACAAGAGGTTTGCCTCCTTGTTTGCTTTCTGGACAGCCTGTGGATTGTTTCTGCTCTGGTATAATCTCTCTAGATGGTGCTGTCATAAAAGAAAATACTAAATAAGCTCTTTGTAGCCAACAGCAGTTTTTTCCTGGAATTGTTTGAAACACTACTTTTATTTTTAATCAATATATCTTTTAATTTTGCCTTTAGGGGGTGAAAACAGCATACAAATAGCAAAATACTGACCAGGATCCTTGCTGACTGAATGTGTTCCATGCCAATTTGTTTTGCATCTGCCCAAAGCAGAATGTAGTATAAAAACAGATAAGGGACCACTCTTGTGCTCAGTGGAGGATTGCGATCTTGTGCAGTGGCTTTATTCACTTCCTTAAAAAGAAAACAAACAGCCTTTTTTCAAAATGCAAAGTGGAGCATTGTGGGTTTGACTCACATAAATGCATGGTGATCTGTAATGCATTAAATGACAGTTGAAATCTTGCATCCTCTATCTTGATATGGGTTATGGTGGCTCTTCCTTCTTAGTCTCACTAACTTCATACCTTTAGTGTGGGCAGCAAAGTGTGAAGTCCTTCCTGCCTGAAGGTGAGTGGCTGTTCTGCTACCTGAATGGAACCACCATGAGTGAATACCCTAGTGGTGGAAACTTCAGTTCTCGGCCACCACTTTACATTCTTGGTAGCAAGTATGTAAGAAACAACTCTTTGTAAGGAAACTGGCAAAATAACTTTATCTGGGAACATAGTTGAAAGTTAAAACGCCCTAGCAATAGGAAGGAATTAATTACTTTTAAATTACTCTACTTACTGGCCATTTTTCTTTGAGTAAAAGGTTAATGACATAGTATCTGAGGTGACTGAGCTGGTCTGAAGTTTAGCAAGACAAATCCCATGATTGCTTGGAGTGGGAATATTTGCTTCATACAGCAGAGCAAGGCTGAGATCCTGAGATTTGGGTCTTGCTTTCCCTGGTTTCAGGCAGACTGATGCTCGCTGCCTGCCCTTACCGCACTGATACCGAGCATGTCTTTGCCATATTTGATGGCAAGTAGCAAACACTTATTTGGTATATAAATGCTCTTAAACATGTTTACCATGGTTGTTTTTTATAACTGCTGTGATTAACATTGTGGAAGAAACAAGTTTAACTCTAATTTTCTATATCTTTTATAATAAAGATGTCTTTGGAAAGACTGTTGGAACTAAAGGGGTCTCTTTGAATTCAATGACACTTTTACAACTTGGCTTCTGTCTTTGGTGTTGTAGGGATGGTTTGTTGAAAAATTTCTTAGCCCCTCAAGGGATGAATTGCGGGGCAGGGGAAGAACTTGGCTGACCTGTTGTAAGGATGTACTGTAGTTAGAGTGACACCCAGAGGCTGAGAGTGCAGTTGTGTTCTGTATGAAACCAGTGAAGAAGCTCATGGTCCAAAGAGGTTATTTTAGATAGCTTTGTCAGATCAGTTTCTAGAGGACAAAGGGATGGCTGTGATCCACTTCTTGACTGGAAACTAGTCTGCAAGATCATGTAGGAAGTCTATGACAGAACTGGGCTTTGAATTTCCTCCCCCCCCCCCCGAGATTCTGACTTGGAGATTTTGGGTGGTTTTCTTAATACTGCTAAGAGATAATATGGGAGTTTCTTTGATATTGTGTAAGCCATAGTGAGTAACAGTGATAATAATCAGAATACACTAACTGATCCAATGGGGTGCCAAAGGGGTAATTTTCAAGGCTTTTTTTGAGGCAGCTGCAAAAGGAAAACTACCCTGCTATGCTTCTGTTGTGACTGCAGAAGCTCTCATTGGAAGCATTTACTGCCTTGCTGTGTTAGCTGCACTACCTTGCAGTTTTGCTAGCTTAAAATAATGCTATCTGATGCTCCTGGGGAATCTAAATCTAAACTATGTTGTTCTAGGTAGCAATTCCCCTGTAAAATCGAGTGTTTTGAAGCTTCTTGTAAGCTGAAGCTTTCTGGACTATGATAACTATCTAATTTGCGCTGTTGTAGGGAATCCTCCTGCCCATGATGGCTCCAGTATACTTCTTTTGCTGAATTTTCTGCAGTCTTCGCTGCCCTGTAATAAAGCTGCAATGATCATGTTGTGGTACTTGTCTTAGCTGCTTGTAGAGCTTTCCTAGGTCTGTGTGTGTTCCAGTCCTGCCTCAAAACTGCGTGAAAAACTGTCTTCCTTTGCCCCTTGCGCTCTCAGCCATGCTAACTTCTCCTAGCAGTTAAACAGGCTGTGGCACAAGTGGACTTGAACACCAATCTTTTCAAAGAAACAGATCTTCCTTTGCTCTTGTGTCTCCTGCCTCACTTTAAAAACACAAACCCAGCCTGACTACTGCTTCGTGGAGTAGGCATGTGGGAGGCAGCTTGCCTACCTGCTTCCCCAAATGTTCCGAAAGCATGGCTGAGAAACAAATCATCATAGGTGTACTTTGGAGGGAGGGAGGATAAACTCCCCCCTCTCCTAAGCTTTGTATTTTATTTGGGAGCAGGTTATGGAAAGCTATAGAATGGGCCCACAAAATAAATGTTCCTTTGTCATGTGTGTGGTTCCATATCCTATACAAGTGGCTCTTCTTACTGGGATGAATGGTGTGGTGTAGATCTTCCAATCTAATAGTCCACGCTGCTAGTGCTTGGTAAGAAGAAAAGGTATGAGTCATTGTTCTTGGATCTTCTCACCTGGTTGGTAGAAGTATGTTGCGTATATCAGGTTGTAAAGCACTTGGAACCATTTTGGGGACTTAGCTGCTGGGTGTTATGTAAAACCCATGATAGAGACTTCTGAGAAAACTTTGGCTTTGTTTAATACCTTGCTGTTTGTGGTCACGAGCCTGGCTTTGAGAAAACTGAGCAGAATGTGAATGTTGTAGAGTGCTAGTCTGAAACAAAAACTTGGTCCTGTGAAATGCACTAATTGGCTGGCATCTTTCTGGTATTGCTGAGAGAGAGAGACTTTAACATGTCCTGGCTTGTTTGGTGGCTTGCTTTCAAGCTGTTTTGTTTTCCTGTCTCTGCCAAAACTGTATGAAACTGCCCCAAGCAACTGGATATTGAAACAGATGGTAAACCAATACTTAGTTTAAAACTGCTTGAGGACCAAAATCCTTGTTGTTATGTGGCACAGACATCAGTAACTCTTCAGGAGGATGTTTTTATTCTTAATTAGAGGCTAAGGACTGAACTCAGCTAACAGGTAGATAAAACTGGTGATGTTCCTAAGCAGGGCTTCATCATGAAGCCCAGCCAACTGCAGTGATCTCTGGTGGCATGGGGTTTGGGTAGGAGAGAAAGTGGTTTACAATTTGCCTGTTTGAGTGCTATATGCTGCAGAGGGAAGATGGACCCCTTATGTCTCTGCTCTGGCCTCTCCTGTGTGAGATCTGTTCCTCACTGCTGTGCTTGGGCTGACCTATGTTCTGCTGCTCTCGGGTGAGCTTGTCAGCTCTGGAACTCCTGGTGAGCTCTGCTCACAAAGAAAACATTCTCTTCTTCCCATCAGATCTCCTGAAGTAGGCCCTAATATTTTTAACTCTTTCTTTAATTTTTAGGTGATTAGGTTAGCACACTCCTGGTCCTAACCAAAAAGTGCAAGGTGTACGTTGGAAGAGACCTTTAAGATCAAGTCCAACTGTACTTGTCCGCCAGTAAACTATATCTCCAAGCACTTTATCTGCCTGTCTTTTAAATACCTCTGGGGATGGTGACTCGACCACTTCCCTGGGTAGCCCATTCCAGTGCCTGATAACCCTTTCAGTGAGAAAATTTTTCCTAATATCCCATCTAAACCTCCCCTGGAGCAACTTGAGGCCATTTCCTCTTGTTCTATTGCTTGTTACTTGGGAGAAGAGAGCAACACCCACCTTTCCACAACCTCCTTTCAGGCAGAAAAGGTCTCCCCTTGGCCTCCTCTTCTCCAGGCTAAACAACCCAGCTGCTCCTCATCAGACTTGTGCTCCAGACCCCCCACCAGCTTTGTTGCTCTCCTCTGGACATGCTCCAGGGCCTCAATGTCCTTGCTGTAGTGAGGGGCCCAAAACTGAACACACTATTCAAGGTGTGGCCTCACCAGTGCTGAGTACAGGGGGACAATAACTTCCCTGCTCCTGCTGGCCACACTATTTCTGATGCAAGCCAGGATGCTGTTTGCCACCTTGGCCGCACTGCTGGCTCATATTCAGCCGGCTGTCAGCCAGTACCCTCAGATCCTTTCCTGCTGGGCAGCTTTCCAGCCACTCTTCCCCAAGCCTGTAGCATTGCATGGGGTTGTTGTGACCCCAGTGCAGGACCTGGCACTTGTAGCTATTCGTCATCCACTGAATCTTCCTTCCTGCCAAGTTGCCCTTACCCAGCTTTTGCTTTTCTCTGCAATAGCAAAAGAAACAAGTGAGGTATAAAGGATTTCTTTGGTCCCCTCCGTATCTGTCTCTTACTCCAACCTGGAATGTGTGCAAAAATGGCCTTTCCCAAAGCCTTCCTTCTGTAAGCGTTCACTGATGCTTCTCACCCCAGTGAGTCTCTTCAGCTTTTGTTCTGTCCTTGCCTAGAGCTGTCCTTTATCAGAAAAACAGGAAGCCCTGCCTAAAACAAAATGCCCCATTTTAATATGTGCGTTTTTCACTAAGCTTCTGAGCTTTTCATCTCTCTTCCTAAAACTGGCAGCAGCGTGCTGTAGGTTTGCACGTGATCTTTGCAGCGGTACTTCTGGTGGGATTTATTGTAACTTTGTCCAGTCAATAGTCAGAATAGGCAGCGCTGAGCTTTTGGGAAGTAAATATCCTACAGGTAATCATCATAAGCACTAGGTCAATGTGTTCTAACTCAGCGGCTGAGATGCACTGATAATATCCCTGCCTATTTAGTTGAGTTTTGTCAATATTAATTTGATTAGGTTGTCCCTTCCCACACCTTTGATTAGTAGGCTTTGATGTTTCATTTTTCTTTAGAAAAAATAACTCAATACCATTTTTGTTTCTTCAAGGAGATGCTTGTTGTTTATAACTTTTTTTTTTATTGATCGCAGACCTTGTCTGCTAGCATGTAGCTATAGGCAGACAGCTGTCTCCTGTTTGAGTATGCAAGGCTTTATACTTTCATGCACACTGGGGGAAGACAACTTCAAAACAGAGCAATAAATTAGCTAATTTTGGGGGTGAGAGGGAGTGGGAGGGAAAAATGGTTGTGTACAACTTGCCTGTCTGCTTCAGAACTGGGTCTTCACAAGTCTGCCTTGTCAAAAAAAGCACTCTGCAACTTTTCCACATTATTCTTAGTGCCTTCTCGTGTAACAACAAATTATCTAATCTGGTCAAAACAAGCTGGATTCATTTTTTTTATCCTGAATGCTCTGAGGAGAAAGTTGTGTGCAGGAAGCAAAAAAGCAGATAGTATGTATCATAGGAGGCAGCTGTGCTGTTTGCCTAGCTGCCAGTAATTTAATGAGTTGCATATGATGATTAATTTAAAGAATTGTTTACTGTGTTCCTGAGCATAGTATTGGAAAACCTAAGACATTGGTTGCCCTGCATCCATCAGTGTTTTTATTGTTTGAGCTTCCGACAACTGAATTTTCAAAAATATCTAATGCTTTCACTGCTGAAATAGCCATCCTCAAGTGTAAATCTCAAGGTATTTTTGGTGGTGAGAACATTGTAGGGAACTTATTCTTCCTGCATCCTCAAGTGTAAATCTCAAGGTATTTTTGGTGGTGAGAACATTGTAGGAAAATTATTCTCCCTGCCATTCTATAAAAAAAGGTAAAACTTCACCTTAGGGCAATGGGACTGCAGTTGGAGTTCTGCTTGTTTCCCTTGTGCTGCTGTTCTCTAGCTCGTGTCTGAGGAGTGTTGCCAGCCTGTACTTTTTCAGGAGTGGGATTAAGAAACTTTTCCCTCCCTGTTGAGCAGTTGCTTGAGGCTTTCTCTTTCTAAATGTAAGAGGAGATTGGTTCTTTTTCTGAACTTGGGGAACAGCTATGTTCTCTGATACACAGGGGTGGCCACGCTGGCTCCTGGGGGGCATGCTGCTGCTGTCGGAACACACAGGCACCAGGGACCTGGGTACCTCTTCTTGTATAGTCATTGCCATAGAACCTGTTTTATTTTGCAGCACATCTTAATACACAGGAGCTAAACAATTTTGTTTAAATTAGTCCACTCTGCTGTCATCAGTATGAAGTTCAACTGCATCGCAAATGAAAGAAAAAAGTGGGATGGGCAAAAGGTGAGGCTGACTGTGACCTACACCCCTACCAGGTATGTGCATGTGATACAGAGCAGCGCTCTGCTGCGCACGGGTCTCCCAGCACGCTGCAGTATCCTGGTGGAAGGGTAAGCCTAGCAAGAGGCCCTCTGCTGACATTATACAGAAATCTACTTTTCTGCTCTTTAAACAGTAACAGCAGGCATTTGTTCGTTGGTGCTGGTTTGGGGATATGGGCGGGAGAGTGTACAGATTCTTCTAGAGCAATAATGAGATGGTTTTGTTTGCACACACGAAGTTAAATGGAATTCCTCTGAGACAACGCCTTCTGTGACAATTGTGCAGACAGCTGGCAGCTCTTGCACACCTACAGCTGAACAGTGTTCCCACTGCATCTTGTTGCTGCTGCTTTTTTTTTTTTTTTTTTGGACTCCAGTGGCCATGTGTAGCTTGATGCTGCTTCCAGAACTTGTGTTGCCCACAGCACAATGTTGAAAAGGCTGGTGAAAAAGTTGCCTAATGTTAAACCTTACTCCTCTGCCATGTTCCTTCACTTCTAACTTAAGCTTTCTTTTGCTTTCCTCTCTCATCTTCCCACTGTCACTGTATACAACCTGTCACACTGTGACCAGCCCTACGGTGTTCTGTTAGCTAGTTTGACCACCTGTCATCTCAGACATCAGCATCTGCAGAAAGAACAAGTACATGTTTTACACTCAAATAGGAGAATTGGAAATTCTTTTAATCAGCAAAAGTGCTTCTAAAGCTTAATGTTTACCAACCAAAAATGAACACTTCCTAAGTTAATGTAAATCTTATTTTGGGTACCCACAAAGGGATCCTAGTAAATGTAATTCTGCGTGAAAACAGGGCTATTACTTCTGGATTTTAACATAATCTTCTAATCCAATGTATTTGTTAAAAAGCCAAAGCTATTTAAAGCTTTTAGTTGTACAGAACAGCCCAACTTAGTTTCAAGCTGCCCTTCAGTCTTGCCTTGGTTGACTAGCTGCTGCATGTATTTATGACTTAGTTTGACGTTAATTACCTGTCTTTAAACACAGAATTTATGATACTGAAAAAAACGTTTCTCTTCTGAGAAATCATGGGGAAGTGGAGAAAACACTGTTGTCATCTTATGAATTTTATCCACTGACATGCTCATTTACACATTGCAGAGAAAGGAACCCAGAGCTCGAACCAACTTGGAGTGGCTTTTTTTTTAATCTTCAGGAAGAAAACACAACTGGCACACCCTCTATCTTTTGATCCAAAAATCAAAGTCCTGTGGACTGCTTTTTGTTTATCCTTACTGCTCCTCTGTTTTGGTAAACTGTTTTCCAAGAGAAAATGAAGATTTTTACAGAGGATTTTTTCTTTTGCTATATAGCAATATGAATAAAAGTGCTAGGAATGGGCCGGCCTGCCTTAAAGTATAAAAATAAGCAGAGTAAATGGTAAAATCATGTCTTTTTTTCTTACATGTTACTAACAAGGCTTGTTTCAGATTTGGTACCTTGCTTTAATGATGAAGACATCCGTATTTTCAGTCAACTTTATTGATAAAATAAGTTTACTGTACAGTACACAATTCTAGCCGTAAATTCTTTTCAAGCCATCTGCATTACAAAAATAACAGGTATGCAATGAAAAATAGTCACTCCACACACGGTGAAGGTTCTTTAAAATCCTAAAGTGATCAGGTCAGGGGAATGACAGGGGAGACGTATCAAACGTGAAGAGTAGGAGTAGATAAATTAAGTCACATTTCTTTAATTTACAAAAATAAACACTAATCAAGCATTATTTCGTAATAGAGCAACCTTAAAGAACTGCCACAGACTAACAACCCTTCTCTGCTATCCAGCTCTGGAGACTGTATTTGAAAGACAAACCAGAAAGTCAGCCAAGAAACTGCCTTCAGCATTAGATGGATACAAATGCCTCTGATACCAATCAATGGCTGAAAAAACACATTTAGAAAGAATGACTTAATCAACTGAACCCAAAACTTCTGGGAAGCTTGCAACAACAAACCACACTCCGTTAAAAAAAAGATACTGCTTCTGGTAAGTCACCAGCTTGCAAGCTACAGTAGAAATGCAAAATCTAAATAATAGAAGCACTGGCAAAGTTTTTACAGATAATAATAGCAGACAAGTGTATTTTGTGCTTGAGCTAAAATATTCCCCCCACAAGTTTAGCAAGTTTGGAAATGGTTAAAACTTTTTTCCATGCACATGAACATCTTCGATATATTCTTAAACCTAGAAACAAGCTAAGATGCTCTAGAAAGAGAAGTAGCAGCTTCTCCATTTATAAAAAATGCTGTGAAAATTTGGAGAGCTTGATTTATCTGTCCTTTCCACACTCTTCAACTGAATTTCCTGGTATATGTACTAGTGAATTGGAAACAAGCATTTATTGTCTCTGCTAAACACCCCTCTTTCTCACCATGTCACTTTTCTCTTAAAAGCACTATGGGAAGGAAGGCAGCAACTGACAGCAACAGAACAAAAATATTTACCTCCCTATAAATTAGGTCACTGGGAACTGAAAGCTTACCCTTAGATCTGTGGTGCATTTAACCCTCAGCCCAGGGAAGCTGTACTGAGTCAAAGGAAGCTGTGTTTAAAGCTGCCACACTTAGAAGTGCCTGATGCTTAATTCTTCTTGTGTTGTTGCAACTGAAAATCAAATTTGATTAAGTAATAGTTGATTTCAGAGTAGGAGTTCAACTTTTTTTCCTAGGTGAGTTATTAAACAGCCAAAATATTCAATTCTGGGTGGCATTTGTAGATCTACAATTTTCTGTGGTTGCAAGCTTTCACTCTGCTGCTTTGAGTACACTTTCCAAGTAAAGGATATATTAACATGCTGGACAAAAAGTGATGATACACATCAATACCAGGGATGTTCCTGCTGCCTTGACCAAGAAGTGGTAACCTGACAAGCAAAAGCCAAATAGGAATTATTTTGGCACCTCTCTACTACAAGCCTGTCTTGTGAGGCACTTCCATTGTATCTGTGTTATGATATAAGCTGCACTTTTCCAATTCCTTTTCATTTCTACCTGTATGTCAGGATTAAAAGCAAGTGGTCTATTTGTCAGTATAGCACACTGCAATGTTTCCTAGTACAAATGTAACATGTACCTGAAACTTACCTAAAAACCTTCTCGATGACTAGTACTTAAGAAGGAAAAATTAAGAGTGTTGATTGCAGGCATGCAGGCTGCCAACTTTGCCATAGAGTTTCTCCCTCTTTCCCCCAACCATCTTTCTGCTGTTGCCATTTGGGTGTTTTCAAACTGCCATTTCCCAGCTGGGAAGCTTGGGCAGGCACTGGGAGAAGAAATAGGTGGGACCAATGTGGCTTCTTACCTACAGAGAACTGAGCCTGGTTTTCTCTCATAAAGGTAAAAGCTAAGGCAGAAAAACAATAAACTGGGAGCAGCTCTTCTCATGTTTTGAAAATGCAATTAAGTATATGTACTTTAAAGACTCTTCTTCAATTTAAGAAAATAAATATTGAACAACTGCAAAAGCATTGCTTATGTTTAAATAATTGGCCTTATAGTTGAACGGGTTACCCTGTGGCTAAATAACAGAAATCCTTAAAGCCTATGTACCCTTTCCATTAAGCAGCTTTGTTACACAATGAGAATTTATTAAACATACTAAAAGGAAAAAATGTAATGCGGATCATGCACAAAGCATATTCATAAGTTACTACTTCAAATCTTACCTTTATTATATAAATAGGTGCACTTAAACTTTGTATGAGCAATAACTTATATAAATTATGTGAAATCCTGTCTTTTACCTGTAAAATTACTTCATATAAAAATAATTCCCAATTCAATAAGTGCATTAATCCCTTTCCTACTGAAGTTAGATCTATGGCAATTAATCTGTCACTAAGGTTTTTGTAGAATACCAATTTTAATTTATTTTATGCAGTATAAAAGCCACTAAACTGGAGTTTAAGATGCATTAGCTTGCTGGTGCCCTATTCAGTAACAAGTGCTTGACAAGTGACCCCTGATACTCTGTTTGTAAAGTGTGCAATTGAAGCTTGTTGATCTCCAGAGTCTTTAGCTTTTCCTCAGGCTCAAATCGCTGCTTGTTACTAATCCTGACAGAGACGTACTCTCTGATGCATCTTCTTTCTTGAGGTTCAGGAATGATTCTCTAGTTATCTGAAGAATTTCTCTCAAGCCTCTGTTTTCTTGCTGTAACCAGAGAAAGAAAAGGCATTTAATAGAGCTCCAGAAAGAAGTCAAGATAACTGCATTAAAAATCTCCCCTCCACTCTACTCCAAACATGTGTATAAGGATTAAAATACTGATTTGCAGTCAGGTAGTGCTGTGTTATCTTCTAAAATTAAGAACATTAGGTTTCTGACCCTCTTGCTCTCTTGAATGGGCATTAAGCATCAAAAAAAAAAGTCAAAACACGATGATGGTTGAGAAGGTCACTTGAAAAAAAATCTCTTGTTCTTTCTACACACCCTGTCCCATAATGTCCTGCTTTGCTAGCACTTTTACTTAAAAAGCAATAGTGTTGACCCTCCGATGATAAGCAACTGAGACCCCTTCAAGCACAACATTGTTACTAAAAGAATAATAATATTTAAAAGCTGAAGGTGGGGGTATAATTATTTGCATCCTGGTGTCTGATTCATTAGGATGAATTTGTATTCTTTTCTAGCTTTTTTTGGTACACAGACTGTAGGACACCAGCTGGAAAATCTCACACCAAGGCTACCTTACAACTCGTAACACAAGGCTGTTTGAATGCAGCTGACAGGACTGGATAAAGGAGCAGAGGGCGGAGGCGCCCAGCACCTTCGGACACTCTGAAGATAAAGGGACTGAGAGGGATGTCTGTGAGAAGAGCTATGAATGTTTAGCTAAAAGGTAATTTGGGCAGGGGGAGATTGTGACCACTGACTCAATGCACCCACTGACTCAAACGAGAACCAGACAAAGCATGTGTGCCATTTAGCACGGGAAGCAGGGAAGGTGTGTCTAAGAAAGGGATAAAAGCCACAAGCCAGCCCAAGACTGTGGGGAAAAACAAAAGACTTGGACTGATGCACCTGCTGTTGGCTGGGCTGAGGATGGAACCCAGACCCATGATCTCCATCTCTCTCCCTCCCTCTCTCATTTTACTCTTTTGTCTTTTGTGTCTTTAGTAAGTAACACAAGGCACAGACCCCACGCGCATGGTGAATGATAAAACATTTCTGCTACTAATGAGCCCAGTTATGGAATAAAAGTTTTTGTCTACCTGCAGAGCTGGTGCTTTGTACATACAAAACCCCTTGGTGTTAAAAGGTTTTTGAGGATACAGTCTCCCTGCTCCTGCAGGAGCAGCTAAGGCATGCCAACTCTCTACCCAGATCCAGGCAGGGAGAGTTGGGCAGTGACCTCTCAGCAATAAAGCTGGAGAGGTCCCAGCAGTGGTGAGCCCTGGCTGTGTGGGAAAAGCAAGAGCTTTGCTGCTACCTGGCTGTGTTAAGCAATGTAAAGTGCCAGGCATCTTAATTCACACTGAGGACTGGTGACCCTGAGTCACCTCTCCCTCCTTGCCTGGCGGGGCGTGACAGACACTTAAAAAAAAAAAAAAAAGAGAGAGCGCAAGCTTAAGCCAGTATATAAATATAAATCACTGATTTCTAGTGATGAAGTATTGCCTATGTGAGACTTGAGAGCAAGCTGTAGTGGGGAAAATAGTATTTACGGTCCTCTCAACAAGGGAAGCGTAACAAAATAGCACGATGAGTGACTGGTACAGTAACTCACAAGAGATACAGTAACTCAATATAAATAGTTGTGGTAACATGTACTCCCTCGCTCTTGGTGCCACTGCTGTTTTGATTTCGTACTTACCTCTAGCTGAGTGATGCGTTCCTGCTCTTTACAGCCATGCTTTTCATCAATTTCAATGGCTTTTCTCATTACTGCTGCCATTTCTGTAATTTGGTCCACATGCACTTGCAGCTCCTAAGATGTAAAGTTAAAATAACGGCAGCTTTAGTAATATGTTTTCTGCATTATTAAAAATAAGCAAAGCATTAAATATGCATTTTGACTGCTGTGCCACTTAATAAAAATGCAAACACAGGCCTAAATTTGAGGAAGCAAATTCTCTGTAATTTTACAGCATAAGCAGCTACTGTGGTCCTGTTTATTTAAATAAATCTCGTTTGCCACACAGTAATCCCTTTTATAAGAATTTTATATAAGCTTAAATGACTGTGTCTTCCATAGCTTCCACATCTTCCAAGTTAGCCACGTGCTTGCTCCAACAAGGCCTTCCTGTGCTGCAGGGATTTATGTATATCATTTTGGATATGCAGAAAGACTAAACTCATCAAAGAACAGCAGGGTATGTGTCATTCTTTCAATTTGTTTGAAAGCTGATCTCAAGTCCAGTACAGCCAATACCAGCCCATGAGTAGGCATTTATCTCTTAAGACCAGGTGAAGTGGTGTTCCTTACTGTGTCATGTATTAGGAAACTCAGATCTGTCCTTAGCTCTTTTTTAGACACTTCTGCTTGAATCCACTTCTAATTCCAGCTCATCTGGGATCTGGACTTCAGAGGTCCTTGTACTCGCTGAGTTGTAAGAAAAACTTTTGTGTCCTTGCTGATCTCTTTGTGTCCATTCATTAACACTGGTAGGGTGCTTTGCTATTATAAATAACTGCTCCATCTCACTGAAAGATTCAAGAAGCAGGAAAAAGAGCAGTAGTTTGGTTTGCTCTTGTCCTGTTCCACTGCTGGGAGCAGGATGACAGGAGCCATTTATGTAGGCATAACAGCCTTTGCAAGGAAGCTAAATTTTAGATAATCTTTGCTGTTTGCAGAGAAGTCATCTCTTACCTGGACCTTGTTGGCTCAGGTGATGGTTTATTTGCTCACTGGCCAACCTATCAGCAGGAGATACTTAAAGGGTCACTGCTTCTTCTCCCCTGTAGATCTAGGTAAAGAGCCTATACCTTTGGCATTCATTGCTGTTCAGTTAAGCCAAATACTTTAATAGTATTTCCAGAAGCTTTTATTTTTCACTGTCTTTTTCTCAACTTGTCTTTTACTCCCACTCTACTATCACACCAGCCTATCCATGTCTGACCTGACTTTTGGACAAAATTCACAATAGCTAGTAACTACTATCAGGAAAAGCAAAACAGTAGGACTGAAATGAAGAACAGTATAGACTAAAGTTAAATCCCACCTTTGACTGGAGGTCCAAACTTCTAGCAGGTGATCAGTCTCCCTTTAAGCTACTAGGAATGATTGAACCACCATACAAAACTACCTCACCTGGAATCGTAAAATTTACCTGACCAAAACAAATATACATTACTAAAACGAACATTGGCCCCTTCCATCCTTTCTTCTCTGCCATTCTAATTGCCAAAGCTATGGGTTAGCTGTTTACTCATTAAATGCCCACTCATAGCATAGAGGGGAATAAAAAAAAAGGGGGGGTGGGGAATGGGACTTGTTGCAAATCTTTATTTTCTTCTCTGTTTCCACTGAAGGTCATTACATGAAACATTTTTTCAATGAAAAACTAAATTTAGCATGAAAGGAAGCTGTGGTCAGTGGTACAAGAATGAGTTGGCAAGGATGTGCCCTTGCGAAGGACTGGGAAGGAGTTAGTGGGTTTCAGATATACTGCTGTCCTCCCTACTTCCTGTTTTGCAAGCTTACGTGGGCTCTTGATCAATACGATTTAGGGCCTGTTCCAAGGTCACTAACGTTAGATCAGATGCTAACACAAAACTGTAAGGTTCTAGTCTGGAAGGCAGACGTGTAAAACTTAAGATGCTGTAATATCAAACAATGCAATCAAAGTGTTTCTTTATGAAGATAGCCTCAAACATTTACAAACACTTTTTGTATCACTCTTTTTTATTTGCCATATTTTTTTTTTCTCCAAAGAGAAAAAAAGAAACACACATGTTTATAGGCTTTGTTTCAGTTGAGTGAATTCAAACAGCACAATTAGGTCAGGGTCATTACTACCAACACATGTTTTTTTGTGCATACAACACTGCTAAAATAAATGGATTTTCTGTTTAAAGGAGGTGCTTGTTGATCTGCTGAAATCAATGATTTTTTTAATAATCTTTTGTAAATAGGCACTAAAGTTAATAGCTGCCACTTGAGAGAACAACAATTACTGGTACTAGTGAGATTAATTCCTTTGGTATGATGGATTTCTCAGTTAACAGGAGAGAAGTATTTAAAGACTGCTTCAAGGTTGTTCAATCTTACTAAATGTGAAGGCTGATCAGAAGAAGAAATAATGAAATTCCAGAAATCCTAAGTGTCAGGATAAGCATGATAAATCCTCTTCATCAGGCGTTCTTGTGGGATCAGATTTAACCAAAATGTTGAAGCCTAAATCCCTGTTTAAATAATATTGTTCAACATTTTTTTTTTTACCTCAAGCTTTTAACCCATAGAAGCGTTCCTAAATGAAATTTCCAAGTCCATTTCAGTTCAGATATAATTTTTACCCTCTTGTCTTGGATATAATTTACCTTCTTCTGAGGCTGTAAGATATCTTATACCATGTGCTAAGTAACTTCTTTTGAAAAGGATATATACCTATAATATTTTAGGAATGTATGATAAAGACATAGTTCTAATCCAGTAAATTCTTTCATACCAATCTAAGTAGTCCCATTGATTTCAATGACACTAATTACATACATGTGATCTTGTAATGAGGTAAGAAAACATCAAATTCTTAAACTTTATTTTCCCAGTTTGCAGACTTAGTTTGTTGAGGTCAAAGATGATCAAACACTTAGAACTAATGTTTGTCTACACAGTTACACTGCTCTGAGATGATTACGTTTCATTTAAAATATAATACTTTGTTAGAAAGCTGCTGTTCAGATATGTCAGTGACCTAGAATCATGAATTTTCCTGAAAATACATTAAAAAAGCCTAAACTATATATTAAAACTATAAAAACAAATATTAAACTTATATGAAGCTGCTGAATACTCATATATACCTCCCTCATGATAGTATACAAAGATGCTGCTTGACGGCACTTCACTTTTCTAGTTTTCAAACACTATAACATGAAGCACACCTAATACCAGCACCTTTCACCACCCATCAAGCATCTCTGGCTGCCCTGGATTCTACTTAGCAATCCTGATCAGTAGCGAAACAACCACGGGTTGAAGCAGGAAAGAGAAGTGTGTGCTCAGTTATTCAATATTCAAAAGAGCTTTTAAAATAGATTTTTAATTCAATATTCAAGTATTTTTTTCCCCATAAATTTTAAAAAAAAGCTTATTCCTCCTACTCTCCCCAGTAAGCACAGGTTTACTAGTTATTTGTTGGAGTCACAAGTGTAAGTTAAAGCCAGTGTAAATGTTTGATTGTTACTGGGATCTATGGGCATCTGGAAATATAATAGGGCAGTTGCCTTAAAGACCTAGGCAAAACAAAAGTAAATTAAGTAGATACAGTAATGAAATGTTACTTGATAAAAGCTTAAATCAGAAGCTAGTAAGGTTGACGTACTAGACTGATCAAGTTTCCTGTTCGCCTTTCATGGACTGGATTCTAAATAGTAGAACTTGTTAGTACAATGATATAAAAACTGAGACAAAGTGAGCTTTAAACTGATCCACTACAAACTAACTTAAGCGTTAACTGAAAAAAAACAAAGGCAAAAAACCACCTCATTACCTTGGAATGTTGCTCTTTTAACTTCATTATAATACTTGGATCATCCTTTTTGCTCGCCATAAGCAACCTAAACATCTGTTCTCTGTACTTGCTCATTATGAGTTCCAAAGCAGACTGATGTTCTTCAAGAGATGTGCGTAGTTCTACCAAGATAATTTTAAATTCAGTTAAAGTTTAACAGAGAAGAACTGAAACAAAATGCAAAAGTACTTCAGCTTGAGAGAACCAAAATATCCCCTTAGTTGAGTGTCCCCTCTCTGGGCACCAAGAAGTCTACGTAGGCTCTGCAAATGTCTTCGATGGTGACTGCCCTGGGACAATTCTTGTTCAGTCAGAAACAGGAAGTCTTTTGTTAATATGACTTCATATTCAATCCCTTTAGCTGATATAAGCCATCTTGAGCGTAGCTGAGAAGGGCTTTACTCTAGCCACGATAAGCAACACTGTACAAAAGCCACAAAAAAGTTTACAGATCTGTTTTAATCTGCACCTTGGTAAAAGAAGAGTTAAAACATGCTTGTGTTCAAAATATATTAAGTCAAAGGACAAATAACTCCTGAGATAAGGCAAGATTCATACAAATTGAGATCACTGACTCCTTCGCTGAATGTAAGTGTTAGAATACCTAATCCTATTCCAGGAGGAACAGTATATTCCTAGTGTACAGAATTCCAGAAGGAATTATACTACTGCACTTACACTACAACTTGTCCTGACTGCTCCTACAGTAGTTATTTTTAGCAGTGGGAAAACACACTTCCAAATAGATACCTATATTGTAGGAGTAATATTGATCTCACTTGTGCTGAACATCAGATAAGGATGGAAGAAGTCATTTTCCATAACCCTCTTTCCATTAAAGCATAGACCCAGTGGCTGGATGTTAGGACTCTCTTATTAGATTGCATTATGAACAGTTAAACCGACAAATTGAGATTAGAGGCAAAAATTTCTTCTACAACAATATTTAGAGAATAGATCAATGGTAGAAATATCACTAATTCCAGTGGTGCAGGATGGAACTTGTAAAGGATAGAATATTCATGTTTTACCTTTATTTTCCTGTTGCAATTCCCTAATCTGTCTGTTTTCTTGTTGGATACCCATCACTAATGTAGACCGAGGACGATGTCTTGCTACTTCATTGAGCTCTTGAATTTCTTCTTGGTACTAGTTATTAAAAAAAAAAACAACAACAAAACCCAAAACCAAAAAAACAACCACAACATATTTGAGTAACTGAAGGCAAACATTGTTCAGCTGGTCACAAAGGACCAGTTCTAATGTCAGTCGAAGTCTGTAACCAGCAAGATAATGCCTGTTTTTAAATAATAATATCAAACAAAGAAGAACACTTCTGAAGGTGTTGCTAACATAGTGACCTTTAAAGACACAAAAGTATCACCTTTCTTTTGTTTCATACCTCAGGTGTGTGTCATGGGCATTATTCAAATTTCAATTAATGCAGGTCAAATTCACCATCAAATCATTCAAAACTGATATACATACGGGAAAGAAAAACCATGAGGTATTAATCTCTAGATATTTACTGTGGCTTCCCAGTACCTTAACCCACAAGGCTGTATGGGTACACGGACCTGAACAAATGGATCCTGACTCTTAACAAATGGGTAAATTCAATACTCTTGATCTGAAGTTATGAAACCGCTGCATGACTAGTTATACCGGGATGAAGCACATGCAGGGTTTTATTCTTTTACAGGCCCATTAATATGTCCTGTGTTCTATTAAAATGACAGGATGAACTCCCATATGGAAAGTTAGTAGACACCTTTATAGTTTTTCCAGAAGGTCCTTAATCTAAAAAAGTGCCTTGACTAGCTTAACATCAGAATGGATGTGATCACGAATAAGCCTAAGAGGCTGCTTTGAAACAAAAGGAGACTGTGAAAAGATAAAGTATTCTGAACAGAAGAAAGCATGACAGGGCCTCTGTATGATTAAATATACACGTTGAAGTTAATAGAACAAGTAGTGTTTCATAGAAGAGCAAAACACAAGATACCACACAATGGTTTGTTAAGATACCAACCCCATTTCTACCAGTGTTCTTCAAACAAATGCTGGTTTTCAATATTTAAGCTGGAGTAACAGAGAAAACTTCTTCACAGGCTCAAACTAAACATATAAACAACCTATTTTTAGATCATAGTCACACCTATAATGAAAATACTTAGTATGGTATTAAAGGATTAACTAAATAACATACTGATTCTACGTTGTACAGTAGCACACAAAAATTATTTTAAATTATGTGTTTCCAAGTTATTCTTTTAATGGAGTAAACAAAGTTGAAAATCAAACCTGTTTCATTGCTTCAACCCGCTTGTTAAGAGCTGTAGTCTGTTCGATAAGCGCTTCTGCTGCGTTGTCGTGTTCCCTTAGCCGTTCCACCAGTGCTTTCGCATCTGCTAAGGCTTTTTCAATTGTGCAACTCATTTCTAAAGATTAGAAATGTATTATTTTCACAATACCACCTGTTTGCTATACAGAGAACAGCTATCTATGTGAGATATAGGTATAATATATTTTTTTAAGTCTAAAGTAGCTGGATACAACCTTTCCCTCAGAAACAACCAGACATTTTGTTGCCTTTTAGGAGTGGGGAAAATTTATCTATCTTATGAATACCCTAAAGCCTGTCTTTCCTTTTCCTCCTTTTTATTTGCTGTTGAGACTATATATCAGAACAAGGAAATGGAAGTTAACTTTGTGTTCTGAGGAGACTATCAATATACGAAATGCTAAAGGAGGACTGTTGAACATATAGAAACTAAAGAGGTGCGTGTCCTTCTTACGTAGCAGAGAAGAAAAAAAAAAAAGAATATTACATTAACAATTTCATTTTTCAATACTACCTTTTTTTTTGTTTGTTTGTTTAATGTGCCCTCCTACCAGTCAGGTATACTTCAAGATACTTCAGAAGTATAAATCCAGCACAGAAGAGAATGCCAAAGGACTACAGTGGGCTGGAAGATTTTGATGGATTAAATCAGTAGAGAAGGAACAGCTCAAACTGACAAGAGTAGCGAAAATTACTTGGGGGAAAATTCACAAAACTAAAGGCTTGTATCTTTTCTTCCTGTCTATAAATGAACACAAACATCACTGCATGGAATGAAACTGTAAAATTTTCAACAGCATAGAGGAGGACAGCAACTTAGCCAAGAAAAAGAACCGACTGCATAGTTAAAATATCAGCCTTCTAATTGCTAGAATTGCCAAACTTGCAAAACCTTTGTACATACTAGCATTTCCCAAGCTTTTAACACCAAGTTTTTTCATACTTGTTCTTGATTAAGTTTCGAGACTGAGATTTTCAGCCCAAGTTTTTATTTTCTTTTAAGAAATCTTGCACTTTTTCTGCTGAAAAGGAAATCTACTTAAACTCCTTGAAGGGTTCTTCAGCAATCAGACAGCAGCTAGAGGTTTATTAGACTTATGGACCTTATTAATATAAGGCTTGATATTTGGTTCAGGAAACTTTCTAAGGTACTGAAAGATCAACTAAATCCATTTCTTAGCCAGGCTGTTTGCTAAAGAGAAATTTTTGTAAGAGTAAATGGTCAGTGAGCCTTTCCTGAGCTACAGGAAAAAAAAAAAAAATACCCAAGCTGATTTTCGAACTTTCTTAGGCACCTTGACAAATCATAGCCTAGGATCTTTAAGCCAAGCTTAAAGAAATCCTCACATTTTCCCCAACTGACCTTTTCCCACTGTCCCAGGTAAGTAGCAGAAGTAAGGATATTTCAAACACCGGAAATTCCACCATTCCCCTCAAAAAATTTACAAACATTGCAGGAACATCCTGCCCTCGTGCATTAAGGTGGGGGAAAACTAAGCAAGACAGCAGCAGAGTTGGGAATGTTCTCTCTGAAGAGCTGCAACATCCTGCGAGGTTTAACCTCTCAAAAGCATTTTAACTGGGATAATTTCATAAGCTGCTCCCTCTGCGCTGAGGAGCACATGTAATATAAAAGCAGTTAGTTTAGTTTTTCTTCATAGATGGGTCTTTTGGGGACCCTACCGTCACAGAAAGGTTGAGACTTGCTTACTGACAAAGGAGCTCCCATGAGCAAGCTTTGCGCACAGCACAACTGTGTAACCTGGGTTTTCTGCGATTCACACGTTATCGAAAGCATCGTTGTTTTGACATGCACGAGTTCCCTATGCACATTCGTAATGTTAATTCCTTCTTCTTTATCAACTAGAGTTTTCATTTTAACTTCCATATGGCGTATATAGGTATCTGAGGTATCAAGTCAAGCTCTTCAGCAGACTGGTGTGTTATCCCAGGTAGTTTATGTATGCACTCTGATTTAGCAGTTTGAGCTCTTTTTAATATTATTTAGATCGGGATCGTACTGCCTTGTTTTTAAGCAGCTGCTTTTCTTGCTCCTCATTTCTCCTTCCAATTCTGGCCTCACGTTCTTGCTGGACTACAAAAATATTCCACACCAACAGGCTAAACTGTTACAGAATTTTACTTAAATCAGATCCATATGTAAGGAGAATTTGAAGAGCAGTCCTTAACTCAATTCACAGGTCACAAATTCTCTAGCCAGTACAAAACAAAGCCTCTCAGGCCTCTCCACAAGCTTGGGATACATTTGGGACTCGGGCTACAATGCAGCTAACACTTCTAATAATTTGTACGCATCAATATAAATTTTAAACACAGTAAGTATTCACCTTCCCCTGCACTTTCTCATTTTGACCCACCCAAGATAAAAAGAAACTCGTGCATAGCAAAGCCACCGGTGTTCTTTTTCACAGTGAACGAGTTGGGGAAGACACTTGTGTGCCTTGCGTGGAACGCAACCGCACAAATTCGGCAGTGAGCAGCTACCCTCACAGGGCAGCAGCTTCAGCAGGCCAGAGGCCATCTCCTGCTTTCAGGCAGGATCTGTCCCTCAAAAAAGAGAATTGCTATTTGTATCATGGTAATTCACAGCGGCTCCAAATTTTGGCTGGGATTCCTTTGGGCAAGACACTGGCCCTAATCCCTGGAATTTAAAATTCTCTCCAGATGTCATCTGGCTGCCTATAAAAACCAAAACTTTAGTCTTGTCCTAAAATAGATCTAAATCTGTGAGTTAACCTGGGCATATAGGGAAAAAAAAAACAACCAAGCAACCAATTAATCAAATTATTCGATCCAAACCAATTCTTACTGTATATTAATTAATTGTATATTAATTTTTTTACAGGCAAGAGGACTATGGTAGTTAAACCTAATGATTCCTGAACTCTACCCTACAAGCGATGCCCAGCTGCAAATACATCTGCTAGTCTGCAAGCGTACCAACAGGGCCAACAGGTAGCAAGAGCAACTACTCAATCAGCGTAGCAATACTGCTACTACGTATTCATTTCCTGTCACTTCCTGCTATTTACTAATTGCTTTCATTATCAAATTTGGCCGCCCTTAAAAAAAACAACAAACCAAACCCAACCCAACCAAACCACAAGAACAAAAAACCAAGAGCAAACATCTTCCTGCAGCTGCAGCCTCCCTCTACTTTTCTGCGTCTTCTTCTACCCCCTCACTAAAAAAAAATCACCTTTTCCCCATCGCTTAGCGCTTCGGGTTTTTCCCCCTCTCCACAGTTACCAGCTTCGCAGAACTGAACCACGCTGCCGCTTCTGAGCGTTTCAGGCTGGGTCCGAAGGCGCACCGAGCGCGCCCCGGGCAAAAGGAGAGCCCCACCGGCCCAGCCGGCGCCGCCGCTCCCCGCAGCACCAAGCAGGCGC